>NC_134534.1:182602369-182924450 GCF_050624435.1 Tenrec ecaudatus
ATCATCCTAATGCATAAACTTAACATAAGCTCGTGCCTGTCTGCTATTTGTAGAGAAATTAAAATAAATGTGCAAAGTGTTGAATGTATAAAGTGGTGATGACTCCCTTCTGAGTCAAGCATTTTGTGTGTGTGCTTGTTCTGTAATCAAAAGCAGACAAGCATGTGATGTTTTCCAAGTTTAGGCATTACAGAGGACTGCTGTTTCTTGTGTCTGCATATGCTTCATATTTGTAGTCATGGGGCGGCCTATTTATTTGTATTGAGAATTAAAGGAATTTTAATTCTATCCCTAGACCATATCCCTTTGTGCTCTTCTACTCAAAATTTAATGGTGTAGAGATGTGTGTGGATGCCAGAACTTTCGGGAATGATGCTCGATTCATCAGAAGATCGTGTACACCAAATGCAGAGGTAAGATTATTGTAGCAGCTTCTTTTTTATGTAGCCACTAAAGAAAGAGCTAACTGAGTAAGTGTCTGAAAACTTCACCCAGATAAAGGTTAATTGCTTTATCTGTTAATTGCTACCAAGTATTCCTTCATTGTGAGTTGGAAACCAATAGCTAGTGAGTAAATGGGTTACTGTTAGAAAGGGATACGCTGAAAAGGCTTGTTAACATTTGCTAGGAGAAAGAGCTAGACTGGCCATGTCATTAAGGTATTAAAGAAATTGCCAAGTGGTGGAAGATGTGATTAGACCAAAACTAAAAGCCATTGAGTTCTAGAGGGTTTGTCCTTTTTTTGATAAATGAGAATAGAGATTGTAAACAAGTCTTGCCAGAATGTGTCAGTAACATAGTCAGCATGGCCACATGAAATAAAACAAGATAATTCACAGGGCTTCTCCTAGAAGTTAAGGACTTTCAATTCCCTGGTGGAACTAGAGGAGCACTGTTGGCCTAGTGGCTACTAGTTAGCTGCTAACCTCAGGGTCAGCAAGTCAAAACCACCAGCCACTCCGCAGGAGAAAGATGAGGCTTTCTACTCCCACAGAGAATCACAATCTGAGAAACCCTCAAGGACAGTCCTACTCTGTCCCCTGGAGGTGCCATTTGTCAGAATTGCTTCCACTGCAGTGGGTTTGGTTTCATTTGGTGATGCTGGAAATCATTTTTAAGATTTAGAGCATTTATTTCCATACCCTAAATTTGATATTCCAGGGTAGTCCCGTTTATTTCAAGAAACACACTATCTGATTTTCAAACATTTATCTAAATAATGACTACATCATGGTATCATAGGAAAATGTTTCGATAAAGAAGTGTTGTGGTTTGGTTTGAGAGTTGGTGGGTTTTGTTTGGTTTTTTTTGTACCCTTTTATGTAACGCTTCTGGTGTTTATGCTAATCACCAACTATAAGACTTGTTCACATAGGTACGACACATGATTGCAGATGGAATGATTCACCTGTGTATCTACGCAGTGTCTGCCATCACCAAGGATGCTGAAGTCACCATAGCTTTTGACTATGAGTACAGTAACTGGTAAGACTCAGAAGCCTTTCTGAACATGACTGGCTTTGTCTTGCATATAAAGTGATCCAGTTCTACCAAGCCTGCTTTGCTCGTTGCTCTTTCCGTTTTGTTTACTGCTTTCATGGGGACTGCTTTTTCTGCCTAGAACCAGGAGACAACATTTGTTAGAGCCACAACTCTGTAGGAAACTGCTAAAAAGTTGCTTAACAAAGATATTTTTGCTGAATGTCTTTAGCAACAGAAAGAGTATATATGTGATAACCCTAGATACTGCAACAGGAGCCATACATACTAAGAGTTTAAAGATTCAGATCATGTAGTATAACTGTCAGATAGATGACAGGTCACATGAATTTGTGGTAAATTGTTTAAAATAAATGCTTTCTTCCTTGGTTGTTTAGGGCTAAAAGAGGCTAAGTGGTAAAGTGATTTGGGGCTTAGATAAACAAACAAAAGGCATTCATAAATAGGGAGTCAGTTGGTAAAAATATGGAAATGGTGAAAGTGAACCCAAAATAAATAAGGCACTTGAGATTCCATCAATGATGGAATATACCTACCAAAAAGCATAAAAGTCTTTTAAAGACTTAAATTTATTAGTTTCTTAGCTGTCCACTGGCCATGAGTTAGCGTTAGAATATTGAAGCATTTGTAGGAAGAATGGCTCAGTTCAATTTATTCACAGATAATAATTCCAGAGGGAATTGCTAACATTTCAAAAGAATGAGTGTATAATATAAAATGGTTGTCCAAAGCACTAAGACCAGCACTCTTGGTTGTTTGTTTGGAGCAGTAATTACAAAGTGGACTGTGCCTGTCACAAGGGAAATCGGAATTGCCCGATACAGAAGAGGACTCCCAGTGCTGCCGAGCCGCCATTCCCACCCCCTCCAAGCCTACCCACTGTTGGAGCCGAGACCAGGCGTAGAAAGGCACGACGGAAAGAGCTGGAAATGGAGCAACAGAATGAGGCTCCAGAGGAAAATAGTGACCAGCAACCAGAAGTTCCAGAAAAAGGAAATGTGTCCAGTGATCCTGAGGTAATCACACTGGTCAAATGACTCTCTCCGGGTTGCCCCCCCTACGCACACACACACGCACACGCGCGCTGTTCTGTGTACAGACATTTGTCACACGGGCGGGCAGATTCTTGTTGCTCATTCCCTTTTGGCTCCCAGGTCTCAGCCCAGAGAATAGACATTATTTGTTTTTGTTTAAAGCGCTAGAAATTGTTTCTAAAGCATTTTACTACCCATTTTATCTTTTAATTCAAATTGCTGGTTCATTAGAGTGTAAGAATGCAGCTAAATATTATCTCTACTTTAAAGGAAATAGACAATCCAGAAGAACAAGCAGAAGAAGAGAAAGAAGAGGTTCTTGAGGACCAGGAGAATCCAGCTCTTAGGAGGGTAGGTACCTCCTCAGCTTCTGGCGCACTAGTTACTCACTCTGCTGCTGACCAAGGGGCCAGTGTGTTCTGTAAAGATGTGCAGCGCAAATAGCCTGTGTGACAGTTCTCCTCTGATGTTGAATCAACTCAGTGGTAATGAGGGCGGCAGCATGTGAAGCCCCTCTTATTCTCCAGAGATGTGTCATCTCATTTCTGTAATGAAATGCTGTCCGCCTGTGGCTTTTTTTGAGAAAATCGAATTCATTATATTGTCTTGTTTTTCCATACATATAGACAGTAATTGTCTACTGCTTATTATCTAATCATAATCTTAATGAGAAATCCCATAAGAATCCTACATACATAGCGATCTGATTTCCAAAAAGACTATTAAACAGTATTTAATTTAATTTCCTTTGATTTAGGAAATTTGCTTTGTGACAATTTTTGCATATTTAAAATTCTGTGATGCTGAAACCAATCATGTTTATTTTTGTCCTTGAAGAAACATTTTAGGAAGAAGTTCAAGGAAAATCTACTTGGCTGTTTTTTTAACTTTGAAAATGTAGTGGAAATTTTTGTTTTGATGACTGCTTTTATTTTAAATGTTTTTAAATAGCTGGCTCATTTTGAAAAATTGAGTTTTAACCTTACTGCCCTTTATGGTCTATTTAAAATGAAATACTTTTCATAAGTTTTCTAGGACATAAGTGTCATCCATATGTTTTCATTGCTTATACTTAAAAAAAGTGGTCCTCATCTCTCCCAGTTGCGACTTCCTTGTGTCCACGTTAGTCTTTCTCTGGGCTGGTGCCATTGAATCAGAATAGGTCTGCCCCTCAGTCTTGTCCTGGGGAGCCACTGCATGGATTGGAACCACAGACCTTTTCGGTTAGCATCTGAGTCTATAAATGCCTCATCAAAGCTCCTTGAGGAGGTCCATAGCTCATACTATTTCTTTCTAGACACGGGAAGATAGGAAGGTTGAAGCCATCATGCATGCTTTTGAAAACCTAGAGAAAAGAAAGAAACGGCGGGATCAGCCTTTGGAGCAAAGCACCTGTGATATAGAGATTACTACCACCACCACAGAGACTCCTGTGATAGAGGAGACAAAAGTGGAAACCCCTGAACCTGAAGTTAGCAACCCTATTTCAAATGTTACCATCACAAGCACCCCACAGAGTGTTGGTGTGAACACTCGGAGATCTTCCCAAGCAGGCGTAAGTGATGAAAAGGCTTAGATATCCTTTTTTTTTTTCCTGCTAATGTTAATTTCCTACTTTCGAGAATGGTTAATGTGAGTATTTTAAGCCCTGTCTCTTAGCACATTAAGTAGAGTCTTGTAAATTAAAGCCATTCCGTCTAATGATTTGAAGGGAGTCAGGTGAGTAACTTAGATTTCATTGACTAGAAACTTTTAGATTAGAATGGAACTAACTTGATACTGTTTCTTATGAATAAACTGTATTGGTGGTGAGGGCATAGAAACCGTTTGCTTTCTCCATTGGACCTTCTGTGTAGCCGTTAACTGCCTAGTTTTTCATAGGGTTCACCAAATGTGTTGAGATCATCTCTGTATTTCACACTGGCCATGAATGCGAGCCCTGCTCAGACTCTAGGAAGGGAGGACAAATCAACTCCTGTCTTGGGTTCTCTCTCTTGCTGGAACCCTACAGTTAGATGGCTGCCTGCAGCTGACAGGCCAGTTTTATGAATGTTTATTAGAAGCAGACAAAAGTAACCCGGGCATCTTCCTAAGCCTTTTATCTAGTTTATTGTATGAGTTTCTGTTTTTAAGGAATACATTTTAAATAAGTGTTTCCAAATCCCCACTCTTTTTACCTATAGTCACTTTAGAGTGCTTATAGTGAATAATGCGTAGAATGTTTACTAGTAAGAAGTTTCTGGTAAGCTCTTAATCCTCCTACTATTATTACAGGATGTTGCTGCAGAAAAGCCAGTCCCTAAACCACCTGCAGCAAAGCCTTCCAGGCCCCGACCGAAGAGTCGGATTTCTCGGTACAGGACCAGTTCAGCCCAAAGACTGAAGCGCCAGAAGCAGGCCATTGCACAGCAGGCAGAGTTGTCCCAAAATGCCCTGGAAGACGGAGGAAGTAATAGCTTGGTAACTCCTACTGAGGTTGGGAGTGTAGACAATTTTGGAGAGAATCGACAATTACTGGGGTCTGACCCAGTAGTGGTATCAGTTCCTGGATCCCATGTCAACCGTGCAGCATCCAAGTACCCTAAAACCAAAAAGGTAAGTCAGGTTTTCATAAGGCTGGTCTGAGAGAATGTGAGGACCCATGATCCCGAAATTCTAGACCAAACGCCCTGATGCAGAGGGCTAAAGCCACCCTCCCTACATTTTCTGTTACTTTTAAAGAAGACAGTATCACTGATAGCTAAAGTCTTTCTCTCTGAATGGGGATGGAGTGAAGGGGGCAGATATCTTTGTGTTCTGGTGAAGTTTTTCTCTGTGAGCTCTGTTGCTACCTCTGGCTTCTACATCTGCATTGACTAACGATACCTTTTTGACTGTAGTATCTAGTTACAGAATGGCTGAATGACAAAGCAGAGAAGCAAGAATGCCCTGTTGAGTGCCCTTTACGTATTACCACGGACCCAACTGTACTGGCAACAACTCTGAACATGTTACCTGGTCTGATCCATTCCCCGTTAATTTGCACCACTCCCAAACACTACATTCGCTTTGGTTCACCCTTTAACCCTGAGAGGCGCCGGCGGCCCCTTCTGCCTGATGGCACATTCAGCTCCTGTAAGAAGGTATGTGTGTGTTTGTGTTTTTTTCACTCAGGATGCCCATAATCCTGACCTGTCTAACACAATCTCTAGCTAACCACTGCCTGGCTGTGTGAGTTAACCATAAGTAAGGCAGTTATTTGACCAGTGTCAAGGAGTCAGTGGGTGTCAGGTGGACTGTGTGTGCATTCTAGGTGCTCAGTTCTATGAGTGTGCGTAGTCGTGTTTTCGGAATGCCCCTGAGGTTACTGAGTGAGTGTGCACAGTTGGGAGCTGGGTAGGGTAGTCTGTGTGTGCTCTTGTGGTGTTGGTTTAAATGTCTGCTTTTTACTATTCCATGAGATTGGGCCCCAGGTACTCGAGCAGTCTTGCATGTATTTAAAATGACTGGGTTGTGTTTTGAATTAATCCGTATTACTTGAAGTAGATTTGAGGAAGAATCTAATTGTAATTTACACAATTTTGGTTCCCTTGATCAGATGACATGTGTTGGATTCTTTAGTCCATAGTGAATATGGAGCATGCTGTAAAAGGCTCTCTTTGCCTCTCTTCTCTCTAGTTAACATATTGGTTTGGTTTTGGACCTAGTTGCAGTAGTGTTTGGTGGTTGTTTACCGAATGCTCTTTGTTAGTTCCCAAAAGCTGTGCATATTTTCCAAAGGTGTCTCAGGAGTGTGTAACGCCCTTAGCCATGTCGCGTCGTTCCCTTGTCAACTTTTCACTGGGTCTCCCCTGAGGTAGGGTCTGTCCCCTAGAACACCCTCTTCTCTTATCCTCAGATCTGGACAGAGGCTGCCTAACTGACAGCACATCTTACCTAACTAAGGATCTGGGTCACTTACTTGGTTTGTTTGGGGGATCCTTCCCAAAGGGTGTGTATAGAGAAGTCATGGAAATGGGAACCATGACCCAGTTTCTTCAGAAGGGTAAGAATACTACAAAGTTTCTCAAAGGCTATTTTCTATCAGAAATTTGCTTCAGGGTTAGGTTTGGGGGCATGCTTTGTTCTATCAAGTTAGTTAAACTCTCTGGGATTTTTTTAATATAACAAGCTCTCTGGGATCTTAAGATATTATCTGGGAGGAAGAAACGGTAGTCTGACTTTTCAGCGATATCATTAATCATAGTATGCACTGTGATTAACCTTCATTAGTAAGAATGAGCTTTACTAACTGGTGTGGCATTTTAAACTCAGGACTACTAGTTTTAGCATTGTTCTGTTCTGTCTCTTTAAGAGTTAACAGAAATCATATTTTCACTATTGTGCAGATGATAAGGAAGAATTAGGATAGGATACAATCGAGTGTAAAGGAGGAGGAGCAAGCTGAAAAGGGGTCTCATAGACGTTTATAGGAAAGAAGCCTTTTCCTTTTGTCTTTGGCTAGATAGAGAGCTAGATTTTTAAGGTCTTAAGTATCTGGGCCTTGTAAGAAGGGTAAACAGTTATTTCATACAGAGTAGTGAAGTCAGTGATCTCTACAGACTAGCCTCTTAAAATGCTTTCATTGATAGTTCTGATACGGCAGCACAATATTTTTGTTACCATCTTTACTTGGAAATCCCAAAAATGCATTTATTCCATTTGAATGTGATGGAAAATCCCTTTCTTACAGCCCTTGTTACCTGGCTGTGAACTTGAGTGTATCTACAGCTTATCTGTATGTCTCTACTGGCAACAGATAGCAATCCCATTTAGCTCAAAACTTGTTAGATTCTCTAAATGTGTAATGACACTTTTAAGGGAGAGTTCAAGTTACATAAACAATGTACTTTGTGTAGCAAGATCATTAAATTTTTTTTTAACGTTTAGACCTGATTTAAGTTTAAATCACTGCTTTAATATTTGCAATAAACATTAAGCAATTACGTAATGAGAGGCAAAATTAATGAAATTTGGTCTTTTCGCTGGAAATTAAGCCAAAAGTATTAAACAGGTTTACATTGGGTAGGTGGGTTTTATTTTATTTGGTTTTGGTTGTTTTTTTTTTAACATTGATTCAAAGTCAAAGGTATGCATGTATGTAGTACGACCTAGGAATTCTCTTGATTGAACAAATCCTGAAAACCCCTCAGAATATAAATTCTATAGCTAGATGAGAAAAGCACCTTCTTGGGATTATTTAGAGCAGTTACAGCATTCCCAATCAGCCCACCGATTCTTACCTGATTAATGGATGTAAAAGACCTCATAAATGTAAACCATACATGGAAAATTAAGGTTGGCTCTGGAGTTGTACCCCAAGGTAATATGTAAGCAGAATCATAAAACAACTGGAAAGAAATTTGATTTACAAGAGATTTCACAATTTTCACAGAAAGAAGTCTCAGTTGTGTCCCACCTTGTCCTAAATTCACCTTGTAGACATATTAGTGTGGGGGACATTTGATCTCCTAGATTACTTAGAAAACCAATCTGCCCAATGCAGAAACACTGCATTGTGTCCCATTGTATATACTGGTGAGCTATTCATATGTGTATCTATCTCCCTTCATGTCCATTGACATTCCTTTAAGTCCTTATTGGACATTTACTGTGTGACTAGTAGTGTGCTACAAGTTTTCTTTATAGATGGTGCCTCGTTTAACTTTCATGACCACTCTGAAGTGATTATGGGTATTGATAAGGTCAGGAAACTTGTTAAATTGAGACATCTGCAAAGTAACACAGCCAGGTTGGATTTTAAAATAAAGCATGCTTGCCTTTTTTATCCTCATAACAATGAGACCCTTAAAGATATTTCTCTCACCCTCTGAGCCTCCTAAAAACTCTTGCGCTTGATACAGAACTTCATAGGGCCGAGAAATGTTTTCATGACTTTAACAACAGTAGGCAGGAATTGGGGGCAACATAGATGAGGTTAGGGGTGGGGCCCGAAGTTCATAGTTGTGATTGGAACATGCCAAATACACACAAGGGTTCATGGGTATTTTTTTGTTGTTGTTTTTATGAGCCATGGAATATTGTGGAAACATTGCAGGGCCATGGTGAGTGGGTTTAACATTCTTTATGCTGTGTTAGACCTTACCAGCTAGCCATAGAAGTGCCTTATTCCTTGGAATGCCTCTCTCCTAGTGTTGTGTTCCCTTTTTGTAGTCATCAGATCCCGAATATAAATATAACACTGGAAATAAAGAAACTCACTTCTCTCGGAGCACAGTGCAAAGATCCCAAGGGAGCCCTGTCATGTGCTTTGGAAAGAAAAATTTGTACCAGCAGTATCTCAAAAAGGGGCTTTCATTCTTCCTAGATCTATTTTATCCCATCTATAAAATGAGTGCTTTGTAAAGGTGGCCTTCAAGGTTGTGAGGATCTGTGATTCTAATAATTCATAGTCACATCAATATTTGGTACATAAGAGTGTTCTTGTTTTAACTTTTCAGACACTTGGTCATATCCTAAAACATTGGGGTTGTTGGGATGATGCTCTATAGCTCTCATCTATTGGTTCATTCTCATGGCCCAAGTTCCCCCTCCCCTGCCCAGCCCTCACCCCTTTTGTTTGAGAGATCACAATGTCATTTACATGGTGTGAAATGTTTCCTTGTTTATTGTTTCTTTACTGTAAATTACACTTGTTAAGAAATATGCACAGATTCAACAGTAATGTGTAGTTTAGTGCTAGTGACCATATTCTTCGAGCTGCCCAACCATTCTCACTTGCCCTTTCTGAGTTGTTCCTTCACCTAAATGATTTCATTCATAAGGTTTCTAAGGGAAAATCTGATGCAAATGCTCTTTGGTGAGGAAAAGACTTGCTTACCTGTAATGCGTATTCTCTAAAGATGTAAATTATCATAATTACCCTTTGCTCTTCCTATTTGGGGGAGGGTCTGACTCAGAAATTGATGTTTATCAAAATTCGATCTGTCTTATGTCAGGGCAGGAGAACCACAGAGTGGTGAGAACCTACAACTGTGTATGTATCTTAAGAGAACACAATTACAGGTAAGACATTTTCTCTCTTCCACAGGATACGTAATTTTATTATGATCTTTGAAGTCTTACTCTCTGATCTAAGTTTATTTCTCATCGACGTAGGTTTCAATATTCACTACAGAAATACGCAATTAGTTGGAGCACTTCTTTTTTACTTTGCCCTTTTGATTTCTGCAGAAGGTCCTTCTGGTGGTCTGTATTATGCGCGCATGTTTTAACTCAGTCATTTCATGAGGGTAACAGTTCCACAGACTATTTCATTTGCAACCAGACTTTGTAGCAACATTTTGGTTCTATAGTGAAAAGCTACTTATTCTCATCGGAATCTTTTCTGTTATACGTTCAGGAATCCCTAGCACAGGCAGACAGTGCTTAAAAGGCGTTTCCCTTCCTTCCAGGCATTTGCCGTCTTTATCAGCCGCATCACCCGCATGATCAGACTCTGTCTTCCTCATCTCTTCCCATCTTAAGTTACATGGAACGTTGAACAGTCACCACGCTCTACTGGTTTGGGCCTTTTGGTGGCTCTCATTGTGGGGGATCCAGATCTTCTGGATTTCGCCCAGTATTAGTAGTTGATAGGGCAGGATTCAAATATGCTGAACGGCTGGCATAAAACATTTGATTGTGGGACTGAATGAGCGTTGGGTTGCATCTCTCACCTGTTGACGGTTAATGCATTTAAAGTAGGTATAGTAAACAATTTCCATCGTTATTGATCATTCCTTGTTTCTTTTCCCATATAGCGCTGGATGAAGCAAGCGTTGGAAGAAGGAATGACTCAAACTGCATCTGTACCCCAAGAGACAAGGACACAGCAGCTATACCACAGTAGCGAGGACAGTAGCTCTGCAAGCATCTGCAAAGACAGTGCAGGTACGCATGTAAGACCTTTCTGGATTCGTGAACAGCGATGCTTTTAAGACGTAAAATTTTCCATATGAATACTTAAAAGTCTGAAACCAAAAAGAAATGGTATTGTTCTCTAAATAGCTACTTTACATCTGTCTTTACAGAGGAGGAGATCTCAAGTCAGGGATCAGTTTTCCCAGGACGACAAAGAAGGAACTAGACAGTGTACAGATAACAGCAGAAATGGTTATGAACAGGTTAGATACATTTAAAGTAGTAAGTTAGGAAATCTATGTCCATATTTATAAGAGAAAAGGGGCAACAAAGTGCTGGAACTCTTAATACCCAGAGGAGAATCCTACAATTGTAGGTGATTGAGGTGGTGAGGGCTTGGTTGAAGGGGCCATGAATGAATGAATACAGTAAAGAATTGTATTACCAAGTGATTTTCTGTTTTTGTTTGCTCAAAAGGGCTTTACACAAGTAGTGTGAGTTTCTTAGAAGGTGTAGCTGTAATCCAATTTACAATTTTCATGGCCTTAAAAGCTCACTGGTCTATTGCTCTGACGGTGAATCTAGCAGACACTTTCGTTTGATTGTGATTGATGGCACCCCGCATTAACTTCTGATACCAACTTATTTTGATTAAAAAAATTTTTTTTAATAGAGCCATCTTTGCAACTGAAACTGCCAAAATAAATTAGAAACTAAAGCTCATGTAAGGCAACAGCGTGGTGTTTCTGAGTCTCATAAATCCTACCTCATTGTTGCTATTCATTGGTTTGTCAAGTGAATGCGTCTTGTATTTACATTACTTTCTGGATTATATGTAATTAAGTACATGTATATTAGTCATATTTCTTTTTTCATTTTATTTAGTCTCATTTATATTAAATTTTGTGTACTTTTTTTGCCCTTTAATGTGGGCTACTACCATTTTTTTAAATTATTAACATATTCTTTTATCTCTGTATTGGATTATATCTCAAACTGTCACATGTGTAACTGCACAATAATGTAATCCCAGTACAGACTGTAAATGGTAACATGTATTTAAAATTGGCAAGGGGATTTCTGTGTGTTAATCAGATTTCAGTACTTCCCTCTAGTCTTAGGTAAAGTACCTAAGTACAAGATTTTCCAACTTTTTAGTAACCCTACAGGACAGAGTAGAACTGCCCCTGTTGGTTTCCAAGACTGTAAGTCTTTACAGAAGAGACAGTCTCCTCTTTTTCCCTTAGAGCGGCTGGTGACTCCAGACCACTCACCTTGTCGTTAGCCTGCTCAGTGCATAGCCCGTGATGCTGCCATTGGAACCACTGGCTGAGTTCAAGCTGCCAACCTTTTAGTTCATAATGTAGTGCTGAACTACTTAAGAAACTAAAAATGTATATCAACTAATCAATGTATTCAACGTACTATCAGACTCACAATAAGAATTACTACTGTGTTGTTCTACAGGAAATTCTCTTGCCAAATGTGCCTGAAACATTAATAGATACTAGTCACATATTAGAAAACATTAAAAGCTGTAATTTTCCAAAACGCTAGTTGTGTAGAAACTAAAGTTACTAAATATGAAGGTGGGGAGAGGAGGTTCGGAAGAATAACATTTGTGATTTTTAAATGATCTGGACGAATCCCTAGGATAGTGTAAGTTGTCATCTGGACAACTTCCAGTGATGAGAGTTGAGTACAATTTAGAATGACTGGGTAGAATTACAGCACCTACAGCTAAGCAGATGAAAGAATCTGCTTAGTTTCCTTTGTGGAGGAACATGTACATCAGACTATTACCGAGAAGTATTCTTCAAGTTTCAAAGGAAGAAAGATCCCGTATTTCCTATGAAAAATCATGCCTTTACATGTGTGTGGTATAGGCGTATGTCTTGGTTGTCATACTGCTTTCTTCATCCATAATCTTGATTTTCAAAGTTGATCAGAGCATTTGTAAATTAAAATAATGGGCATCAAAAGGTAAGAAAAGAATGGAAAACACTCGTGGTAATAACATACTTATCTAGATCTATAAGCTCAATTTCTAGTATGAAGTTAGTAATTATATTGTGTAGTATTAAGGCAAGACCGATTTTTTTTTTTTAAGAGCTAAGTGGGGAAGTATTGCTGATAACGGCTCTAGTTCAAACGCACAGAGCCTTATTCCAAATAAAACATGTGTAAACATGTCTCTGGTATCATTGGATCACTACAGGCACATTCTTTTCAGTAATGCACCTGAGAAACTTCAGGATTATATATATATAATTTTTGTATACTGTATATGTTTATATATGATATATATATATATATATTTCAATTATATCGAACAGTTGCTTCTCCAAGGATCTGTCGGGCCAGTTAAATTTCAAAACAGTGAGGTCAGCTCAGAAGGTTACAACAAATAATCTTAATAGGTCTTTTAAAGATCTCGGACAGTCAATCACAAGCTTGGTGTGAGAAAGGTTTTTTTGTTTTTGTTTTTTTGTTTTTAACAAAATTGAAAACTTTGTAGTGAGAATAAGGGCATGGAGTTTGGGCTGAGGAGCGTTTCCACCTGAACAGTGTGCATGTTCATTCTTCTACGGCAGCAGGCTTGTCAGAGAGGACTTTGTATGCCATGCACCTTCCATCGCCTTTCAGACTCTGAGGAAGATTATTTGAGGCCTTCCGGTACCCAAGTGCTATTTCGATGTGCTCTAAACCCATGAGTGCAGAATGCCTCAGATGGAGAATTCGTCAAGAAGAAAACAGCATCTTCTAGTTTTGGTTTTTTGGTAGCAATACTGGTTGGCTTAGCCCTTTATGAAAGGAGGACTATGTCCTACTCAGAGTAGTAAACCCATTTGAGAAAAGTAAAGACTAAACCCAATTTGAAAAGTGACTCTTGGGGGAAGATGGGTATAAATGAAGATCGAATGATTATTCTCAGATTACTCATTAATTAAATGCATCCCCAATGAAAAATCCTAACAGTTATTTCTGATAGTGGCGGGTGATTCTGTTCCTTGAAAAGAAAAAGGATGCTCGAATAACCAAAGTATTGGGGGAAGAGAAAATAACTGGAACTACCCTGAACCGTTTTACTAAAAAGTACACTATATTTATGCTACATTAGGCAAGTAAGTGGACAAAATCCACACCCCCGAATAGATCTAGTTCAAGTAAGAATCACTTAGGGTAAGTGTGATATTTTAAATCAGTGAGGAAATGACAATTATTGTGTAATTTTTAAATGTGCTGGGGAGAGGTTGCTTTCTGAGATAGGAGGAATATATTAGTCCTTGCTGTACACTATGGCATGTTCTGTCTTAATGTCACATATGAAAGCATGTAGTTGGAAAATACGGTTGTATTATACATATTGTTGGCTATGGTTACAAAGGCTATAGCAAGCATACAAATGAAAGATTTGTGTTATGACCGAAAATAAAGGAAATTATTTACATTCCTTTATCAAACTTACCACACTAGTTAGACTAATATTAAAATGGCCCCCAAAATTAATATTTTTTACAAAGGGACCAGTATCCTTTCTATACAGCAACGGTTCTCACCCTGTGGGTCGCAACCCCTTTGGAGGGGGACGTGTCAAATGACCCTTTCACAGGTGTCACCTAAGACCATCGGAAAACATTTCCAGTGGTCTTAGGAACAGAGACACCGCTCCTCTATCCGTCTCCAGGCAGGTCCGCCCACATGCAGATATGCCCACCTATGAGTACCTGGCATGAAGACTGTTACCCATGTTACACTATGCCTTAAGATGAAATTTCATTCATTTGTAATTAGAAATAAATATTTCACAATATATGATTACATATTGTTTTTGTGATTAATCACTATGCTTTAATTATGTTCTGTGTGCAATGAACATACAATTAAAATACATCCTGCATATCAAATATTTACATGATGATTCATATCAGCAAAATCAGTTATGAAGTAACAAAAATAATTTTATGGTTGGGATTACTACAACATGAACTGTCTGAAAGGGTCACGACCTTAGGAAGGTTGAGAACCCCTGCTGAAGAGACGTCACACAATCAAAAAGAAAGAATAATAGCACCTAGAGTATGATCTGAGTATAAAATGGGTAATAAATATAAAACCCATAAACCTGTGAGAACATTTCTTTGAATTGATCTACATCTCGCTAGTTATTTGTCAAGAAAAACAAGCCAAAAATATGGGAATGTTTTTTTTAATTATTGGTGTTTGAGGTATGCTGTGCTTATAGTAGCAAACAATTGAAAATATGTAAATTGATTAAATTTTGGCAATATGAATAATGTGTAGTGTCTATATATTGGAATTGTCACTAAAAAATAAATTTCTATTGTTAGCCAAGATTTCTGCCATGTGTTTCTGAGTAAAAGTAGTAGGTTATTGGGCGGTATGGTTAAGATGTTCGTCAATAATCGTGTCAGGATCAGATTAGAATGGAAATACACCAGAATGTTAGCCGTGGTTCTATTTGTGGCTTATTTCTTAATGTAGTTTGCTGTTGCCATAACTGATTCCACAGATCAGCAGTTGGAATCCAACCTCCCAATTGCTCCATAGTAAAAATAAAGCATAAGACTTTCTACTTTCTTTCTTTTTTTTTTTTTAAACGTTTTATTAGGGGCTCATACAACTCTTATCACAGTCCATACGTATACATACATCAATTGTATAAAGCACATCTGTACATTCTTTGCCCTCATCATTTTCTTTTTTTTCCTTTTCTTTTTTTACATTTTATTAGGGGCTCATACAACTCTTACCACAATCCATACATATACAGACATCAATTGTATAAAGCACATCCATACATTCCCCGCCCCAATCATTCTCAAAGCGTTTGCTCTCCACTTAAGCCATTTGCATCAGGCCCTCTTTTTTTTCCCCTCCCTCCCCGCTCCCCCCTCCCTCATGTGCCCTTGGTAATTTATACATCGTTATTTTGTCGTATCTTGCTCTATCCGGAGTCTCCCTGACTTTCTGCCTTCATAAAGATTTTACAGCCCCCAAAAGCACCAAGGGCATTTCATCTCTGTCCTCACCAAGCTTGCTCTGAGTTGGAATCAGCTCAGTAACAGTGAGATTTTGTTTTTATCTTTGCACACACCTCTTGATAATCATTATTCAAAATAAGCCTGGTTGCATGGTGGTTCTACCTTGGGCTGCTGTCTCCTGTCCAAAAAATAAAGGGTGGGATGGAGCTTTCTACTACTGTGTGTGTGAAGACTGACCCTCCCCTTGAGCCCTGCAGCTGGACTCCAGGACCTCAGAGATGAGTGGGCACCCCAGGCCGCTACTGTTGGAGGTAGTCAGAGCCATGTAATGTCAGCCACATGGCTTGCGGGGAGGGGGGGGGGGAAGGTGTTTGGGAACACAACGCAAAGAAATGGCCAAAGGGAGAGTGACCAGACTGCTTCTGCGTCCCTGTTCATGAAAGGGCTAGAGTAAATGTGAGACCTCCTTTGCCTACAGTGCCCAGTGTGAGGGAGCTGGGTGGGAGCTGCCTGTGCTATACATGCAGCAAGGACAGGCTGGCCGAGATCCTCTTGAAGATTGGAAAGGTCATCGACTGGGGGTGGGGGGACGCGGCTATGCAGGAACTATGCATCTGCAGTGTCCCGTCAGTCCCCAGGAGCCCATTTACCTGACAGGAGGAGTGGTAGGACTGGGGCATGGCCACCCTCAGTGCCACCACCAGTCAGCCCATCTCCCCACCGGTGTTGATGAAATAGCTCAGTGCAGTGGAAGGAAGGGCTGGTTGTACTCTCCTTAAAGTTGATTTTCATAAAGGCTTTATTATTCTCGGGGGCCCGACTTTGCTGTTGGGTCCATATCCCTGACTGCGCAAATTACACTTCGTAAGCTCCTTGTTTTCGATGCCCCTTCATTTTTTTCATTCCAAGAACCTTGCTCTTAACTAAGAACTTTTATTTTGATCACTCGGGATATGGATATGAAAATGATGTGTAACTTTTAGCTAAATCTTCGCAGAAACTGCTGTTGAAAAGTGGCAGAAGTATATAAATGAGTAAAAGGAATATGGATTTAGCATCTCTAGCTTGAGTTAGTGACATGGTAGTAGATTAAGGGTGATTCTCACACTGGAAGAGATGTAAAATTAGTTGATTAAGCCATAAGAATCCGCCATTAGAAGTGTCAGTTCATCTAACATTTTTACTAAGAGATGCAGTGTTTTAAGTATCAAGTGTAGTAAATTCAAAGTTCCTGCGATCTTTGGGTTGATTGGAAGAGATAACTTAATGGGATGAGGCATAAGAAGAATTCAGGGTCGTTATCTATTAGAAATGGGTGGCTTTACTACACAGCCTCCATGAAGCTGTGGTTTCAGACTCTAATCCAGGCTTGTATTTCACAGACTTGTTGAGCCCGTTAAAGAAATGGAAGTCTCGCTATCTGATGGAGCAGAATGTCACCAAGTTACTGCAGCCTCTATCTCCAGTCACACCACCCCCTCCCAATTCAGGATCAAAGAGTCCCCAGCTGACCGCACCTGGTCCATCTCATCCAGAAGAGGATTGTCGAAATGGATACAGCCTCATGTTCTCACCAATCACGTCTCTTACTACTGCTAGTCGCTGTAATACTCCTCTGCAGTTTGAGGTGATTTGGGTTTGGTTGTTGGGGGTGCTGGATTGTGAACATTACGTGCACCTCATTTCAAATACAACGTCATATGGAATGTTTCTTTCCTGTGTTCCTTTACTGTCCTGACAAAATAATGGGAAACTTCAGGGTCAGTGTGACCTATTACCTGGTAGCCTCTCATCTTGGCAGCCACCCTCCCTTTCCCTTATTGGGAACACAGATCACATTCATCTCTTGCATGTAGCCCATGAACCTCCAGGACTTTCAAGTAATACTAAGCATGCTGGATCTCCATCTTCATCTTTACTGTGTTCTTTGGTTTAAATAGGCCTCTAACTGCCTGCAGTAACCATGATGATACCTGCCTGGGAGTTCAGCTAATACTGATTGATTGTGTCTCTGCTTCTAGGCCTTTAGTCAGTAAAGCGTCTTTTCCCTGTCATTTTGTATTGTCATCATAGCCTAAGCGTACAAAGATTGAGAAAGCATTGGGGTATGGCTTACGGTACATGAGCTAGTGGTTTGTGTTCTGTTTTCTTCTCTCTCTAGGCTACTGCCCTTGTTAAACTGTATTAGGAATGAGAGGTAGACAAAGGGGTAGCACCATGCATTTGTCAGACACAAATTTTTGACATTCTTTGGATTAAGTAAGAAAAGTGCGTCTCTGGCATTGCAAAAGTTTTTAATCACGTTTGCTAACAATTTATATGTGCAACGTATTCGTGCGATGTATATCATTAAGTGGACACTTTTCTTCTCAGAAACATTTATTCTGACTGATGAACACAATTAGTCCCTACCTTGTATTTCTCCAGATGTGTTCTCTGATAACGGTGAATATTGTAACCAATGACATCGTTCCTGCCCAACTTTGAGGAGAACATGAGGATTAAAAAATTGAATTTTAAATGGCTTAACTCAGAAAGGGTAGTAGCAAATTTGGGGAAATGACTGCACTCTGACCCTAGGCCCTTTGGGACCACCCCTGTTGAGAGTGGCCCGGGCTCCTGGTGAGCAGTTGGTGTTGTCCTCTGTCTGGGGGGAGCTGCCCTAAACCATGTTCACCTTGGGTCATACGCCCTATGTCACTCTGATTAGCCAGATGAAAGCAGTGCAAACTTCCTAGAGTGTAATATATTACAGGGACTGAGGTTCATCCCTTTATTTTACCAGTGCATGTGTCAGTGTTCGTGGAGGTGAAAATAGAAGACTGCTTTCCAAAGCAGCCATGTTTCGCATGAAGCGCACTCCCTGTCCTTTGGAGCAGTATGTAGGGTTAGGCAGCACCCTGCGAATCCAAGGTGTTTTTACTTGTTTAAAAGAGGTCAAAGATCAAGTTAGTGCTTTATGGTTCGAGCATAATGTTGGAATACCAAGAGGGAAAGTAAATATTTTTGTATAATATTTTAGTGGGTCTTCCCTTCAACTAAGGAATTTAGCTTTCTCATCCGTGATAGGCAAACTTCCCAATCCTGACTCATCCTCCTCACCGTTCGAAGTGCCATACATCTGCTTCATGCTCTTACACAGACATAGGGAGCATGTTTCTCATCTGGAACAGAGAGCCAAGGGCTGCAGCGAAGCTCCATTTTAGACATTGGACACAGGAAAATATCCCAGGTAGTAACCAGCTTAGTTTGGTGGCGAGTATTTTTGAAAGGAGAAAAGGGATAAGGTGGCATTTCAGAGGAATGAGGAAAGCTCTCCATGCGGAAGGGTAGGAGGCGTGCAATGGAAGAGGAAGCTTGAGAAAGGGGCATTGGAGGATGAGTGGAAGCATTGTCGGGAGAGCAGTTCATTTGACATCCCCCTTCCACTGAAATCCTTCTGCCTTCTTTTCCTCCTCGGAGATCCAGACCCCCATTGTCTGTCGTACACATACATGTACGGTATGTACATAATACCACCCACCTGCCGGCTTGGCAGGAAAAAAATGGGCACCTGACAACCTGGTCTGGTGCAGCAGCCATGATTTGCCTTCCACAGTATATGGCAGGCCTGCCACCTAGTCCTCAGTGGTCCAGAGCCCCTCCCCTTGTCCAGGCCCTGGCACCCAGTGGCATCTACAATGTACAATTTTCTGGTGCACAAGTGTTACGGCCGTGCTGCCTCGTTTGAAACACCAAGGAGAACCCTGTCTAGGACACACACTCTTGAGTCTCTGTAGGCTTTTGGGGGGGCTGTGTTCCCCAAAATGTGGTGATTTTTAACATTAGAAAGCATTGATAGTAGCTCTCAAGCTTAATTTGACTGTATCAAGAACCAAACCTGTGAACTGAAGAGTCCAGGTCTGTCAGTTAAGTGTCTCAGATGTGGTAGAGCCTCTCCTGTAATAGCTATTCTGAAAGAGCGCCATCTCCCTCGCCCTGGCAGCCCCCGCCTGCTAAACAAGCCCCCAGCATGGAAGTGGTGCAGCATATAAAAAATATGGAAATGGGAAGATAAAAAGGGACTTATGAGAATAAGGAGGATCCTATAACAATAACCCAGCTGAAGTACAAAATAATGTACCACCAACTTTCACCAGTTTAATTCCTTCCTGATAGCAGCTTGGGGTGTTTGATCATAACATGACACATTAGATCCTATTTACACATAAATGCTTCGAGACAAAAGAACGCATTTCAACAAGGCATTCTTTCCATTGAGATGGGTTCTGCAATTAAATATTTCCCCTGTACATTTCTGCTTTCCCAACCCATTCCCTCCCCACCCCACCCAAAAAAGGTATGGCTAACATCTATGCTTGCTTTTTTTTTAGTTTGGTTTTTTTGTTTTGTTTTGTTTTGCTTTGCTTCTTGACTTGGAGTAGATGAATAACAAGATGCTTTTCCCTCCTCTAGAACATATCCTCCCCCGAGAGTTCCCCTGCGCATAGGCCCGAGTCCCTGTCACCCGAGGTAGTTATCGCACCCATCTCAATCCCACGGGGAGGCTGCGAGTGAGTGCCTGGATGTGTGGGGCGGGGTGGGGAGTCGGAGTGAATGGGGTGTTGGGCTGGAGGGCGGCTGATCTGTCACAGTAAGCTGAGTGACTCTCCCATGTGTGACTGTCTCAGGATGGTTAATGTAGATTGAGGAAAATAAAATAGCTGGGGGGTGGTTTTTATTTGGGGTGGGAGGGGATGGCTGAAGAATTTGTTAAAGATGGAATGTAAAAGTTTAAAGGAAACCTGAGATGTGATAGAACTTTGTTTTGTTAAAGCCTAAGTAACAAATAAGGTCCGTTAAGGAGCATTGAATCAAAAGTTTTTGGCATTTATTATTTGAGGCTCGTAGAGGCTTTCAGTGAGGCAAGTCCCCGAGACCTCGTTCCGTTATCCGGCAGGTCTCTGTAGCCTGGTGGTTGGGCTGTGGTTGATAGATTGGACTGCTTTTGTGGAAATGGAAAATAATTTTTTCTCTAAGCTCCTCTGTTCTTTTTCTCTCTTCTTGACTGCGTGTATACAAAGGAGCTGCTAGGCCCGTCTGTGACTTCTGTGTCATAGACCTTCAGTCCTGCCACATTGGCTGCACCAGATAGGGTCTCCGTTAAATGTCTCAATAATGGTAGTTGAATGCTTTTCTCAGAAAAAAAATTCTAAAGATGTTCAATTTGGATTTTAGTGCTAGAATTAACTGTTACCAATCTTTGAACAAATCAGGTCATGATTAACTCCACAAATTTACGAGGAGCCTTTTCCTCTTGAAGTAAAAATGATAGTCTTTCTTTCATAATCTTTCAGCAATTAAAGTGTCTACTCCCATAGCCTAAAATTGGGACTGAATTCAATGACAGTTGATCAAGTTTGGAGACAGACTGTTTTAAATCAGAGTGGAATTGAAAGGTGCTATGTTCTAATGTGGTGCATGTTTTCTCTCAGTGTTACAGGGAACGTAACACTCTTCCCAGTGGTTGTTCTCAGATAGCGTTGTTTGGAAATTGACATGATGTGTTATCTGGGTTTTTCGGACCATTCTTTGCTTAGAGTTTGCTATAATTGACCCAGTGGTGGAAAATGTTGGTTTAAAGAATGGTAATGATCTCTGTAGGGTTATCTCGACCTGTGGTGGGAAAATCTTCCTGTTAGCAAGTGATGTTAACCACATCCCAGCCAGGTGGTTATTTGTGCAGGACATGGTTTCAGGTGCTCAGCTGTGGTGGGTCTTGGTGGCCTTATGAGTGGTTGAGGTAGATGAGAAGAATTGAGTCCTACACCTGCTTGATAGTGAAAGTGAATGCGGCACTGGCTGGTTGACGTCTGAACCCCATCCTCCTGTACTAAACCAGGAACTTGCTTATACTTTCTGCTTTCCTTCACCTTTCTTCCCCACCCTGCCTTCCATCACTCTTAATGTAGGAATGAATAACACCAGTCTCACCTCTGTAGTGTGCATGGGACTCTGAGAACTCCCAAGTCCCTTAGTGTAACAAACCTGATGAAAGGCTAAGCAGGCAAAATAGTCACATTTGGCCAATTATCTAATTCTGACTTACCCTGATGCTCTACGGAAAGACTTGAAAGCAGGTTGGGAGAGGCCAGGGTTCTTTAGCAATCTGGCCTCTGTGCACTATTGCTGCTTGGGACTTGTACAGGTGTTAACGGCTTTCTCTTCTGTACTTCCCTCTTTCCTTGTTTATCTGTGTCCTTTCGCACTTCCCTTCCTTCCTGCCCATTGACATGTCCCTTTCTCCCCACCCCATGTCTCCATGGATTTATATTCTTGCAGCTTTGTCACCGAAAAGACATCGATTTGACAAAAGTCGGATACCTTGACTCCAACCCTAACACCTGTGCTGACAGGCCCTCTCAGCCCAACGCGGCCCATTCTGACCTGGCTCCTCATCCCTCTGTCGGGCCCACATCTGAGTCTGGCTTTCCAAGCAGGAGTGGAGATGGACATCAGACCCTTGTAAGAAACTCAGACCAGGCATTTCGGACAGAGTTTAACTTAATGTATGCCTACTCCCCTTTGAACGCTATGCCTCGAGCAGATGGACTATATCGAGGTTCTCCCCTGGTTGGGGATAGGAAACCTTTCCTCTTGGATGGGGGATACTGTTCCCCTGCAGAAGGGTTTCCCAGCAGATATGAACATGGATTTATGAAAGACCTTTCTCGTGGACCCCTGTCACCTGGCGGTGAGAGGACCTGTGAAGGACTCCCATCTGTCCCGCAGAACCCACCACAGAGGAAGAAGGTGAGTGCCCCCTCCCAATGATGTGAACCCCTGTGAAGAAGGCACTGTGGGGCTGCAGACAATGATTTGTTGCTGGAGCTTCTGTGGAAGGCTTGGAGGATCCAGGAGAAGGTGGAGAGTAGACAGGCAGGAGGAGCCAGGCCCTGAAGAGCTTGCTCACAAGTCAGGACCTTACTTGCAAGTAATGCCTGTTGTAGAAATCTCAAGCATGGGTTGTGGCTGCCTGCTGTGTGTTCACATGGTTCCGTGTTAGGAAATTAAAGACAGTAAAACACAATCCCTGCCCATGTTGAATAAAAAACACAGTTTTAATACAGTTTGGTGAGTGCTTAAGTATGCAGCAAATTTAAATGCTTGCTCTGTGCAATGTACTAATAGGCAATTCAAAGGGTGCAGCAGTTTTAAAGAACAACAGCTTACGTTGTTTTCTCAGTCTCAAGTTCTAGCTAGGCACGGGTAACCCCCACACTAAAATGGGTAATTTTCTACTTGCAAATGCTGAGATTATAGCTCATTTGATCAAGATCACGTGAGCGAGTGGAGTGCGTTTTGAGTGGGGAGGTTTGGAAATGAACTGGAGTACTTTGGGCTGTCGCGGTGACTTCCACTTTAATAGTGCGGAGGATGAGGCTGCAATGTTTGCATTACAGTAAGACACGTTACTAGAATTGTATCCATTCCCTTCTGAGATTAGTGTTTTTAAAATTGCTCAAAACTTTGTTTTCCCACTTTTGTTATGTTTTGATACGGACTCCAGAGTGACAAAAGGTAAATCAGGGTGGCCTAGGTGGTCATGGGTCTGGAAAATGTTGCATTAACACCATCGACTATTGGGAACAATGAAATGGCAAACTTTTTTTTTTTAAGATCATTTTATTGGGGGCTCTTACAATCCGTATAACAATCCATACTTCAATTGTGTTGAGCATAGTTGTACATCTGTTGTCATCGTTCTTTTCTAGACAGTTACTTTCTATTGAGCCCTTGGTATCAGCTCCTCTTCCCCCACCCTTGTGACCCGCTGATAAATTATAAATTATTATCTTCATATCTTACACTGACCACTGTCTCCCTTCCCCCATGGTTTCTGTCATTCATCCTCTGTCAATCATCGGTTTCCCCTTAACTCTCCAGCAAACATTTTTATAGTTCTGATTTTATTTAATTACTTGGTGCAGAAGTGACTAGAGTTGTTTATTGGTTTGCTTTTAGAATTACTATTTGCTATTTCTGAAACTTTTGCATACCTACTACATACCAGGCTCTATGCTGGACTTTGAAAATAAGGAGCCAAATGGACTTCATAAACAGTGTTTACCCTCACAGAACTAACAGGAGCAGGCAAGACTCTGGTAGATCGACACCAGTGTAAAGAGTTGGGGTGGAGGGGTGAGGAATGAGCTGATAGCAAGGGCTCAAGTAGAAAGAAAATGTTATGAAAATGATGATGGCAACAAGTGTACAATTGTGCTTGACACGATAGATGGATGGTGATAAGAGATCTAAAAGCCCCCAATAAAATGACACACACCCCAGCAAAAAAAAAAAAAAAGCCTATTCTCCAACAACAGAGGAGACCTGCAAGGCTGTGGTTGGATAAAGGAGATCTATCTTTCATAACAAAAGCTTTTTTTCGGGTCAGGTAGATGATGTGGGAGCTGAGATGTTTCCAAGTACACGTTTTCTGCACTCATCTTGCTGAAGTATAAACTGGATCTCATTTCTTCTCCTTTGTCCTACTTCAGGGTTTCAATGTGTAAACCAGAATCAGTAATAAAACCCTAGATATATCTTGAAAAAATTGGAACATTGTTTTCTTTCCTTCCTCTTGTTTCAAGCATAAAACAAAACTGCTAACTCTCAGAGGCTCCTCAGGAGGGGAAAGAATTATTAGCATCGCCTGGGAGGTCTCATCCACTTGGGCAAGCTTCCCACCGTGCAGCCTCCTTTTTCGGGCCGCTCCCAGAGCTGCCCCTCATTGTGAGAGTACGATCACGATGGGAAGGGCCTGGCGTGGTCACGCAGGTTTCCCAGGCAGAAAGGAAGTTGATGCCTGCCGTTACATGGCCTTCAGAAGGATCTTCTCCTGGTGTAGTCTCTGCTCCTTAAAGGCTCTGTCACACCTGGAAAACCAGCCAGAGTTTGTTGCAGCCTGCTTTGTTTGTGTGACTTAGGGTTTGCAAGGATCCCACCTGCTCTCCTCTTCCTGTTGTTGGTTAGTTGTTAACGGCCAAAGCCCTGTTTCTTTTCTAGGTGTCCCTGCTAGAGTACCGAAAACGGAAACAAGAAGCCAAGGAGTCTGCCAGTGGGGGAACGGACTCCATACAGAGCAAAAGCAAGTCTGCAGGAGCTGGGCAAAGCAGCAGTAATGCAGTGTCTGACAGTGGCATCCACGGTGTACAGGGATCCTCAGCCCGAGCCCCATCTTCTCCTCACAAAAAATTCTCTCCATCTCATTCCTCTGTGTCCCATTTGGAGGCGGTAAGCCCATCAGACTCCAGGGGCACGTCGTCAACTCACTGCAGGCCTCAAGAGAATATCAGCAGTAGATGGTAAGCTTACACTTGATGCTGCACTAGGATCATTCCTAAACTTACCCTGTATACATGGGAAGTCGTAGCTGAGAAAAATGGCAGGCAATGCTATCTGTCATATTCGACCTACTTAATAATACCAGCCACAGCCCCCGAGTATGACAGAGGCAAAGAAAAAGCCACCAAGTCTGCAGAGAAACCTTTTGGACATCATGTACTCGTGAACACACAGATGAGCTGTGTTCTTGGTGGGCAGAGGTAAGTCGGGGGTCCAGCCAGTGTATAGCTCTGCTCCATGGGGCTGGAGTCAGTCTATTCAGAGGAGCTTGCACAGACTTCCAGAAGAACCTGTCGGGTTTGGGGGGAAACCAGGAGTGAAGGGATTGATAGTGCTTGTGGCAAGTCATGAAGTGTACCACAAGAGTGTGCACCTAGAGTGCAGCTTGGGTGTTCAGGGGTCCGAGCTGAAGACACTGAGAAAGGAACCGCTCAGCAGAGCAGCAGTCCAGTCACCTGTGAAACACTTACTACGGTTACTGTGTGCCACGTGCACCTCTTACCGGTGAACATAAGCATTTCAAAACGAAGGTTAATAGAAGCTGTTGGGTTTCGTTTTCCTTAGAATGGTTTTTTCTTTTGCATTTTTGACTTGGTTTGAGGCGGTGGAAACAATCTTGTTGGGAATTGATTCTGAAGAAAACTGTGAGAGACTACATTGAGAGAATATTGTACCAGCCTCTGTCGAGGCGTCATTTGTTCCTGACACCGGGTTCTAAAGTTCTCTGTCCCTTAACCTTTTCCCAGGATGGTTCCCACATCAGTAGAACGGCTTCGAGAAGGAGGGAGCATCCCAAAGGTCCTCCGGAGCAGTGTGCGAGTGGCCCAGAAAGGAGAGCCCTCTCCCACATGGGAGAGTAACACCGCTGAGAAAGACCCAGGTGAGCCGTGGCCTTCTGCCATTGGTCAGGTTCCGGCCTCAGGAGCCTGGCTCCACACAGTTGCGTTTCATTCCTGGGCTAAGTTCTAACTCAAGCTTGGGTCTGCTCTTTGGAATGCCACTGTTGGTGAGGCCTAGTGTTGCTTGCTCTCTGTCTGCTCTTTTCCCAAAGGGATGCCTTTCTGTAACTCATCTCCAAAGGCCTGGGAGTCCACCTTGACGAAGGATGAGAGAAAACACAAGGGCGACAGAAATCACATCAGGCACTTTAACAATCACCCATAATTAGCCTCCCTGTGTGCTCTTCTGCCATGTGTACTCACCCAGTTTTCACAAAGAATGGATTTTTCACAGTAGTGGGTGTTTCTCTCATATTCTAAGATGCCAGTGTGTTTTTCTGTTGCCTTCCAGACCCTACCGATGCCGAAGGCCCAGAGGCACTGAGCTCGGCACTCTCTAAAGGGGCCACTGTTTACAGCCCATCCAGGTACAGCTATCAGGTAAGACAGATTGCTGCTCTCTGGGCACTGGAGCATGTTCCAGGTTCCACGTGTTTGGGGGACCCGGCCTCCTTTGTGGTTGAGATGCCTTTATGTGAAGAGGCTTTTCATACCGTCTCAGCCGCCTGTTGCTTACGGGTAGTAGAAGGTCGAATAAATATGGTGGCCAGAGAGTGCCATTTTGCTGTCTGTGGTACCCCAGAAAAAGAGCCTGTGGTTTGAAAGAAAAGGGGAGGAGTTACTGTGAATGTTCACAAGCTGTTTAACAGGTTTGTTCACCTCTTTATATTTTTCCTTTCAATACCTTGTAGCTCCTGCAGTGTGACAGTCCACGGACAGAATCCCAAAGCCTCCTTCGGCAGAGCCCCTCCCCTTTCAGAGGACAGCCTGCGCAGTCTCCAGGGTGCAGTTACCGAGCTGCGGCTCTGAGGCCTGGACCTCCTCCCTCCCACGGCTCTTCAGAGTCATCCCTCTCCAGCCCCGCCCACCCTGCATCCGCAGACTCCCTGGCCCCGTTCTCGGGGACAGCAGGGTATTACAGCAGCCAGCCACAGTCCGGAAACGGCCCTGGGAGCAGTCTCCCGAGGAGGAACTGCCCTTCGAGTGCTGCTAGCCCTCCCCCGCAGGGCCCCTCTGACTCACCAACCCCAGACTCGGTTTCGCAGTCCAGCACAGGAACTCTGAGTTCCACCTCCTTTCCTCAGAACTCTCGGTCATCGTTGCCATCAGACTTACGGACTATCAGTCTGCCCAGTGCTGGGCAGTCAGCTGCCTACCAGGCCTCCAGGGTATCCGCGGTTTCCAATTCACAGCACTACCCACACCGTGGGAGTGGGGGTGTGCCCCAGTATCGACTCCAGCCGCTGCAAGGGTCAGGGGTCAAGACTCAGACAGGACTTTCCTAGGGCTTCTGGATTTGGGCATACAGACGGAATGAGCCCATAGCTGCTTCCTTCCAGCTGCCTCTGGATCCTAGGCCGAGCATCCTGCTGGGGAAGGGGGGTACAGGTGCCAGAGGATTGGGGTCTGGTCAGCAAGAAACAAGACTTGTGGTCCCGACTGGCCTCTGGCCTTGGAGAAAGATGTAAATCTTGTCTGAAGCAGAGACTATAAAGAAGTTTCTCCCTGCTGTTAAAGGGTACATTGTTGATAGGCAAATGGTGTTTTGGTTAGTAATGGTTCTAAGTGCAATGAGTTGTGTTGAAGCCTCATCTCCCAACCTTGCCCGTAGCCTATAGTCACTTGTGCAGTGAGGACATCCTTTAATTTTTTTCTTTAATTCAAAGGAAAAAAAAGTTAAAAGAGCCGATCTTAAAGCCCCAAGCCATCTGAGTAGCGTAAGGGTTTAATGCACAAAGGACAAAAAGGTAGGTATGTAAATGTTCACCTTGAAACATAGTCAAAAGGAAGTGATCTGGCCGAGGTAACGTCCACCAAAAACATTCTCGAGGCTTTGCCGTAAAACCACCAAGAAATCGTTCGTAAGGCGCGGAGCAGACTCTGGTTGAGGAGTGCCTGGGTTTCTGAGGATGAGCTCCTGGGCGGTCAGCTCTTCATAGGCCAGGAGCAGGTTGTCTTGGTGGATGAGATTCTCTGCGCCTCCAGCTCCTGGTCCCACTCTACAAGCGATTCCAGGGCTCAGAGATCCGTGAAGCATGTAGGCAAAAGAAACGGTGAATGGTGCATGACAATGACCAGCTAGATGGCTTCTTGTTCGCCTTGGGCAGTAAATTTGATTGGGATTTGGTTCCCAAGCAGTTTGGGAATTGTTTAAGGATGTTTGTTTTGTTTTGTTTCTGCTCCCAATCAATCGGGAGTTGAGGGTCCCATGGGTCGGACCCCCCTCCGTGGCTGGGGGCATGCACTCATGGCTGCAGGGTAAGAATGGGGAGCACTGGTGGAGTGGCCAGGACTGTGACTGTGGGTTCCTTTGGGTTGGGGGATTGCTCTTGCTAGAGAGTGGGAAGGTGAGTTAGAAAGCCACCCCCAACCGCACGCTGTGCTGTGCTGAGTGAGCAATGAGAGCAGATTGGCTTCTCCCCATCAGTGCATTGTGCCTGCTGTACACCCCTGGAGCCAGTCCAGGCGGGGTACACAATCTTTTTAAATTCCATACGGTTGCCAGCTTCTTTCACTTGTTGACTGTAATATCCGTGTTTTTATTTATCTAATTTTGTATTCAGTTGTAACCACGGTAGGGGTAGTGAATGTCTGACAGGTGTACACCCTGGTGCTGCAGTGGACCTTCTTTTCTTTGGGACAAGATAATACTGTGAGTCTCCCTCCTTCCTTCCCTCTTCATTGTTTCTCCGCCTCCTCCTCCTCTTCTGCCCAGCCTCTTGCATCCCCAGTCTCTCACCTTCTCCTACAACTATCATATGCACAGTCTTCTCTCTCTGTGTGTGACTGTTACAAAATTTCACTTTTTCAAAATTGAAATCAGGTGTTTGCTCAAATGAGGGGAGATTTTTAAATTTTTTTTTATGCTGAAAACTTCAGCAGAGTACTTCTCTTTGTTGTTTCCCCCACAACCCCATCCGTCTGCGAGAGCGTAGGGAGTGGAAATCAAGCTGCCTGGGATGCTGGTTTCTCTGTATATTATATAAAACGTATGTAAGTGTCTCTCCATTTGGGCTGGGGTTCGCATTCTCCCTCTGGCTGATAACCAGGGGGAGAGGCCAGCGGGCAGGCGGCCCTCACCCTGCCTGGCACGCGCAGAGCCCCCAGCCACTCTGTGTGGGCAGGGTGCTGTCAAGACCAGACCTCTTGGGGGGGGTGGGGGCGGGCGGGTGGGGGGACTCTTGGAAGAGAAGAAGTATCGCTTCTTTCTCAAGTGGAGTGTTTACACCTTGCTGTAACATTTGAACTTTCACAAGAGATGTAATAATTTTGATAATAAAATTCTTAACCATAATACGAAGTTGAGGGCTTCTTTGTCTTCCTGTGACTTTAGCTTGCCAGGATTTCCGGGTGCTTTCCTCACTTGGAGAGGTCACGGTGGACCCACACTGGGGAGAATGCCTTGGCTCCTAAATTTGATGCTGGTTAATGGAGAAGTGGTGGCGTGGGTGACGGGTTCCTGCTCCCGTGGAGCTTGTATTCTGGATGTCGAGATTCTCCATCAGTGCACATTTGAAATGGCTATTACCATGCCATTGCTTCACAGCCAGCACGGACCTGGGGAGGCTGAAGGGGGCGGGCGGTGGGGCTTTTGTAGTTCATGGTGGGCAGGCTCAGAACTGGACCTTTAGCTGATGGAGTGGTAGTTATGGGACGGTGTGAGCTTAGGGCATTTCCTAGGCTGTCACAACAGCAAATGCAAACATAGATGGGTGGAAAGGGCTTGATTAGGGAATAGTGCATGAATGTGGGGTTAAAGTGAGTGGTTGAAATTCTACTGGAGGCAAGTGGAGATCAGATCTTAGAGCAGAGATCAGCAAACATTACAAGTGAAAGGCCAGCTAGTAGGTAACTTGATCATGGCTGTTGCTGTAGTGGGTTTCAAGTTGGGCTGTTAAGTGCCCTGTTCAAACCCTCAATCTCTGCCCTGGGGGAGGATGAGGCTGCCTGCTCCCAGAGGACTCAGGACCTCAGATCCCTAGAGAGCAGTCCTCCTATGTCCTTCAGGGTCACTGTGCATCAGGAGCAACTTCATGGTAGAGGGTTTGGGTTTGGTTAAAACTATTCAACTCTGTCACCGTCATACAAAGGCAGTACGTGGCTACGTATTTAAAGAATTTGAATTCTAAGTGCACCGTGGGAACCGTTTGAAGATGAGCAGAGAAGTTGGTGGGTGTCACCGCATCAGTTTCAGCCCATAGTCACCGGATGCACAGCAGAACAAAGCACAGGCCGGGCCCGTACCGACACTGTCCTCACAGGTACTCCTGTGCCGGCGCCCATTGCTGCGGTTGAGTGGCTTGGTCTAATTTGTGGCCGATTGGTTAAAGAAGTACACCAGTTTTGAACCTGTTGGGAAGAGGAGGGGTTAGAAGCTGTTGCCTGAACATTTCGGAAGTTGCTCAGACAGGCAACTTTTGTGGCTCATCTTAATAAAGGGGATCCAGAGAAATAGTTGGGATCAGGATATGTTTTCCAAATCCACAGCAGGACTTGCTGGCGGGACGTGATTGGCAGTGTCGAGGATTTTACTTGCCAGATATTTAACTCTTAACGGATTTTTCTAGGCACATAAGGGGTTCCTAGGGAGAGGTAATATTCTTTAAGAATTTCTAAATTGACCGACTGACTGAAAACAAATGTCTGCCTTCATGAAGGACCCTTTGAAGTCATGGGGATGCCTAGATGGTCTGCCACCAGCCACACCTGGTGGCATGGAGCAGAAAGCTAACACAGATTAGAGAAAATGAGGCCTAGTCTAAGTGTCCGAACTCTCCGAAAGGCAAAAAGTACGTCTCCCTGGTTTCTGCCACAGGTACAAAGTTTCATTTCTTAGTCCTTTACTGTCCACTTGGTCGGTGCTAGGCTGTATGTGAGGTGTTGAGAATATAGGGGTAAGCCAATAAACTGCTTTAAGAATCAATGATTAGACTTGTTAACAATTACCTAATCTGTCACTGGGTGCCTTGGTATGGTATAAAAAGCTGAATGGTATTAAGTAAACCAGTGAAGCGGTGACACCTTATATATCACTAAGGTTCACACATGCTTCCATTTATGTCACTAGCTACCTTGTTCAATCAATATTTAAGGTAGGTGTTATACATGCTTATTTATAAAAAATAAAAAGTTTGAGAGGAAAGCTCTCCCTAGATGTCTCTAGTAAGTAGCCAGACCCAAACCAACAGTTAGGGAAAGTTAGCGGTAACCCTGGCAATACACAGAGCCACCTAGGATGCTATACCGGGAAAGACTTACCTAAGTGGGGGAGGGGGAGGGGGAGGATACTCTTCACTAGTCTAACCTAAAGACCTCCGTTTGAGAGGGAAACTCCACAATGACCTGACCTGAATGAAATAAGCCACTTGCTTTTAAGCTACACCAATTGCCAATTCTTCAATGGGGCTTCAAAGGGTAAAAGAAACTGCCCGAGTTTACAAAGTAAACAGTTGGAGACAGGGAGAGAAGCAGAGTGACTCAGCAAAGTGGTGCCCCCTCATTCTTGCTGCTCCTGCAGTCAGAAGATGCCCTAAGAAAAGAGTCTAAAAACCATGGTTTTTCATGTTTCCAAAATTCCCCCAGAAAGCCCCAAATGTGATAGTGAAGCCACAAGCCTTGAACCACTCTGCTACCAAGCCAGATGGAAAGGTGTCCTTGTGGCCCTCCAAACAGAAATAGGCAGTGCCGGTAGCCCAGTCCTGCAGGACACCACCTGCCCCTGGAAGAAGCAGTGGGGTGCCCAGTGTCAGAACCTCAACAGTACAGTCTCCGGAGCAAAGCCATCGGAGAGCCGTGGGAAACGAGGTGCAGAGGGACCTTGGTCAGGACTAAAGCGACTAGAGCCGGCGAGGCCCTAAGAATCTTCATTCTAACCAACAGTTCCATGCAAAACAAAATGACACTGAAGAAACCCAGCAACCGAATCCAAATTGAACAGGTTCATGAAAATAGAGATGGGGGGGGGGGCGGAATCAAGTAAACTTTGGAGAAGGAATAAGTGATGTAACATTAGGATTGCCCCACAAAACCCAGCGTGGTGACCTTGAAGGAGCTGTGAGGACTGAGCACCGCAGCTTCTGTTCAACTCTGCCATAAAGTAGGCGCACGTTCTGTTCTACTCTGTACTGAATTTAAACTGTGAGGTATGTTACCCAAAATGGGTGCTCTGAAACTAGAGAAACTATAATCATGCCTATTCTTAAAAGACTGTAAGGAAATATGCAACAGAAAAGGTTCAAATTAAATATCCCCAAGAATTGTAAGAAGAAAAAATATCATCCCTATTGGCATTAAAAGTATGCCAGACATGCAGGTTTATAACCTAAATGTTCTGAATGGGCTAAAATTTACCAAAACTATGAGGAAATGTGCATTGCACTAGTGCTCCGATCTCCTAAAAACGGCGTTTGAGGAGATACACACGAAAGGCAAGTCAAGAAGAGACAACATCGTGTACAAACTGAGGGAAGGCAGGTGAACAGAACCAGTGCCACCAACAGATTCAAGACAGCGCTTCTGAAAGACTTGAAGCTGCTTGTGTTAGAGCATGTCGCGTACCCAGTCAACTCGGAGTGCCCAGTAGCGAGACCGGGAGCACTGGTGAGCTTCCGCAAGCATGGGCGTCCGGTCATCTCCCTGCTCTCCTTGAGAAGGTGAGGTGGTACTGGACATTCTGACAGCCAGGCATGTTGGTTCTTCAGCAAGTTAGAAACGACCAGCACAGTGAGAGTCAGAAACCCAGGTGTTCCTGGGTCTTGTGAGTTCACCTCTGGCCACTTTTCTCTCACTGTTGAGTGGGAATTCATTTTCCTGCTCTGACGGGTTTCTGCCCCACAGAGGTTACGGACAGCTTTCACTCTGTACACTACTCAAAAGGCAACCAGAAACGTTAACACCAGCCGGGCTCTGAGTAGCAGCAGCGCACTGTCGTCATGCTGGAACTCGGAGGCCTGTCCTGCGATAAATACTTGGTCTGGGAGCTCTGAGCAAAGTGAGCAGCGGACAGCCAAGCCAACCCATAGTCTGGTACCAGTCCTTAGCCAGGAGGGGCTTTGGAAAGTTTGTGGGTCAGTGGAATTAAATGATACGGTTTGTTTTTCCCATTGATCTTTTTTGAGCCCCCGCTTATAGTTAAAAGGCAATACGGAATGGTACATTTGCAGTCTTCCCAAAGGGTAATGTTGCCGGGCTACTGTGTGGTGTGTGATGAATGCCAATTTAAGTGTATGTAAGAGCCACAATTCTTAGTGTGAAGGGACCGACCAACCGCGCGCGTGTGTGTCCGTGCATGCGTGCGCTCTGTCGGCTTGAAAGACTCCAAAAGAGGAAACCTGTAAAAAAAAAAACAAATTGCTGCCACAGATAGTCTGGGACCAACAAGCGCTTGAGAAAATGTTCGACCTCATTCGTTTTTAGAAAAATTCCCCCAAAAACCACATGAGCCAATCACTTTCTTCCTAAGACGGCTATGATTAAGATCATCAGAAAGGAAAAGTGCAGGCTGACGGCTTTTGGAGAAATTGGAAAGCCTTGTTCAGTGCTGATCGGATTGTAAAATAGTTCAGCTGCTGTGGACAACGGTTTAGAAATTCCTCCAACTTAAAAAATAGAATGGCTCTTTGGTCTCGGCCACAGAAGCGAGGTGACGAAGGGAACGTCCTTCGGAAAGCGTCGCTGTAAGATGCACACCTTGCGCCGCCGCTGTGGGTCCAAGGCCTGCCATCTCCAGAAGCCGACCCGTGGCAAATGTGACTGCCCAGCCACGCGCAAGAGCAAGCATAACGGGGGTGCCAAGGCTAACACAAAATGCCACCAGAACGGGCCAAATGAGACACCTAAAAATTGTGGACCGCAGATTCAGGCCTAGATTCCGTGAAGGAACAACTGAACCCAAGAGGGCAGCCGTTGCAGCGTCAAGTTCATCTTCAGGATTTCAGTATTTAGTTGTGCAATAAATGTTCTCATTAAAAATGAAAAAAAAATAGAATGGTCCAGTAATTCGCCTCCCAGGTGTATACTCGGGATGAAAAGCAAGAGGACAGGTAACAGGTTCACCAATGTTCACTGTGTAGCACTGTTGACAGTAGGCAAAAGGTGGAAACCAGTGAGATGTCCAGCCGGTGGCTGACTAAAATGTGCTGCAGACCTAAAATGGGCTATTCTTCCCCAAAGAGAAATGAAGTCCTGGTCCATGCTGCAGCGTGCACAAACCTTGAAAACCAGTGAAACAGTCCGTTAGCGAAAGGAAAATAATGAGATGCTCCCACTTTGAAATAACTAGGACAGGCTGCTGTACTGAGACCATAGTTGATTAGTGGTGTCCTAGGGTGGACAGGAGCAGAGACACTCCACTTCTCTTAGGGATGTTCAGAGCATTAGGGCAAAGTCTTTTTGTTCAACCCTAATCCATTTCTCCACCAACTGTTTGAAATAGCACTCTCCATGCTAATTCATCTAGCCCCTTCTCAACAAATGGCTTTGCCTTCTTCACTGAGAGTGCTGGTGCGGACAGGCGAGCATGCCCTGGACATCACCCTTGCCTCTACCCACAAATGACTTTCCTTGCTAGGCTCCCGCAATCCGTCCGTGAGGCAGGCCAACCTCTCCCCACTGGAGCTGTCGACCCCTGTCCTCAAATCAGGCAATTGTGCCATCTGTCATCTCTTCAACCTCTGAACTTGGTGTTGGCTATGAACATGCTGAACTCTCACACTGAAAGAGGTTCTCCCTGTTTGCAACACACTGGTTCTCGGCCACGGCTGATGCACTGAGTGTCATTCTGGAACTCCAGCCACACATGTCACCCCCTTAACTATATTTCCCCAAAAAATGACCCTCGTGCAGGCAGGCCATTCCCCATTCTCTCCCAGGACAAACTTCTATTGGGCTTTCCCCACGCTCCTGAGAAAGCTCTCAAGGAAGAGACAAGAGTCATCCCCGAAGCCAGTGGACACATGTTCCAAACCGATCATCCTGTTCCTTCCTGTTAGGTCTCAAGTCTTTCCAAGCCAAGCCAACAACCTTACTATCCTATCACTTGCTCTGCCTCGTCCCCACAATCCCGTGACTACCAGTGTCTTCGACTACTTAAATAGCGAATTTCTATACCTCTACCTGGTGCCCTCAACCACCTTTCTCCGGGCTGTTTCTGGTTCCCTTTCTCTAAAATTGCCTCCCTCGAGTACAGCCCCTTCCACTGAAAGCAGCGATGCATCTTAACTGCAAATCTAATTGTCCTGCTCGAACCCCTTCCATTGCCCGTAAGTGCAAACACAACCTCAGGTTTTCGTGATCTGACCCTGGCCTATCTCCCCAGACTTCCCCTCCCTGTCTCACACTTCAACATGACCAAGTCAGTTTTCATTTTCCACATTTGTCTCTCTTCCCTTTCAGTCATGGCCTCTGACCCTGGCCTGCCTAACTCCTATTCCTCCAACTACACTCTGCTCACAAGTGTAGGATGACTATGTTTGACTGGGTCCCTGAAGAAGGAACTGTTTGCTTCATTTTTCTGGCAGAAGGACTTTGTTGTTGCTGCCAGGTGCCATCGGATTGGCTCTGAGTCATAGCAACCCAGGGTACGACAGTGAAACCCTGCCCGGTCCTCTATGCCAAACATAATGTCCTTCTCCAGGGACTGGTCCCTCATGACATGTCCAAAGTATGTGAGACAAAGTCTCATCTTCCTTGCTTCTAAGGAGCCACCCTGGCTATACAGCTGTTCAGACTGGTCTGTCGGTGGTTCTGGCAGTCCATGGCACTTTCACATGCGCATGAAGCCATTGAAAATACTGTGACCTGGGTCAAATGCACCTTAGGTCCCAAAGGTGACATCCGTGTTCTTCAAAGTGTTAAGAGATCTTGTGCAGCAGATTTGCCCAATGTAATCCATCATCTGACTTCTTGACTGCTGCTTCCATGAGCAATGATTGTGGAGTCCTTGACTTCTACCTGAACCATGAGCTTGGTCCAGTTGTAAGGGTTTTCTTTACATTGAATTGTAATCCAGATTGAAGGCTGCAGGCCTTGATCTTCAACTGCAAGTGCTCCAAGTCCTTCTCACCTTTAGCCTGCAAAGTTGTGTCATGTGCATATCACAGGCTGTTGACAAGCCTGCCCTCCTCCTGTTCTCTGATGATTTGCTCAGCATACGGGTGAAATCAGTCTGGTGCTAGGGTACAACCTGACACACACCGGACCTGATTTTAAAGCATGTAGTATCTATCCCCTTATTTTAAAGCATGTAGTAGCTATCCCCTGTCTCTCGGTCCGTTGTACAGATTCCACATAAGCACGATGTGTTCTGGAATTCCCTTCTCAATGCTATCCATAGTTTGTTGGGATGCACAGTTGAATGCCGTGGCATAATCAATAAGACAAACATCCTTCTGATACTGTTAATAGAGCTGGATCTGACAGCAGTGCTGTTCTCCACGCCACATCCTCTTCTAAATCCGGCTTGAATTTCTGCTAACACTCTTGAGGTAGTGCTATGACTGTTGTATCATGTTCAGTAAAGTGTTACTTGCCTGTGCTTTTAATGATGCTGTTTGATAATTTCTACATTTCTTTGTAACGGGTACAAATGCCAATCTCTTCCAGATGGCTGGCCAGATATCTGTATTTTGACTTTTTTTTTCTTGCATAGACAAGTAGGTGCTTCCAGTCCTTCGTGAGCTTATTGAAAACACTTCAGGGGGTATTCCATCAGTTCCTGGAGCCTCTTTTTCACATAATGCATTCAGTGCCACTTGAACTTCTTCCGTCAGCACATTGATTCTCGATCATATGCTACTTGAAATGGTTATGTGCCCACCAGTTCTTTGTGGTGCCGTAACTACCCTTCCCACGCTGCCTGCAGCACTCAGTGCTCTTACCCATCTCATTGTTCTGGTTCACAGGCGCCCTACAGGACAGAGCAGAGCTGCCCCTGTGGGTTTCAGAGGCTGTAAATCCATTCAATGATGAGACAGCTCATCTTTTTCCTCCTGAGCAGCTGGTGGATTCAGACTGCTGAGTTTATAACCTACTTACCCACTGAACCACCAGGGTGCCTTTATCCTTAGAATCCCTCAGCAATGCAACTTGAGGCTTGACTTTTTCCCCCCTTTCAATTCTTTCAGCTTGAGATATGCTGAGTCTTTTCTGGCCTTACAACTCCAGGCTTTTGCACATTTCACTAATATTTTATACTAGTGTAAATGCATAATAGATAGTAGGTGCTCAAAATGTGTTGAATTAAGGCTCAACTCATAAGTGCCAAAAGTATATTGTTGTTCAAAATTAGCTACCATTGGAGCACATTACAGTGTGCCAAACGGGACTAAATCATTCAATCCACACACTTCCCTCACTTAGTACTTCTGACATCCCTGGCCTCCCAGCTACAGGTGCTACACCGGAGGCCACTTGGCGCCTTATTTGCTCTTGTCAGAAGCCTGTGCATTCAGGAGTATGCCCACATGCCAGCTGCCCACTCCATTTACTGTTCTTTGTAACAGAACCCCAACTGAATGGAGGCAGCCATGTGTCCAGTCGACGGGCAACATTTTCGGCTTCTCTTATAGCGAGGTTGGCTACATCATTGAGTCTGGGATTTCCAGAAGTCCCCTTCAAATGGAATGTGAACTAGATGGAAGTGACTAGAGCTCCAGCAGCCATCTATCTGCAGCAGCCTCCGAAACCCACGGGGAAGCTCTGCTCTGTCCTGTAGAGTGACTGAACCCGAACCTTGAGATGGGCGAGAGACTGAGTGATGGAGGCAGCATGGAAAGAGCCCAGCTACTGTGCCAAAAAGAACGGGTGGGCAAACCCCCATTCCGAGAAGTGGCACATGATCAAGAGTCCATGCGCTGAAGGACCAACTCAGGTGGCACTGGGTACATACGCCAAGAACGAGGCTCCTGGAGGGGTGAACCAACTGAAAGGTGAGCCCCTGATTCCTGATAAACTGTACGTTGGGCTTATCATATCCTGGCCAGTCACCTCCAGACTTTGTCTTAATGTGTCACTAAAATAAACCAACTTGTCAAACACCACCACCAAACCTGGATGGATACAAAGCAGCTGAAACCCACCATTCGTGAGACTCGGAGGAACAGAAGCCAGCATGGGTGATATAAAGTGTTTATTTGAACAGCATTCCACCTGCACTGAAGCTCAAATCCAGCCGCAGCAGAAGGGGTCAGGACCAAAATAAATGTTGCCAAAGTGGGTAATGAAGAGTGAGAACACCTTCAGACAGAACTGACGAATGGAGTGTAGACACCACCGAGCTATCGTAACATACACAGGACCTCAGATCCACTGAGCCAAGTCCCAGGGAAGCACTGGGACACCCCCCCTCGTTCATCACCTAGGAAACTCCCACCCACCCACCCAAAGTGAGCTCTGTGCCAGGCAGGGGCCTGCAAATGTCCTTGTGCTGGGAGATCCCAGCTTCTCCAAAGAGAGGTTTTCCTTTTTTCAGGCCACACCGGAAGCTGGAGAAGGGTGTTGGCCTGGTGTCCAAGACAAAATGGCAAAAGCAGGCCTGAGAGGTCTTGCCCCCGCCTTATCCAGACCCTCACCTCAGGAAAACTTTCCTGCAAGGATCCCCAAGGAAGAGCCCCGTATCACCTAGATGTGGAAGGACTTCACTGAAGAGCCACACAGAACTACCTCTGGGCGGTGGTTGCCCTGGTCTTAGTCTGCGGTCCAGGCCAGGTCGGACCACACTGCTCCAGCATAGACTCACCTTAGTGCTGAAAGCGCCGCTGTTTTCAGGGCCTCCAGCCAGAGGCTCGATGTTAAGAATCCAAGAGGCCATCCATCCCTCCCAAGGCTAGATCCTTAAGTAACTAACAAGAGACCTGGAGCCCGACCCCTACTCTGCTCTCACCTGTGTTGAAACCTTGGGGCACAGCTACGGTTTGGTGCTCCTGCGGCTGTCTCTTCCTTGTGCTACCCTGGTCCCCTCAGGCCTTAGCAGTCCCAACTCCGTTCTCTGAGCCCCAAGCTCGCTGAGGTCTCCCAAGTTGTCCTTCCCTCTGCCAGAGACAGCTGGTGGGGGTGATATGGAAACTTTGCCCCCAAGGGAGCTAGTCTCCCTCTTCTCCGTCACCTGGCGCCAGCCCACTCTTACAGAATTGCCTGCCTCTGCAGTAAGAGCCCTCCCGGCTGTGGCTCTACCCCACTCACTCCACAAGAGGGGGCTTTCGCCCCTAAGCTTCCGAGAGGGCAATGCTGACCTCTTCCCATGGCCCCTTGGGGCGTGGGGGCCCCTTAGACAGTAGGCGCCCTTGCCCCTTTCTAAGTGCACACAGCACCCCCACCCAAATCCGTGGCCCATCTCAGTGCCTTCTACGCCTCCTTCCTCTTCCTGGTCTTTCCCTCTGCCTCCCTCCCTCCCACCACCTCGTTCTCTTTCTAGCTCCGTCCCCTCTGGGGGTACCATCAGCTGTAGCATAGCCTTTTTCCTCCTCCCCCTTTCTCCATCACTCTCCACCCTTCCTCCTCCTGGATTGACTACCGGGCCTGTCCATCTCCCTACCTCCTCCTCTACCTGCCTCTCTCCCACTTGGCCCCTCCCTGCATTCCCATTCTTCACCCCTTATTCTGCTTGCCTCTCACTCTCCATGCTGCCCCTGCCTCTAGCAGCCCTCCCACGGGGGGGGGGGGGCTTTGGTTTGTGTTCTCTGAGGAGCTACCTCCCCACACCCTCCTACTTGACAAGGGAACCAGGTAGGAGTGGGAGCACCCACCCCGGGCAGCCTGTTGGGGGAGACACAGGCTGCACACCAGCAGTGAGGGACTCACTGGATGCTGGAGACAAGTAGGCACAGTGAGGGCAAGAAACTGGGAGTCCAGAAGGTTGGAGGGCAGCTAGGACTTGGTAGGTTCCAAGCTTCGGGAAACCTACAGGGTCCCAGTGTCTGGTTCTTGATAGGGTCCAGATGGGGGAAACAGGCAGCGTGTGGGTCCATCTTGGAAATCCTAGTCAGAGGGTCCAAATCTTAGGGAGATGAACACGGGTTGGTGAATGCCTGGCATGCACACCGCCCGCCCCCTCCTCTGGCTGAGGCAGACATGACTTGACGATAGCTGTACCATCCCACCAGGCCTGCAGGGGCACTGTGGAGAGCAGTCTGCACATTAGGTGGAACCGCTTGGCCGCCCCTGAACTAGGTACTGGAAGCAGTTGTCCCAGGATCAGGGGCACCCAAGGCTGGATAGCTCTACCCTCCAATCCACAAGGTAATGAGGGGGGGGCTGGAAAAACACCTGGCATCTCCCTCATTTGCACCCTGCCAAGGGGGAGGGAGACACCCCCACGATGAAAGAGGGAAGACTTCTCATCTCCCTACATACATTTCTCGCGTACACACACACACGCGCACACACACACATTCATGCCTTGGCTCCAAGCACTGCCCGTCGGGCTGTGTACCCTGGGCATATCACAAGGCGAGAAGGTGGGTGAAGAAGAGGCAGGGACGGGAACAGGCCCGGGGTGGGGGCAGGGGTACCCTGTTCAGAGGTGACCTGCAAGTTCAAGTTATGCAGAAAAGTATCAAAGAGGCAGGGCAGTCTCTGCCTTTGGCAGATGCCCGAGGTGGGGGCGGGAGGGCCACACACAGGGCAGGAGGGACACATCCTAATTGTCCACTCCTGGGCCTTTCCCCCCAACCCCACCCCTTCAACCCCGATAGAAGGGCTGAGAAGTCTGTGCAGTACAAAACAGGGCAGGATCAAGGGTCGCTGTGGAAGCATCCCAGCCACCAGCTGAGCCACTCCAAAGCCCTGCTCTGGAATCAGAGTGCCCTGTCTGGCTTCCGCCAGGGCCCACTGCCCACTGCGCTGCCTCAGACTGCGCCAGGCAGCCTCCCAGTCAGCGGATGGCAAGGAGGCGTGTGCCCTGCCCTTGCTGCAGCTGATTCCTGTGGGAGTGCTGGAAGAAAGGCCCCCGAAGGCTGACAGCATACCGCAGGGCGCTGTGACAGATGAGGTGGAACCATCTTCCATAAAGAAAAGTCCGGTCCACCAGAGGTCCAGGGCAGTGTCTTGATGGGGTTCTTGTGGGAGGCAGGGCCAGAGGTCCCCAGACTGCAGCCTCCAGAGGTCCTGTGGGGTGGGGGGTGGGGGGGCTCCTCAGAGCAGGAGGGAAGGGTGAGGAACGGCCCTGGAGGCTGTGGGGGCAGAGGCAGAACGCCACCCCCCCCCCAGGGTCAGCAGGGGCTCTTTCTCACTTCAGGCCCCTCCCAGCCCCAAGCCACCCCTCTCTTCCAAGCCAGGCAGGTAGGAGGTGAGACGTCAGGTGGAGAGAGTGGGAGATCTTCCTTCGGAGCTGGGTTGGAGGGGCCAGAAGGCAGGAGACAGGACAAGCAGAGGTCAGACTCCTGAGCTTCCCTCCTGGCCTCAGGGTCCCTGGGAGTGGGCCACAGGACACGGGAGGACCCCCCATCCGGAGACATCACCTCCTGGCCGCAATACCGAGCTCACTGTTGAGCTGACGAAATCTGAGACAGAGACAGAGAAAGGGGCATGAGCAGCAAAGACCACCATGGCAGCAGGCTCCCCGCAGCGCTCCCCAGGGTTAGATGGGCAGCAACCAGCCCACGGACCAGCTGGTGTCCTCGGGCAAGCCCCAGTGTGCTCACCTGCACCATGGGAACACTCAGACCTTTCACTGGGCTCTGCACGGTGCCGGCCACATCGGACACGTACGTGGCCACGGACTGGGAATGGAGCCCCCAGGCTCACTCACTTGCACTCATCTCGCCTGTCAGGCCCGTTCCTCCCGAGCGAGGGATGGACAGCTCCTGACGATGAAGAGGGGCAACTGAGCGCTCCCTACGTTGATTTAGGGGGAAATCAGCAGAAAATAGGAGGGAAGGGGGGTGTGCGGCCTGAGCTCACACCCAGGACTCACCTTCCCAAGTCACATCAGAAAGGCCAGAGTGAGCCTTGTCCTCCCTGCACTTCTGGAAGCTGCGACAGGAGGGCGGGCTCTGACCTCATGCAAAAACCCTACAGCCCTCAAGCCTGTTCCACCTCATAGCAACCCAACCCCAGCCTATTGACCTATTCCCAGTCAGGATGGAACTGCCCCTGTGAGTCGCTCCCGGCTGTGAAGTTGTGGTGCAGAGCCAGCCCTGTGCTCAAAGCACGATGCCAACAGGGCTCCTCACCTCCTGCCATGAGGATAGGAATCACTGGGTCTCAGGCTCTGCAGGGAGGAGGCCAGGCAAAGACAGCAGGCCTTCTGCACGCTGCCCAAGTGGAAGAGGGCTGAGGCCATGTCTGACCTGCCCAGTTTGAGTCAAACGGCAGTGTAGCGTGGGGGGGGTGGGAATCAGGGGGGCAGGCTGTTACTTCTGGGGTGACCCTGGGCAAGTTGCTTGACTTCACTTAATCTAGCTTTCAGTTGGTAAAAACAAAACAACAAAAAAGAGTCCTCCTGCCTCCCTGACTGGGACTTTTTGACGGACTGAAAGCTCTTCTTGAGCTCTCACTGCACCCCACAAGCCTGTGGTTGCTGATGGACATGCACAGGCTGGTTCCTCACTGGTCCGCAGCCCTGTGAGGTGCCACAACTCCCCCACCCCCATGTGCAGGAGGGAACGGAAGCCAGAGGTTAGTGACTCTTCAGTTCAGCCAGCTTCCAAGGCAGGCAATCTGCCTCCAGGGCACCGGAGTTCAACTGGAACATAAAATAGCTGCTGCCAAATGAGAGAATAGTGTGCAAGCATCCTCCCCTCCAGTCCGTATGACGGCTGGTCTCACGTCCTCTGGACCAGTCTCTGGAGAAGGACATCACGCACGCTGGGTAAAGGAGAGGGTCCGTGAAAGAAGGCCTTCCGTGACGTGGAGTTGACACAGTGGCTGCAGCCAAGGGCTCCACACAAGGGTGACAAAATGGCACAGCGCTGGACAGGGTGACAACACGTAACAACCACCGAAATCTTTATCCCATTTTACAGATGAGGAGAGACTTACGAGGCCGGACATAATCATTGATACAAAGCCCAGCACTGGGGCCTGGTGCATGCAGAGGTCAAGGAGGCGTGTGATAAAGTAAGGAAGGTTACAACTCCTGTGGGTTACAGTCAAGAACAGGCCCTCGGAAGCTGGGCCCTGCCTGCTTCTGCAGGGTCCCTAGTTGATTGGGTACAAGGGTGGGTTCTGAGGTCAGAAGCCACTGGTAGTGGTCCGCTTCCTGGAGTGCAAACGGGCACCACGTCTTTGGAGCGCTGTCTGGCACCGTCATACCCATTTCAAGTGTGCGGTTCGGGCTTGAAAGACATTAAAAAAATATTTGCATAAGAGCTGTCAGAAGAGCGAGCCCCCAGTAAAATGATCTGTTTTTCTAAAGGATCAGTCCTAAGGAGGACCATGTCTTTAAGTTTTACAGAGTAGGTGCATGCAGAATTTTTAAATAGTCATTAGACCAAGGTTATTAGTAAAAAGAAAACGTGCGCATGACCAGGAGAAGGCACGTGTAAAGATGTCGCTATAGCAACGCCAGCGGTCGTAAAATGCTGGAGACTGCTCGTCTTGAAAGAAGAAAGGCTAAATAAAGCCGTGTTCCTCCCTCGTGAGTAATCCTAAACACTGTGTGTGTGTGATGGAGGGTCTGTTTGGGAAGATGCCTGTCTGTGCGCCCAGAAAAAGGGCCGCGTAATGCATGGGGCACACAGAAGGCTCTCAGCACAGGAACGGGCAGAGGCTCTGGGCTGGCGGGTATTGTTTTCTCTGCTGCATTTTGATGTTACTGGACATGCGCAGAACAGGATGTGTAACACGCTAAGTACAAAGTATATTCTAGGAAAGACCCCTGACCTCACCACACAAGCACTCTCACTTGACTCACTCTCAGTCACTTGCATGTGCCTACATGTCCCACATCTAAAGTCCCTGCCTCCGCCTCCCCTCTCCTCCCCAACTACCATTCATACTTATTCTTTGCTTAAATATATACATAGTAATAAGATATGCTATATAATATATGTGTGTATATGGATCCCTGGTGGTGTAGTGGTTACGAGTTGGGCTATGATCCGCATGGTCAGCATGTCAAAGCCACCAGCAGCTCCGTGGGAGCAAGACTAGGCTTTCTACTCCTGTCAACAGTTAGTCTCAGAAACCTACAAAGGGGGTTCGTTATGAATCCGCATTGACTCTATGGCAGTGAGTTTGGTGTCTTGGACATATATTACATGTATACATATATACTACACATCTAGACATGTATGTAATATATATAAAGGAGTCCTGGACCACCAGCCGCCAGATCCATGGTTCAAATTCACTGCGTCCTGTGGGAGAAAGCTGAGGCTGTCGGCGTTCATGCACACTTACAGCCTGGGAAACCGTGTGTACCCTCACTGTGAGTCGGAATGGGCCCCAGGGCGGTGAGTTACACCACGTGTAGATTATTGCCATCAATTAGGATCGTTTACGGAAAAAAAAACATTGTTTGGTTTTGAGTTCTATAAAAACATCCCTCTTGTCACCTTGTCTGGAATCTCCCTACCGTCTCAATCCCGTTGACAAGATGCATCGCCCACTCTGGTACTGACATTCATAACCACAGCTTTGCACTATTTGGTCCATCCTCCCGCCGAGGGCAGCTTCAGGTTGTTCGCTGTGTTGGATGGAAGCTACTGCCGAGAGCTTTCGCGCACACTTGTCCTGAGTATATTCCCTGGCGTACCGGTGCTGGCCACACAGACTGTGGTCAAAGCGCTGGGAGGGGCACCCCCCAGGGGGTGGCATTGCCCTTGGCGGTGTAGGCCTGGGCGACCTGGATTGCCCCGCCCCCGCCCCGCAGCCCGGCCCCGCGCGCGGCACTCGCCTTTGCCCTCCGGCTTGAGCTCGTCCTGCAGCAGGTCCGTCTGCCGGTTGCCCAGCACGAAGGCCAGGAAGGAGAGGATGAGGGCGTTGAGGATGCCGATGATGGCCAGGATGTACGCCCAGCGCACAGAGCAGTCCCCCAGGGAGTACTTCCCCGTCTTGGCCCCGCACATTTCCCGGATGGTCTCAGCGTCCCAGCCGTCGGGGAAGATCATGCAGCCCAAGACGAGGCACAGAGCTAAGGGGGTGGCCCCACCACCGGGTCAGGGAGGAAGAGAGAGGGGTTCATTACTCGCCGGAGCTTGAGACAACTGGCAGCCCTCCTGCGCCCCGGCTCGGCCTTCCCACCGCCCGCCCGCCGAAGTCCTGATGAACCGCTTGCACTCCCACCTGGTCCTCCCGGCTCCACAAGCACACGCCTCAGCTTAGGGATCAGGTAAGGAGTTCCAGACAAGGGGAATGGCAACGGTGAGTCAAATGAGCTCGCTGAATCGCAATACGGACGGAACAGGATATCACAGGAGGGCTCATGGGAGAACCCAGGGTTGGAGTCCCACACTGGGACATCGTGGGCAGGCTGCAGGTTGAAATTCGAACGTGGGCCTACATATTCCATAACCTGGAGACAAGGCCAGAGGCAGACCCCTCTCCCCCGGGGTCCGCCAACCATGACCTAACCCGGAGGGGGGACATGCGGAGAAGCATGGCTTTCCCCTCCTTCACAACATTTTTGACACCCAAACATTTTAACTGCTCTTCATGACCGTATCAGAGCAGAGGCAGGTCAAGGGCTAGGGAAGGGGCCTGGAGTGGCTGAGTGAAGACCCGACTGGGCTCAAGCCCCGCCTCAACCCCCACTCCAACTGGGTGGGAGGTGTGGGAAGCCTGGGGAGGGGCCACACTCCAACCCACCCTGCTCTTCACCTCCCATTGGGCCTTCCCTTGGAGGCCATCTGAGGCCTAACCTTCCTCCCTGGCTAGCATATCCCCCATCTCCGTGGAAACCACACTGCATCCTGCTGGGCTCCAGCTTAGGTTCCTCCCTGTGGGGCTTCCTGCTAGTCTTGTTCCTGCAGGTTTTCTTCTGGCTCAGCCCTGCAAACTCTCCCCCTCCTCTCACCAGTCAGTATCAGGCCCCCTCTAACCAGGGGCCCCTGGTGGGGCTAGCACTCCATGGCTAATGGAAAGAGGTTTAACCCCCAAGCGGCTGCAGAAGGATGCAGGCATCTACTTTCAACAAGAATACAGCCTTGGAAGTCTGTCTGTCCTTAGGGCATCTGTCAGTGGGCTTGCCTTTCCTGTGCACCTGCCTGCCCCTTCTCTGTGTCTCACACGTGTGCCTGTCTCTGGCTGGCTCAAATCTTGGACTAGGCCAGTGGTTCTCAATCTTCCTCATGCCGCGCGACCCTTTCATACTCTTCCTCCTGTGGTGGTGACCCCGCCCCCCCCCACCCCCCACCCCACCCCCCGCCAACCATCAAATTACTTTCGTTGCTACTTCATCACTGTATTTTGCTATTGTTAAGAATAGGGTATAAAAAAAATCGGGTGACCCCTGTGAAAGGGTCGTATGGCAACCCAAAAAAGGGGGGTCGCGACCCACATGTTGGGAACCACTGGACTCAGCTCACCTTTCTCACTAAAGCGTTCAGCATTCGTTCCACACAGCCCCACTACATCAACTCCCACACCATTTGCTCCAAGAGCCGCCGACTAAGTGCCAGGACTGCGTAGGGTCCGAGGGCACGGGCTAACGTAGCAGGGGCACATGGGAAGGAGTGAACTCAGCACGACAAGGGAGCAGTGTCCGTCACAAGTTGCTTCCAAGGAGAGATTCAAAATCACAGAGGTGGCCAGACAATACCTGGGTGCTTCCATCTCTGACTCACCACTCCCTGCCCCCTGGCTCTGCAGTGTCCTCCAAACCAAAACCTTCCAGCTTTCGAGTTGTCCCACCTCACGGCAACCCCATCGGGCAGGATAGAACTATCCTGTGGGTTGCCCAGACTGTCACTGGGGTGGGGGTGGGGGAGCCCTGGCTTTCTGCCCCCAGTGGCTGGGCGTTTCAGACTTGGAGCTGACTGTGGTTAGCAGACCAACGCGTAATCATTATACCCCACCAGGTGGTGTCCTTGGTGGTGGTGGATGGGGTGTGTGTGTGTGTGTGTGTGTGTGTGTGTAGCTCTGGAAATTGGAAACACTGAAAAAGAGAGGAAGAGATGTTGGGGGACAGCCACCAGGCTCCGTCAACAGGGGATGGAAGCGCTCCAGACAAGGCCGGCCTCGGCCTTCTTTTTTACTGGATGAGGAGCTGAGGCTGAGGTCTTGGACTCCAGGTCAAGTCTCAGTTGGAAACAGTGATTTGGCGGCAGAGCGGCTGGTGAGGAGACATAAGTATGGGTGAGGGGCAGGGAGAGCAGGACAGGGCTTCTCCACTTTGGACGTTTAGGCCAGATCAGCCCTGAGGTTGGGAGCTGTCTCACATGCTGCGGTGTGGTTGGCAGCATCCCTATTCTCTGGATGCAAGCGGATAATAGCCAATAATAAGAAATGTGTCTAGACATTGCCAAATATCCCCTTGGGGGGGGGGGTCATCCCTGGCTGAGAACCTCTGGTGTCAGAGCAAGGGCCTTAGGAAAGGGCATCTCCTTCCCATTACCTCACAATCCACACAACAAGGAGAGGTTGTGATAAAAATAAGATTGATTGGATTTAATAGTAATATTACTCATGTAATGCTTTGGTTTTAAAATAGTAATAAATGCTTGGCTAAGTGCAAAGCTCCTGATCAATCTACAGTCAGCCATTTCAAGAGGTGGCATCTGAGCTCAGACCGGTCGTCCAGAGGGTAGAAGTCCGTGCAGCACTGAAGGCGCTGAGCCTAGCCAGAAGCAAGGCTCCAGGAATTGGCGAAGCCCAATGGAAACGTTGAGCAAGATGATGGGGTCGTGCAAGCCCTCACTCACCTATGCCAGGGAATTTGGAAGACAGAGACCCGGCTAACCGACTGGGAGAGATCCATAGTTGTGCCCATTCCAAAAAAAAGTGACCCAGCAGAATATGGAGATTATTGAACAACCTAATTACTATCACATGCAAGTAAAATGTTGCTGAAGCTCTTCCAACAACAGTTGCAGCAGCACATTGAAAGGGAGCAGCCAGAGGTTGAGGTCAGATTCAGAAGATGACCTAGAACAAGGGATGTCATTGCTGCTGTCAGAAGGATCTTGTCTCGAAGCAGAGGACACCAGAGAGATGTTCGCTTGTGTTTTATTGACTCTGCAAAGGCATCCGACTATGTGGATCTTAACAAACTATGGAGAGCATTGAGAAGCATGGGAATTCCAGAACCCTTTATTGTGCTCATGCAGAACCTGTACATGGAGCAAGAGGTAATTGTGTGAACAGAATAAGGGCATACTGCAAGGTTAAAATCAAGAAAGGTGTCTGTCAGGGTTGTATTCTGTCACCATACTTGTTCAATCTGTGTTCTGAGCAAATCATCAGAGAACCTGGACTAATGAAGAGGAAGGAAGCATCGGGATTGAAGGGAGGCTTATTAACAACCTGTAATACGCAGATGACAGCCTTGCTTGCTGAAAGAGAGGAGGACTTGGAGCACTTGCGATGGAGATCAAGGATTGCAGCCTTTAATATGGATTACAACTCAATGTAAAGAAGACCAAAGTCCTTGGTGAACAAGCGGCCATCTAGCTCAGAAGCAACAAAGCCCACATGGAAGAAGCACACCAGCCTGTGTGATCACGAGGTGCCAAAGGGACCAGGTATCAGGCATCACAGAACAAAAATCATATCATTGAGAATGAGGGGCAGTGTGGAGTGGGGACCCAAAGCCCATCTGTGGGCAACTGGACATCCCCTTACAGAAGGGTCTTGGGATGCTGACGAGCCAGTCGGGGTGCAAGGTAGCAACGATGAAACATACAACTTTCCTCTAGTTTTTAAATGCTTCCTCCCCCTCTTCCCCACCCACTATCAGGATCCCAGTTCTACCTTACAAATCGGCTAGACTAGCAGATGCATACTGGTAAAGATAGGAACTGGAAACACAGGGAATCCAGGACAGATGAACTCTTCAGGACCAGTGCTGAGAGAAAGCCAAAGTCCTCTCAACTGGACTTGGTTGTCTAGTTGTGGACGCCATGATAAGCAGAGATAAGATCGATGTTGTCAAGGATGTCATCTTGCTTGGATCTATAACCAATGCTCATGGAAGCAGCAGTCGAGAACTGAAATGACACATTGCATTGTGTACATCTTCCGAACAAGAGCTCTTTAAAGAGCAAGGGTATTACTTTGAGGACTAAGGTGCGGCTGACCCAAGCCGTGGTATTTGCAATTGCCTCATGTGCCTGTGAAAGTTGGACACTGAGTAAGGAAGACCAAAGAAAAACTGGCGTATTTGAAGTATGGTGCTGGTGACGAACATTGAAACTACCACGGACTGCCCAAAGAACAAAAACTCTGTCTTGGAAGAAGTACAGCCAGAATGCTCCCGAGAAGCGAGGATGGTGAGACATGTTGTCAAGAGAGACCAGTCCCTGGAGAAGGAGGGACATGCTGCTTGGTGGAGAGGCAACCAAAAAGAGGAAGACCTGAACAAGATAGATGGACACAGTGGCTCCCAACAATGGGCTCAAGATGAGGGTGGGGCACAGACCTGGGCCAGCTGCTTCATTCCGTTGTGCTTAGGGATGCTGGGAGTCAGCTTTCGCCTGCCCAGTGCTCTCGGTTACGATACCTGTTCAGAAATATGAGAGGCATTGGGACACGAAAATCCCCAAACTGAGACTTTGTCCTTGAAATTCTGGATGAAGCAGGAAACAAAATCTCTTTCCTACTACTGCCAATGGGCACAGGGCCGGCCTTTGGAAAACACTGCTGGTCTTGGGGTTGTGGGCTCGGCGCCAACTTGATAGTGAGTGTTTAGACCAAAATCAGTTCACCTGCCCGGGTGGGCCTTGGCATCCGTCCCTGACATCTCTCTCACTTACTGGGCTTTTGTGATAGAGGAGAGGGGTGCTCATTGTGGAGGGTGCAGTGGGGGCAGGTCACGTCCACTCTGGGCAGCGGGAAAGACTTCATGAATGGAAGCAAAAAAAAAAAAAGCCTCAAGAGACAAAGGCGGCAACCTCCTGAGCAACGCTCACAGGGGCTGCCTGGGCAAGACTTTGTTTTTGACACATAATCATGACCCAGGCGGCCGTGAAGCACCCAGGATCGGTTTCCCAGCAGATTAAACCAGACCCGTCACCATCTACTCCAGTCCATTGGGACGCCTGCCGCAGCCTCTCCCATGACAGGGTGACACCGCCCAGAGGGTTTTCTTGGCTGTAATCTTTATGGAGGAGCGTTGGGTGGGCTTGAACCGCCAACATGTAAACCAGGAGTCCAGCACGGGTTTGGTGCCGCCTAATGACCTTCCTCCTGAGAGAGGCGAGGCCTTCAGCTCTTGGAAAGACTTAAAGTCTTAAGGGCTCCGTCGGGTCACGAGGCTGGCTCCACAGTGGGGTGTGGGCTATTCTGGGAGGGGCTTCCTGAAGGTTCCAACCCCGCTTTTCAGTTGTGCCCTGACTGTACAGAACAAAGCCTGCATTTCCCAGCTTAATTCGTAGCTCGATGTGGCCACACGACTGAGCAAAAGTGAGCAGTGTATGATGGGGCTTCCGAGAAAGAGCTGGATGAACAGGGGGCTTTGGGCCCTTCCCCGGCTCCCCACCCCCCACCCCCGCAATGCTGCTTAGAATGCAGCTGTGTTGGCCACCGCTCGCTGAGCAGCGGTATCCCACAAGGAGAACAAGGGCCAGACCTGCGGGGTGGGGGGTGGGGGGCGGAGAGCAGGAAGGAGCTAGGGGCAGCAGGTGCTAACAGGTCAGCCCTGGGTGGCCCAGATCTGGACTTTTGCATTTAATTTATTGTTCATCTATTACCTAAGAGACTAGAACCTTGAGTGTTTAAGATACAATTATTTTGGACTTTCCTGTCGTGGCCAAAGCTGGTCTATTTAATAGACAGGATAGTAATTTAGGCTTATTGAATTTGATGTCATATGTGTGTATGCCCTAGTATGGAAGGGGGGGAGCCAAGCATTCGACTGTGTGTGCTTGGGCAGCGTCTCACTTCCCTGAGCCTCAGGATAGGTGGGCTGGTGCCCACTGGTCCTGTAAGGGCGGCCTGCCTCGTGGGATATGACACAGATGAGGGGTACGTCCATTCTGCTCAGAGAGCGCCACTCGGGTAATAGTGCACATGCCCCTTGGCTCAGAAATGCCTCTAGCAGCTAAGGCTGTGCGTCCACACAAGATGTGCACAAGGTGGGGAGGGGTGTCATTGCACCCACCGCCTGTAAGACAAAGGACCAAACGCAAAGGTCCAGCTGTTAGAGGGACCTGGTTAAATAAATGAGGAGCCCCCAGTTGGTGCAAGCAGTTAACATCTTCAGCTGCTGACTGGAAGATTCGGGGTGTAGGTCCACCCAGATGCATGGGAAGAAAGGCCTGGCAGAGACACCCAAACAAGTCAGCGATGGAAAATGCTACGGAGCCCAGTGCTACACCCAGGGCTGCCCTGAGTCAGCATCGGCGTGGGGACACGGGGGTACGAGATGGTGCATCATGGGTGTGGTGGACTATTACTCAGCCGTTACAAAGAAGGAGACCAGCCACGTGTCTTGTCCTGGGAAATAAGATATACGAGATACACAGGGGCTCACGGCAAATGGAACGGAAAGATCCGTTTCCCCACGAACTTTTCGAAGCCTCCTCAGATGACAGCGTAAACAGAAAATCAAGGTACGAAATCATACTAGTTATAGCATGACTCCCCTCCTTTTATTTCTTCTTTTTAAAGCACGTACACGCCGCGGAATACGTTTCAGCCATGAGAAAGGACGAAATGACCGGTGGATCCTTAGGACGGACGGTCCTCTGAGACAAGGCTCGGACTAAAAGCAGCTGTTGGACATGATCAAGAGCGTTGCCAACATGTTCACCGCTGGTCGTGGTTGAGCTGCTCCCCCTGTGCATCTCCTGGCTGCTGCCCGGTGGGATCGAAGAAGTTGAGTCTGGCTCATGGAGAACTCAGGGGACAGACTATGGCTTGCCCAGCTGTCGTCCTTGTGGAAACAGATGCCACGTCTTCCCCACCCCCACCCCCCCTACGCTGCTGGGTGTGTGAAAACTGCTGACCCAGCCCTGGCCCACCAGGTCTCTTTATCCATCTATTGCTGTCCTCCTTTGACATGTGGAGAGCTGGGACCAGAAAGGTTTACTATGCCCATGGTCACGCAGCGAGCAGTAACAGAGCTGGAATTTAGGGCCAGCCTGGCTCAGGCCAGAGACCTGGCCTCAGCGCCTCCCCTAACGAGCAGGTAGAAAGACTGGTGGACTCCCAGGACAGAATGAGGACAAATAGAAGCCTGTGTGTAAGAGTGGTGCCTCTGGGCTAGGAGGGGCCAAGAAGGGCAGTCCCTTTGTGATGTTTCACCTTTTCAAGTGCATGTGACCATCTAGTACTTGCATATCTTTTACAGATTTCTATAATCTCTAAATAGAGAGGTGACCTCCAAGAAGTGGGCCTGGGAGAGGGAGGAAGAGAGCACCTTTTACTTTACACCCCCCTCTCCCGTTGAAGCCCTGGTGGCACTGTGGGTTAGGCGGTGGGCTCTTAACCACAGGGTCAGTATTTCAAGCCCACTAGCTGCTCTGGATTGGAAAGGATGAGGCCCCTCAAAGGTCCTATGTGTCTGAATGGCCTTATTGCCCTTTGATGCGGTTCGGGTTTAGGAGGTTGGAAATGTTTGCCATCAGGCTGCTACTTCGACCACCCTAAACTATACAGAGACTAAAATGTATCAGGGTTCCCTGGATCTGGCAGAAGGGAGTGGGGGCCAACTGCGATTCCTCACTCTCAGTGTTTGGCCACAGAAAAGAGTAATGGCGAACGACATGACAGACACTTCCCGCCAGGAAATTGTAGCTGTGAAGACTGTTGAGAGGGAAATGATCAGGGAGGGAAAGTGAGGAGCTGATGCCAGGGGCTTACATGCAGAGCAAATGTTTTGAGAATGATGAGGGTAATGAATGTACGAATGTGCTTTACACAATGGATGTATGTATGCATTGTGATAAGAGTTGTATGAGCCTCCAGTAAAATGATACAAAAAAAAAAAAGAAAAGGCAAATGATCTAAGACCTATGTATTTTTTTAACATTTTATTAGGGACTCATACAACTCTTATCACAATCCATGCATACATCAATTGTATAAAGCACATCTGTACATTCTGTGCCCTCATCATTTTCAAAGCATTTGCTCTCCACTTGAGCCCTTTGCATCAAGTCCTCTTTTTCCCCTCCCTCCCCACTCCCCCCTAAGACCTATGTATTTATTATGATTTTTGAAACGAGAGATTAAAAAATTAGGCCATGGACTACTCTTAAACTCTTAAGAAATAATTAAGGAATGAAAGGTTCCGAGTTAAAGGAAGAGCAGTACTTTCTCTGGGAGAATAAAACCGACGAGACTGAGAAATGGCACCGAATAAACGGGGAAGATGACTTCATACTCAGATGTTTGCTCTCCACAAAGCTCTTGCGCTAAGTATGTGCTTTGCATTGTGGCATTGTACAAAAGTTATCTTCTTCTGGTGTCTTGGGTGAAGGTTTACACAGCAAGTCAGTTTTCCACTCGGTGATTCACACAGATTCTCTTCTTTGCCATCGATCACAATCCCTACAATGTCCTTCACTTAGGCCTGCTCCCCCTGCTCATCCCTCCCCCCCTCCTTTCCTATCCATTTCTGCCTCCTGCACCCACACCATGGATTAGTCTGTGGTGCATGTGCCCATCTGGTGCTGCCATTTGCCTTAGTGAACCGTCTATTGTTGGACTGAAAATCCAGCTATAGGGCTACAAGGACAGGCCCATGCTGGGGGGCTCGGGGCCAGTCTCAGGGTTCCACCAGTCCCTATCAGACCAGCTGGATCTTTTCCATGATTCTGAGTCCCATTCCACATGTCTCTCTGCTTTTGTCCAGGGCCTTCTAAGGTAAGGTGGCCAGATTTTAACATTGGTAAAGCGGGACACCACTGATAAAACTCATATCCAGGTGAAATAGCCACACGGCAGCCGAAAACCGTATACCCTAGCTTGTCATGCATTCTTTCCAAAAATCGGGACTTTTTTAAAACGCCGTGGGATGCGGGAAAAAGCGGGATATCTGGTCACCTTATTCTAAGGGGATCCTTTTCAGAGTGAATGGTAGTGGATGCCAGGCACCATCTAGTCCAAGCGTCCTCAAACTACAGCCCGCGGGCACTGAGGACATTTATCTGACCTGCCTGGTGTTTTTGCCCATTTTATTTTTTTACATCAAAATAAGATATATGCAGTGTGCATAGGAATTTGTTCATAGTTTTTTAAAACTGTAGTCCGGCCCTCCAACAGGTCTGAACTGGCCCCTGTTTAAAAACGTGTGGAGGACCCCTGATCTAGTGTATCTGGTCTGAGAAGGAGTTTCAAAGGGTTCATGGAAAATGGAATTAAATGATGATGGAATTTTTCCAAAGTCCTCTCATATATGTAAAATGTTTGTTTGGGGTTTTTAAATCATTTTATTGGAGGCTCTTATAACAATCCATATATCAATTGTATCAAGCACACTTGTACATATGTTACCATTATCATTTTCAAAACATTTTCTTTTTTTTAACATTTTTTTTCTACTTGAGGCCTTGAGATCAGCTCCTCTTTTTTCCCTCCCTCCTCCATTCTCCCGCCCTCATGAACACTTGATAAGTTCTAGATTATTTTTATTATTATTATCATATTTTACACCATCCACTGTCTTCACCCACGTTTCTGTTATTTGTCCCCTGGGGGGGGGAGTGGGGTGGAATATTAAATGTTTTAATGATGTATTTTATATTTAGCTATTTCCATTGAGTTTCATAAAAATAGTTATGCTATCCTCAAGAGATGCCCACCAAGCTGGGTATTCCCAAAGGAGCCCCCTGTCGGCCAGGCCAAAGTGTTACCCACTAGTGGGGTCCAATGTTCCAGGGCTTCCTGCCCCTAACTCTAAAGACATCTCAAGTTCCTCTCTCCCCAGGTGGCTTCTCTGTCTGCCTGCCCTGTTTCTAGTCAGGGTCCCTCTCTGCCCCGCCCTGCAGATGGAAGCGCGTCAAGACTGGGGCATCTTTGCCCCTCCACGGGGCAGAACGAGGAGTACCCAGCTGCTGATGTGGGCCAGGGGGACAGGACAGGGGTGCTTGAACTACCAAGAGGAGACTTCATCCCCTCACCACCCACAAGCCCCTGAGGATCTGTGTGGGAGGGCCTCTTCTGCAAGGGGAAGAAAAGTCTACCAGTACGAGGGCCACCCATGGGACAGCAAACCGGCCAGGCTCAGCTCAGCACAGCCTCAGAAGGCTGCTGACCATGGTATCCTGGAGCGGAGCTGGCTCCATCACTCCTCCTCTTATCAGGGACGCCCAGCTCACCCATGTAGACGTGTTCACCAAAAGACATGTGCTATAAGATGCCCAGATGTTATTCATAGCCCCAGTCAACCCCAAGTCTCCTACCAACAAGTGGCTTTTCACTGCGATGACACAGCACATGAGGAGGACGACGACGAGGGTGGATGGACAGTCGCTCTGTGCCACCACGCAGATTCATCTCAGGATCACAGCAATGCCACTGGGGTGAGCAGTCGGGGCAGTGGGTACCTCTGTGTGGAGCAATTGGAAGAGGCATGGCGTTCCTGATTGGAACGCCATCCGACTGGTGTGTTCCCTTTGTGAACATTCTTTGAGCTGTAGACATGGGAGTTTTGTGTTTTTAATCTAAGGATGTTTCACTTCGATAGAAGTTGACTTTTTAATAAAGGTGACATACCATGTATGGCGTCAATAAACACTGGGGAGAACTTACTTGTCCACCAGTAGGTCAGTGATGAGCTACAGCCAGCATGCTACACAGTCAAAGAACGAGGAGGCTCTGTCTGTCCTGAGGTGGCGTCATCTCTGGACATGTTGTGAGGTGAAAGCCAAGGTCACCTAGGGCCCACTGTGACCATTTGTGTAAAGGGGAGGACTGGTGTGAGTGTGCGCGCGTGTGTGAGAGAGGGGGCGTGTGCTTATTAGCACATACGAGGAGCCTAGTGGGGCACCTGCTAACCACAGAGCAGGAGTTCAAATCCAGCAGATGCTCTGTAGAAGGAATATGAGGCTTTCTACTCCCATTAAAGATGTACAGCCCTGGAAGCCCACAGGGGCAGTTCCACACGGTCCTACAGGGTCCCTATGAGTTAGAATCGACCTGATGGCGGCGTATTCTTTTGAGACATAAATTATTTCAGGAACGCTTGATAAGACGTTCATAAAACTGGTTAGTCCGAGGGAGGGGGGTGGGCGAGTTGGCGGCAGGTGTACCAGGAAGATGTTCAGTGGTCCTCTAGTGTAACTTTTGGATCTCGACCCACGTGAACATCTATATTATCTATGGACATTTGAAGATGGCTAGATAGCCGCCGAGACTAGTATGAGTGACTGTGCCAGAACCTGTCACTTATCAGGAATGAAACAGTGAGACCCATGCACAGGCCAACTGTCCCTGGCAGAGATAATGGGCTGGCATCGGAATGAAAATCCCCATGCTTGTTTCTAGCTTGCTAATTTCTTGGAAGTGATTCTAAGATGCCCATGGATATGCTCTGAGGTTTGGGATGTCGGCCGCGCTGTTATTTCAATAGCAAGGGAAAGACCTGAAACGCGACGTCCGTGCGTCGTTGAAGGGAAGACGATGTAGGCGGTAAGCCTTCACCCGGGTCACAGTGGACAACGCAACAGCAGGACAGGCAGGGAGAAGGTATGAGCCGAAGGGGAATGGAGCCCTTTCACATCGCGAAATGCCACGCAGCTATCAAACCCCCCTGCGGACGATTCCGCAATAGACGTGGTGAGTTAGATCGGGAAAACGCTGTGAAAGTAGCCGCCGTGACAGTTTCAGAGAAAAAAGATCCACATATCCACCTAGTGGTCGCTAGCTATCATCACCACGGAAACTACCTCTGGACGGGGGCTTTCCCCACAGGAGTGCACTTCGCCCACCACACGCACCCACTCTGCGGGGAGACAGTGGGCCAGGGGCCTGAGGAACGCAGGTGCTGACCTGTGCCCGGTGCCCGGAGCTAGTAAGTTGCAGTGTCAGGATTTGAATCGGGAGCTTGCACATGACCAGACTCTGTGTGTTAAACGAACGCTGGCGCTAGCGAGCGATTTGCCTGAGACGACTAATCTAAATGTTGGATGGTTCAAAGCCCCGGCAGGGCTGCAAAAGAAAGGGGCGGTGATGTGTTGCCGTCAGCATCACAGCCTGAGACCATCCCAGGGAGCCGCTCTGCTCTGTACAGAACACTACTCTCTGGAACCAACTCCATGGCAATGGATTTGGGCTTTTGTTTTGCTTTTTCACCTTCTTTCTGTATAGGTTATACACGGTGTAAGGAACCCTGGTGGCACACTGGTTAAGGCTAACCAAAAGGCCAGTGGCTGAAACCCACTGCCGGAGAAAGACCAGCGATCTCTTCTGTAGAGATGCTCCCCTTGGGCTCCCCCTGGAGCACGCAGCTCTACCCTGTCACAGAGGGTCCCCACGAGGCAGAACTGACTCGACAGTGGCCACCAACACAACGTAGACTGTGTACGCACCGGCTCGTGAATGCAGGCGGCGCAGTTAGGACCAGCTGTAGCTGGGAGCGTGAGATGACGGGTGTGGTTTTTCCCACCTCCACATTTCCAACCCAGAGCAAGGACCTGTGGAAGGGGCCGCTCCTTGGGGACAGCGGTGTCGCACAGAGACGACGCTGTAATTGGCTGCGTGTACTTGCCCTCATGTCTGCCGCGGCATTTCTGGAAACGACTGGGTTTGGGGACTGCGGACTACAGATTTCAAAGGGCGCTGCTTCCCTAGAGCCAGGGACCGTGGGGCTACAGTGAGAGCAGTCTGACAGGGAGACTCACAGAGAAAGGAGGGAGAGGCAGAGCTGCCTGTCCACCCTCCCCTTCCACCCCCGGGTCTCACGGGCACCAGGGTAGGGGGGCTGGGTCTACATCCTAACTATCAACCTGCGACCCAGGAGCTTGGAGGTCCAGGCCCAATCCTACTGCTCCTGCTCACTCAAGGACCCCTGGAAGGGGACTCCTGGCTGGGCTCCCCACCTCTACCTCCCAGCCATCCAATCACCTGGATGCTGGAGCCAAACCAGAAAGAACCTTTCGTCCTCCCAATTGCTCCCTCCCCAGAATACTCTTCAGAGGCAAAGAGGGCAAGACTTTGTCTCACGTACTTTGGACACGTTATCAGGAGAGACCACTTCCTGGAGGAGAAGGGCATCATGCTTGGTAAAGTAGAGGGGCAGCGAACAAGAGGAAGGCCCTCAACAGGTTGGACAGACACTGGCTGCAGCAATGGGCTCAGACATAAGAACGGCTGTGGAGACGGCACAGGACGAAGTGGTGTTTTGTTCTGTTGTACATCAGGTCGCTGTCTGTTGGAATCAACCTGACAACGCCTCACAGCCAAATAACATTCTTGGATGATAAATCCAAGGTGCGGTATAGCACTGTGAGCCACATAACTACCCTCTGGTTCTCTGATATTTCCTCCCTTTACTATTATCTTTTTTTGGTTTTACCTCATTAATCGTGATAGATTTGCGCATGTTCGTGTGTATATTTAAGATCGTTCCTTACATGAAAGCCAAGATGGAAAACCCTTCAGAACAGTAGCAGGAGTAATGGTTCCCTGGGGGTACAGGAAGGGATGGGTCGGGGAGGAATAGGGAGCTGAGAGCATTGCAACAGAATTGTATGTGAATGGATATATTGGATTATGTAAGATATGGCAAATATACATACACACATAGATATATATGATGGGGGGAAAACAGCTTCCTTGGGGTAGGGTCGGGGGAGCAGGAGAAATAAAGGGGAGCTGATATCAAGAAGTTTAAGAAGAAAGAAAATGTTCTGAAACTGATGTGATTGAACTATGGAATGTTATGATATCTTCAAGAGCTCCCAATAAAGTGATTAAAATTTAAAAATAAATAAATAACATTCTTACCTCCCACTTTTGATTTATTTGCAAGACTGATTGGCTTGACCTCCCAGAAAAAAAAAACAACAACCCAGCATCTGACCCCTTGTCTCCACCTGCACTGCTACTAATTTGCTGATCTCTCTCATGGTGACCACAGTGGCTGCCTGACTTATGTCTGCTTCAGCCCAGTGCAGTCTCTTCTCCACCCAGGACCCAAAAGGATATTTCAAACAAAAAGATCACATTGCTCCCAGTTTAAATGCCGCCCACCCCCAACCTTACACACACACACACACACGCGCGCGCGCGCGCACGCACACACACACGCACACACACACACTGAGAAACGTCCCCTTGCACTTAGAATAAAAGCTCAATACCTTGCTGTGGCCTCCTCCCAGAATCCCTTAAAACAGTGGTTCTCAACCTGTGGGTCGAGACCCTTTTGGGGGTCGAACAAGCCTTTCACAGGGGTCGCCCAATTCATACCAGTAGTAAAATGCAGTGATGAAGTAGCAACGAAAATAATGTGATGGTTGGGGGGACACCACCACCTGAGGAGCTGTGTGAGAGGGTCTCGGCATTGGGAAAGTTGAGAACCATTGCCTTAAAACATGTTGCTTTCATTCCCAACCCCAGGTCTTCCCTCTGATGGTTCCCCCTTCTGCCTGGGACGCTCTTCCCTGAAGCCACTCTGCTCTCAGCTCCTCGTTCCTGACCTTGAGCAGCTCACAGCTTGGATGGGGAGCCTCTTCAGGACCCAGTGCCTCCTCTCTGTATCCCAGGTACTCTCATGGAGGTGTGGCGCACCTGCACTCAGCCCAGAATTATCTGCTAACAATTCACACTTGTTCTTCACCCCCAGGCTGAGCGGGCACTCAATCCACAGCTTCTTGAGACCCGCTCCTCCTTCCAATTCCTTCTTCTTGCTGCCCCTGCTCAGGAGCCCGGTGGTGCTGGGGTAATGCCTTGGGTTGCCAACTACAAGGTCAGCAGTTTGAAACCACCAGTCGCTCCTTGGGAGAAAAACAGGGCTTTCTACTCCTGGAAAGAGTTACAGTCTTGGAAACCCCCGGGGCAGTTCTATCCCATTTCTAAGGAGTCACTCTGAGTCGGCATGACCTGACGGCAGTGTGTTTGGTTTGGGCTGGTACTGCCCTATTAGGCTCCGTCGCACCACCTCTAGGAGTTGGTCGAAAGCCCCCCATTGGCCTCCCTGTTTTCTGTCTGGTCCCCTCCAGGGTCCAGTGCTAGACGAGGCCCTGCCAGGGGACTCCATCCCTCTCCTGTCCACCTTTTCCAGCAGGTTCCTTGCTCACGGTCTTCAGTCCCTGTTTTGCTCTTTGCCTTCTGCAGCTCCTTTCTCCCAGCCTGATTTCCTGGCTCCTCCTTCCCCACTGGCTCCTTCAAGGTGGGGGCTTCCTGGGCTGTTGCCTCCTCTTCCTCCACACGTCCCATGCTCCCTGGACCATCCCACCCACACCCAGATTCTAGCACGCTGCCGCAGAGCTACGTCTCTAGCCAAGGCCTGCCTCCGACTCCAGCCTCAAACACCCAGTGACTTGGTGGGCCTGTCCCCGTACACCGTCCAGAGACCAAAATAAAAGAGAAGAAAGCCAGCGTGCTCCCATCAGTCCTGCCTCATGGCAGCCCCGGGTGCCACAGTCAACGGCGCCCTGGTGGGGTTCCTTTTTTAAAAAATCATTTTACTGGGGGCTCGTACAACTCTTATCACAATCCACACAGACATCCATTGTGTCAAGCACATTTGTTGCCCTCATCATCCTCAAAACATTTTCTTTCTACGTGAGCCCTTAATATCAACTCCTCATTTTTCTCCCTCTCTCCCCCTCCCCCATGAACCCTTGATAATTTATCAATTATTATTATTTTGGCATATCTTACACTGGCCGACGTCTCCCTTCACCCACTTTTCTGTTGTCCATCCCCAGGGAGGAGGTTATATGTAGATCCTTGTAATCAGTTCCTCCTTCCTACCCTACCTTTCCTCCACCCTCCAGATATCACTACTCTCACTATTGGTCACAAAGTGTTCCTTTGTCCTGGATTCCCTGTGCTTCCAGTTCCTATCTGTACCAATGTACATCCTCTGGTGTATTCAGATTTGTAAGGTAGAATGGAGATCATGATAGTGGCGGGGGGGGGGGGGGGAAGGAAGGGAGGGAGGAGGAAGCATTTAAGAATTAGAGGAAAGTTGTATGTTTCATCATTGCTACCCTGCACCCTGGCTGGCTAGCCTCCTCACCGGAACCCTTCAATAAGGGGGTGTCCAGTTGCCTACAGATGGGCTTGGGTCTCCACTCTGCACTCACCCTCATTTATAATTATATGATATTTTGTTCTTTGATGCCTGATACCTGATCCCTTTGGCACCTCATGGTCACACAGGCTGGTGTGCTACTTCCATGTGGGCTTTGTTGCTTCTGAGCTAGATGGTTGCTTGTTTACCTTCAAGCCTTTAAGACCCCAGACACTACATTTGTGGATAGCAAGCACCATCAGCTTTCTTCAACACATTTGCTTATGCACACATTTGTCTTCAACAATCGTGTTGGGAAGGTGAGCATCATGGAATGCCAATTTAATAGAACAAAGTGTTCTTGCATTGAGTAAGTACTTGAGTGGAGGTCCAATGTCCATCTGCTGTCTTAATACTAAACCTATAAATATATGCAAGTAGATCTATTTCCCCACCATCTTATATAAATATATTTACATATGTACCTGCCTTTATTTAGACCTCTATAAATACCCTTTATCTCCTAGTTCTTTCCTCACCCTGGCGGGTTTTCAATCACAGAGTGCTCAGAAGTAGATCCCCTGGCCTCCCTCCTCCCACCAAACCTCCGCCAGGCCCCTTCTTCACCAACACCACCTCCATCCACACCGGGGTTGGTCATGTCCATGCCTAGAAGTAGCTGCCCATCACCTGAGCTCTGCAGCCCCTCTTACAAGGATCTCCATAACCAGCCCTCCCTACACCTCTCCGCACCTGTCAGCCTTTCCCCCCTTGTTCTAGCCCAGCGGTTGGAGCCAGGGCACTGACCAACCACTAGCCATCACCGACCTCAGCTCTGTTACAGAGTGTGCACACCACATCCAATTCATCTTTCAACAGCCTTGCAGTTTGGGGGGGTGGAGGGGACTTTGCTGTTGAGAACAGCTGACAGGCGAGGGGCTGAGACTCCGAAGTTAAGCAGCCTTCCTCAGAGCACTGGGCCGGGCTCAGCACCATCAGGACTCCAACCACTGAGTTCTGCTGCTTCCATAGGGGTAGACGGTGGGGCCAGCACTGGAATCGGCTCTCACCATCCATCACACCATTCTGCACACACTTAGTAAGGACTGACCCTGTCATTATGCTACCAAGCTGCGCTGGCATTAAAGTAAGGTTGACAGTGAGGAAGACTGTGAAATGGGAATTAGCAGGAAAGGACAAAACAAAGAGCTTTCTAAAACACAGACTGCCCTTTCCACTTCACCAACCCTTCTCTCCACTAGCAACAAGGTTGGGTGAGGTTTCCTCGAGCTTCAAGCACTTCATGGCCTTTCTGGGTTTTGCCCTAAAGATTAGGGTAAAACGGTCAGCGGTTCCCAACCTGTGGGTCCAGACCCCTTTGGGGGTCTTATGACCCTTTCACATGGGTCACCTAAGACCATTGGAAAACACCTATTTCCAATGGTCTTAGGAACTGAGACACCGCTCCACTATCCATCTCCAGGCAGGTCCGCCTACATGCAGATATGCTGATCTGGTGAGAAAGAAGTTATCTCAACCTTTTTACCCATACTGATGCAAAATGTAGCAATGTAGTTTACTGTTGTTATATTAAGACTGTTACCCAGCAAGTCCCCTGACCTAACTCATTGGGTCTCGAAACTGCCCCAGGCTCGTGCCACCCCCCTGCCTTTCTCGGCTCTCCCTGCCTCAATAAAATCTTTCTTAACCTCTTTAAAAAAAAAAAGACCGTTACCCATGCTACACCAAGCTTCAAGACAAAAGTTTCATTTATTTTAATTAGAAATAAATATTTCACAATATGTAATTACATATTATTTTTATGATGAATTATTATGCTTTAATTATGTTCAATTTGTAAAAATGAAAATACATCCTGTATATCAGATATTTACATGACGATTCCTAACAGTAGCAAAATTACAGTTATGAAATAGCAATAAAAAATTTTTAATGAAAATAATTTTATGGTTGGAAGTCACCACATGTGGAACTGTATTAAAGGGTCGAGGCATTAGGATGGTTGAGAACCAATGCCCTAAACTCAAGAGCCCTAGAGGAGAGGATTGGTGACTTGCCAATATTAAGAAAAAACAAATATCCCATAGGGAGAAAAATCCGTGGACAAAATCAAAGAGCTCATAAGCTGGGAAACAATAGTTGTAACTCGTCACAGAAGCCTGAGTTTCTTTCTTTTTTTTTTATCATGTTATTGGGGACTCATACAACTCTTATCACAATCCATACATGCATCAATTGTGTCAAGCACATTTGTACACTTGTTGCGGACTCATACAACTCTCATCACAATCCATACATGCATCAATTGTGTCAAGCACATTTGTACACTTGTTGCCCTCATGATTCTCAAAATATTTGCTCTCCACTTAAGTCCTTGGTATCAGCTCCTCATTTCCCCCCTTGCTTGAGTTTCTTAAGAGGTAAAGAGTTCTTGCAAACCTAAAAAAAAAAAAAAAAGAGGTTCTTGCACACCTTTCCGTTATACCATTAACTTGAGCAAAGAGGGTATAGGAACTGTTTACAGGAAACATAGGTAAAAGGTGCTCGGCCTCTCTCATAATAAGATATAGGAAAGTTACTGCTGCAAGAGAGCATTTTCACCCCTCAGATTGGGAAAGGGAAAATGTTTGCTAACATGCTGTATTGGCAATGAGGTGGAGGAAAAAGGACTTCATACATTTAACCCAGCAATTCCACTTCTAAGGATTTATTTTATCCTTGGGAAGGAAGAAGGGAAGGAAGGAAGGAAAGAAATTCCCGTGCTGCACATACAACTAATACTTGCTGGATGAATAAAACCCCAACCCCAAGGAAATGCACAGGATGCTCTAGGTGGCACTGGGGGTGGAGAATGCGGGGGGGGGGGGGACTCCTATGGCGGCTGTTCTTAGCCCAGAGCCCAGGGGACTATAGACACCCAGCAGAAGGCTGGGTCAGCCCCCTACCGTCACCATGGCCCTGATCTCTCAGCTCCCACTCGACCTCACACCTTGTCTTCTGCTGTGGTCTGAACACCAGGACGGTGCCTGGCACCGAGTGAGCACTCGATGGTGAGTGACATGTGGGTGCTCGCATCTTTTTCAGGCAAAGTCGAGGGGCCTCTACTTTGTAGTGAGTTGGCTGATCACTACATCATCATGGACTTGACTTTTCTCCCCTTACTGCTTACCAACAAGGCGACCCGAGCCAGTCCTGTTGTTTCTGAGCCCCAGCTGCCTCACATGTAAAATGGAGATCATAGCACTGCACATCGCTCAACCGATGAGGCTTAAATGGCATAGTCAGGGTGAAAATGTCTAGTGTAGAACCCAGTACACTGCGTGCACTCAGTAAATAGAAAACGCCAGGTAATGAGGAGCAGAGATACCTCGAGAGGCTCCGAAAAACTGTCTCCTAATTCCTTAAAAAGCTGTCTGGGTCTTTCAGTCTCTCGACTTCTCCTCTTCTGGCAAACTCATCCCGCCATATGCCTATCCTTAATCCTCCTGTAGCTCAAAACTAGGTAGCCCTGGTGGTGTAATGGGTATGCTTGCCATGAAGTTGGGAGAAAGATGAGGCTCTCTACTCCTGGACTGACTTACAGTCTCCGAAAGCCCCAGGGGCAGTTCTACTCTATCCAAGAAGCTTGCTAGAAGTCGAAATCAACTTGATAGCAGTGAATTTGTTTTTTGTTTTGTTATGTTTTTATTCTTTGAAAAAGCTTGGTCTTTAAGGGTCAGATAGATCTAGTGAAAACCCTAACCTCATTACTTACAGATAAAGGCCTGAGACAAATGATTTTAAAAGACTTAGTTTTATAGTCTACAAAAATCCACAGGATTATTGTGAGAATCGAGTAATATTAGGTATGTAAAATGCTTAGCATATGCTCCAGTACATAGTAAAGAAACATTATTTTTCTTGAATAATCCTAACAGTCGTAGTGGCTTCCACCTGCCTGCTGAGTACAAGCCCACACCCCTCGCTCTGACATTCAGAGCCTTGCACACTGTGGCTCAGCATTCCTTCCGGGCCTCCTCTTCCTTTGCTCTCCTGGGAGGATGCCGTACTCCAGCCTGGTAGGGCTCTCTCACCTCTGTTTGCACCCATGAACTCCTTCTCAATTGATGAAGCTTTCCCACCCCCTATCTCTGTCAACACCTGGCCCAGCCCCAGCTCCCAACTCAGCCAGCAGCCTCTTCTATTCCTCTGGGTCCCCACAACACACATCCACGTCCACGCCGCCCAGGGCCAAGCTTCTGTCTGAGTGTGTCTGACTTACAGCCACCCTTCTAGAGGCAGCACTTGATTTCCCTGTCTTATGTGCTGACCTTGCTCCACTGTGCGCCCATGCATTCCAGGGATAGGCATGTAACAAGCATGATGAATTCAGAGGTGGACTCTGGACCAGAGCTGAACCATGGAAAATCAGCCCTGGCATGTATGCTGGAACCACTGGGGAAAAGGCACTTTTCTTCCACAGGTTGAGGTGATGTCGATTCAGAGTTGTGAGAGGTCTTGTTTACTATCTTAAAGAGAGAAGTGGTCTCAGAATGTAGCCAACCCAGCGGAACCAAGCATTGGAGAGAGACAGGTTTCTAAAGGTATTATTTGAAAGCTTGGATCCATTCATGCCGTAAGCCAAATACTCTTGGCATTTAAATTTGGTGAATCAATAAACTATACCCTTTCTTTAAAAATTTTTTTTTAATTTTAAGGCTAATTTGAGTTGGGTTTGATCACTTGCTGCTGACAGAGGCAGACCAACGCATATACAGTGAGCCAAGCAGACGCTAAGCTTCCTCAGAACAAGAACTGCATTTATAGTACTGAACTTCTTGGGGACAAAGGTGGTGGCTGGTATATGGAAAGATTGTGGCACATAGCATAGAGATGATCACAAGCAAGTGAGGAATAAACAATGGGGAAAATGCCCCCGTGTATTTTCCCAGTGGAAAATACATTTAAAAGACCCCAAAAAATTAAAATTAAAAAAAAAAGACCCTTGAGGAGAATACTGCAGGTACCATGAACTGCTAAGAGGACAAAGCGATCGTCCTGGAAGCGCTCCTCAGAGACAAGGATGGCAAGACTTCATCTTACATGTTTTGGACATGTTGTCAGGAGACAGCCATCCCGGGAGACGGACATCATGTTTGGTAAAGCAGAGGAGCGGCGAAAAAGGAAGGCGCTCAAGGAGATGGACGGACACAGTGGCTGCAACCATGCGCTCAGGATGGGAATAATTTTGAGGATGGCGCAGGGCCGATCAGTGTTTCGTTCCGCTGTGCACAGGGTCCCAATGGGTGGGGACGGACTTGATGGCACCTTAGCAAGAACAGAGTGTCTGCATTAAAGCTCCCTGGAACAAACATCTCAAGACAGACATTCCCTTTCTTATCGGACATGAAGCAGACCTCTGCTTCTCTGCCGTTCCTCTGAAGATAACAGATGTTTCACTTTCTCAGTGGAGTTACCTGGCTGAAAGGGTTGTTCTAGACACCTAGTGGGGCTGAAAGAGATACTTTAAATCAATCCATTGTCAAGAAAGAAGACAGAGCCTTACACTAGAAAGCTTTGCTTACCAATGCATGGTGAATCACAGGCAGAGTCAGACAAGATCCCCCAGTCCAGTGCTCTGGCCTCTGGCCTGGTGTCACATTATTAAGCAAAGTGAATCACTCATGCACCCGACGATGGCAGAAACCTCTGAGGGAAATGGAACAAATTGCTCCAGCTACCCACTGTCCTCCCGAGCCCTAAGGTAGTAACACCAGGGCAAGAACACGAGGCCAAGGATTGAGAGACCCAGACCCCGCTCCTCGTTTACCCCTTACTGGGGCACGGCTTTGGGCCATCCCGGCACTCCCCTTAACTGTGTCCTCTTTTTCAATTGGGGAGGTGGCATGGGATTTGAAGAGCATCTTAATGTCTTTGCAATTCAGAGATACGCTGTTGTTGGACCGACAACCCACGTAGAATTAAACCCACAGGGATGACCAATCACTTGAGGACCAGCCAGTCAGAAACTCAGCTCTTCCAGATCAAGAATACGGAGTTGGAACGTGCAGATGGACTCACATTATTTCTAGTTTGCCTTTGGCAGAGGCGGTAGAATGGGATGGAAGTACCTAAAACCCACCTCTCTGGTTCCACGGAGTGATTCCTCCACACATACATCTTACCACTCGCACACCATCTTCAACAATTCTAAAAAGACCCACATCTAAAATGAGGGGGATGAGATGTATTTGAAACAAGCCCTTTAGAATGACCACATCTGGAGAGCTGGGGAAATGTCCCCAACGGGGCAGCAACTCCACTCTGTGTCCGTAACAGTTCTCAGAGAAGCAAAGTGCCCTACTGTCCTTCGTCATACTTCGGCTTTCCCCAGTGACACATCCTCAGTATCATGAGCCACCTTGTTCTCCACTTGGTCCCAAGTGACCTCAAGCCATCTACAGAAGGCATATATCTCCCTCAAAACGTGGGGGCTTTCCCTCCATTAAGATGCTCAAGGGACTATGAGGGGTACTCCCCTAAAAACGGGAAAAAGTGCCACTGGGTGGAGCTTTCATAGCATGCATTTTTCCCCTTAGCAGACCAATGAGCAAGTTGCTCTGAGTTAGTGCACCCAGTGGCATCTCCTGGGAAGGTTCTCTCTGGTCACAGTGAATTTTTTCACAAAAGCAGTTTCACTGGAACCTCATTTTTTGTGATGGCCAATTTAAAAGAACAATGCGTAGCTGTGAAATTTTGTTTCAAACTCCGGAAAAGTGCCGCAGAAACATCGTAATGTTGAACACAGCTTACAAGGACAGCACTATGGAAAAAAGCTCAAGTGTATGAGTGGCTTTCTCATTTCGAAAAAAGGTGAAATGCAATGTCCATTGATGACAAATCTTGTTCTGGACATCCGTCAGTTTCCCGAATGAACGAAACTGCTAACTCACGGTGCAATTGGAGTTTGTTTCACCAGGTCACACTATTCATCAAGCTTTCTAGTTAGAGGTTCTAAAATGATCATGTAACAGTAAGAGTATGTGACAAAAAAAGTGATTTGTGGCAGACAGAGGACTGTTTTGCCACCATGACAATGCACCTGCTCACGCAGCCACCTCAGTGTGCCAGCTTCTAGCAAAAAACAGCATGCCTCTCTTGCCCCATGCAACTGACCCACCTGACCTCGATTCGTACTACTTCTTTTTGTTTCTGTGAATGAAGAGGGACATGAAAGGACAGCGATTTGACAACTGTAGAAGAGGTGAAGGAAAAAACGAGGGAGGTGCTGCCAGCCATAAAAACAGATGAGTTTGACAATGTTTCCAAGAAGGGAACTGAAGATTTGACAAATGTATTAAGTGTAATGGAGAGTACCTTGAAGGTGATAAGATTGTTTTGTAAAAAAAATTTTAAATACATCGCTCTAGAAAAAATATCCCGTTTTTGAAGGGGTACCCCCTCAAATACACACTCTGACAACAACAACTGCCTGCATGGTGGCCAGTGGGACCATCACTGAGGGATATTACACCTCTCCCAAAAGACCTATCCTGGAGAGCCTGACACTTGTTAACCGTTTGCCCCTAGGGTGCTTGCTGCTGAAACTCGCCACTACATGAGTGTCACAATCTTCACCTCCTCTACATCCTTGGAAGGCCAAAACTTTTTCCAACCTTCACCCGCCTGCCTCCTCCATTCCTATCACCCTCTGGCCCAACTTGCCCCAGCCTCACTCTCATCCTGACCTGCAATTAGGCAAATCCCCAAGTTGCTGAGTCTTCAAAATCTGTCTTCGATCCAAAGGTGTGTAGGGGTGAGGGCGTCTCTCTAATGGATCCTGGAAAGCCACCTCAGCATTTCTCCTTCCTAAAGGCCTCTCTGGGGTTCTCAGGCCAAAACAACTGTCTTGGCCAAATGCTTCAGAAGATTTCAAGGTCTCATTCTCATCAGGCATTGCACCAGAACCCATCCTACACTGAGTAGGGAGTGGGGTGTGGAGATCTGCCCTTCAAAGATGCACGTTGCCAGTTGCTGTCACGGCCTGCATATCACACACTGACAGGGCACCTTCCCACAACACTTCACAGTTTACACTGCACTCTACTCTTTCATCTTGTCCCCTTGGAATCCTCCTCACTGTTTTACAGACGAGGACATTGCAACTCAGAAGTGAAGTGAGACGCCCAGGTTGATAATGTCAGCTCCGAAAGGGTTAAATCCAGGTCTCTTGATGGTCCATTTCTTTATCACACGGGCCCAAACTACTCTTTCAAACAGTTCCCTGCCCTATGACAGCTTGAAAAACCAAGACCCTCAGCGGGGCTCACATGATGCTAACCCACCAGTAGGCCAGTCTGACCATATCCTGTCACAGAGTCCCAAAGGCCTAATTCTAAAGTTCTGCCCCTGACTCAGGTTGTCTCTGATCCAGTTCCCTCTCCCAATGGCTACTGAGCGCCGGCCAGTCCTGAGATGAGTGTCTTTAGACAACCTACCTCTGTCTCTTTCAAGCAAGAGGCCTGTCAAGAAGCATCCCCTGTCCCCACAGCCTTGTCTGGGGATCCCGCCCCTGCCCCTACCTGCCAAGAGCTGCATCCATGCGCAGATCTTGTAGACCGTGGCTGTGTTGCAGAAGAAGAAGAGGGCAAAGCAGGCGATGCAGCCCAGGATCAGCACCATGGAGAGCAGCACGAAGAAGGCCGCCGCCTTGAAGGCCCCGGACGGAATGGTGCTGAAATCGGTGAAGGAGCCGCGGCAAATGAGGTCGCGGCCCGCTAGCCCGCTGCCCACGCAGTAGTGGAAGAGGCCGAAGTAGCCGGGCTTGGGGGTGCTCACGCTGTCGCCCACCCAGTAGGGCTGGATGAAGACCACCACGTTGATGATGGCGAAGCAGATGGTGAAGATGGCCCAGAGCACGCCGATGGCCCGCGAGTTCCGCATGTAATGTTCGTGGTACAGCTTGGAGGCTTCCTGCGAGGGCAGCATGGTGCCCGGGGGCGGGGCCGGCGGCGGTGGGGCTGGCGGGGGGCCGCCGGCCCGGGACTGACCGCCGGGCCGCGGGCGGGCGGCCGGGAGCTGGGGACACACGGGAGAGGCGGCCCTGAGCCAGGGAACTCCAGAGGGCGGAGCCTGGGCCAGGGGTGGGCTCCAGAGACCGGTCTGAGGGTGCTGGAGGTGGGCGGGGGGGGGGGATCCCGGGCGTGTTTGGGGCGGTGTCTGGGGGCGCTGGCAAAGACCTCCCCCGCCCCTTGGGGAGCCCAGGAAAAGGCCTGTGAAAGTTGCGGGGGGCGCTGGGATGAGGGGGCTCCCGGAGCTGGAAAGAGGCTAGGCAGCGGTCATGGGGGAGTTGTGGGGGAGGCTTAGGGCTGGTGTTGGCGGAGCAGGCGGGGTACGGCGGCTAGAATGGAGGCTGGGGTCGGTATGGGAGGCTTAGCAGAAGGGCTTTCTATAGGGCGCTCGGGAGCGAATTGGGGGTCTGGTATTGGTTGTCTAAACAGGGGCTCTGGCGAGCGGGGTGGGCGCTTCTATGACCGGGTAAGAGGGAATCTAGGGCTGGCACCAGGGGCTCGGGCAGGGGCTGGAGGCCGGTGGGGGCTGTTAAAGCACGGAGCGGTGGGGTCGGGCGGAGGCTGGGGCTGAGGGGGCACTGGGGCCGCAGGGTGTGGGCACGCGGTGGGCGAGCTCCTGGAAGCTCGGGCTGGATGTCGCGGGGGAAACCTGCGCTCGGCGGCGGGAGGCTGCGGGGAGGCCACCCCAGGCGAGGAACGAGGGAGCGGGGCCGCGGGAAGAGGACGGGCGGCGGTGGGCAGGGTTGTCCCCGGGGCGCGGAGAGCGGCCGGGCTGGGCCGGGCCGGGGGTGGGGGCCGGCTGCCCTGCGTCCAGGCCGGACACGCCCGAATCGGGCGCAAGGAGACCAACCTGGGCCGGTCGGGGCCGCGGGGCCGGGCTGGCACCGCCTAGGCGCCGCGGCTCGGCGCTCCCAGCAGCGGCGGCCTGGGCCCAGGCGGCGGCCGGGACGCAGCCTCCATCTTGCTCGGGTGCTCCCGGGGCGCGCTCCCGCGCCGGGGCGCGCGCTCGTGTTCCGGGCCGGCCGGCGGAGGCGCGCGCCCGCGGGGAGCCGGCGGGGCGAGGCGGGGGCGGGGCGCTCGCGCTCTGCAGCCACGAGAGGGGGGGGCTCGGTGCTCCGGCTTCCGCAGCCCGGGCAGCAGGCCCCTCCACTCGAGGCCCCCAGACCTGGGCGACCCCGATGTTCCAGGGGCACCTGTGGGGCTGTGTATCCTCGCCAAGCCGGTTCTCAGAAAGGGCAGCGGGCTGCAGGGGTGATCATGGTTGACAGGGTTGAACTGGGTCTCCTGCCCCAGATCACCCCTGGACGACCAGCCACCATTACACTTCCAGTTCTTGGGCTTTGGAGGCGTCGAAGGCTTCCAGAGTCTCCGAGGAAACTGCCAACACTCCTGGGAGAGGGAACCCCTAAACTGTTAACAGCCTACGCTTAAGCTGGGGATTTGCGCACTCTCAACACGAGGAGCAGGCCTGGCGAGAACCCCAAATAAGTACTGGGGCCGGCGTGGGGGTGGGGGGAAGCGAAGGTCACTGGGGCTGGTGGGGGGATAGGGTGGGATGCTGATCTCTTCCTAGGCTCCGCCCAGGCCCCAAGCGGATGCCTGCTAATGGGGACACCATGAAGCTGTGTGGAAAACAAATCAAGACTCAAGTCAATAAGGTTGCCCCTTAACACGGGCAGGGCCCGGGGAACCCCACGGGAGCTTTCCCTCCGCAGGCCAGTAGCTTTGGACTGAACGTTCGCGATGACATGGGTTCGAACCCAGACAGGCTCTGACTACCACTTAACCTGTCTCTTGCCCTCCATCTGTAAAATGGGCAGATTAAGCGCACGCCTGGTTCTTTATACACATGCGTGGGTCGGTGGGGGTGGGGCGGGGATCAATGTTGTGTGTCTGGGGGTTGTTTACAGGACAGAGTAGACCTGCTCAGGAGGGTTTTCTCCTCTGTACTTTTTACAAGTTGTCAGAAGAGTCCTGTCCCCCGAGAAGGGCGTCGTGCTCGGTGAAGTCGAGAGGTAAAGACATCACCGTTGACAAGGTGATGGATTGACACAGTGGCTCCAACAGTGGGCCCCAAGGTGAGGATAACTGTAGGGACGGCTTTCCTCGTGTTGTACCGAGAGCCGATCTTTTCCCTCACAGAGCCGCTGTCAACCCCAAATATCCGAGCCACACACGGAGCAGCCTGATGAAATGTACATCTAGCTGCAACAAAAGTTATCATGTGAGGTTGCCGAAGCCTTTCTTTGGAGGACGGGGCAGAACTATGCTATTCTCTTTTAGATTATATGCTTCCTGTTTTCTTGGTGTCAAAATCCCTTTCTTTGGAAAGTTGCTACTGATTATTAATGTCTGCTTTAAATGAATGTTCCCAGTTGAGACAAAAAACAAACAACCCGTATATGAATGTCAATTTGGATCCATGAAATCCCACAGTTTGGGAGCTCCCGTTACCACCTGAGTTCATCTCACACACACGTCAATGCATTTGGTTTCCTCTCCCAGGGGATTCTTGGAGAGGCATCCTGGACGTTCCCTGAGAGTCTTATGCCCCTGAAATCATGAACCGGGCCTGGAATGACAGTCTGGTTCTAACCTTCTCCCACTTCATAGGCAGAAGAGCAGATTAATTTATCTAAGCAGGTGGACCAACGCTGCCAATCAGATAGATCAGCTAGACCCATTAATTTATTCATCCATTCAAAATATGGGAGAAGGCCCCCCTATGCTCCAGGCATTGTGGGTAGCACTTGGATATGATGATGCCTAAGACAGACACACGGCAGTGGAGGTAGAGTGGGAACGACTGGGCGGCAATCCACATGGTGGGCAGCTCCTCCGAGAGAGACTAGGGTCTTCCCTCCCATCACCAGGGCCTATCTCGTGGGTGAAGGGAGGCGTCCGACAGTGTAAGACATGACAACATAATAATAATTTATAAATTATTAAGGGTTCCTGAGGAAGGGGTGGCAAGGAGGGAGGGGGAAAATGATGAGTTGATACCAAGAACTCAAGTAGGAAGAAAATGTTCTGAGAATGATGATGGCAACAAATGTACAGATGTGCTTGACACAGTGGATAGATGTATGGATTGTGATGAGTTGCATGAGCCCCCAACAAAGTGATTAAAAAAACCAACAGTGACCATCTCTGAAACCCACAGGGGTCACTGTGAGTCAGCATGGATTCCAGGGCCGTGAGGTGGGTTGTTTTGTTTTTGTTTTTAATCATTTTATTTGGGGCTCATGCAATTCTTATCACAATCCATACATACATCCATTGTGTCAAGAATATATGTACATTTGTCATCATTTCTTGTTTTGTTTTTTAAACAGACGTGGTCTCGGTCTGCGTCTGAGTTCACAGTTTCATGGAGGTCATGATGTTTCATGATCATCAGTTTCATCAGTTTCATGATGTTCTGGGAAGAGTGATTGGGAAAGTGGCTATTTGAAAAGTCTGTCTGCAGGTGCTCCTGGTGTGCGGACTGCCCTGGACATAACAAGTTACTGGAGCCAGAATCGTTGAGAATTGTACTCCCCCCAAACCCCCCCCCCCCGCCTTTAAAGGCTTTCTATTTCCCCTCACTCAGGCTCTGAGTTTGATGGAAACCACCCTTACCCCTCCAGGGGGAAAAGTGATCAGTCCTGGCCAGAGTGATGGATGCCGGGTGGTCTGTAACCTAAGCCATCTTCTTGGTTTTACACAAAAGACAGGTCTTCTTTCTACTGAGTTTACTGATGTGGGAGGAGTGGTGTCATCTTGGCTACTCGAAGCAGAGAGCTTGCCTAAGCGTAAGGTCAGCACAGAGGGTAGGTGAGCTGGGAAATGGTACAGCCCTGTTAACATCATTGGGGCCCCTGGATGCATCGATGCCTGAAGACCCATATCCGGATTATCAGGTGAGTTCATGAATCCAGTTTTTCCAGCTTGAGATAGGCTTTTGTCACTCCTAATCAAAACAGACCTAAATAGCTCGCCTACATCCCCCTAAAACAGAGCAGGGTTGATGGGTTGTCAGTGCTGCCCTGTTGAGTCCAACCCACCACAATCCCATGGGATAGACAGAGTAGAACTGTCCCATTGAGTTTTCCAGACTCCAATCTTGATAGGGGGAGGTTGCCAGGACTTTCTGCATCAAGCTACTGGGGAGGTTTTAACTGGCAACATAGCAGTCTGCCACTTTACCTTAGCCTTTGTACCAGTGCAGCTCCTTAAGAAGGATATCTGAATAGAAGAGTTGCTCCCAAATATTTTGGAAACAAAATATTAGAATTTGAGGCCCACTCTGCTACTTATTAATGGTGTGACCTTGGACAATCATGCTACCCCTCAGAGCTTTATTTCTTTGCAAAATGGAGAAGAATACACTCTGTGCAGATACTGTGAGGAATAAAAGGGACAATAGCTGGAAAAGAGCTTTGTAAACAGGAAAGGGCTGTATACTTGTGATTATTAAACTGTGATCACAATTGGCTTGCCCAGGGAAGAGAAATAGTAGAGACAGTAGAAAGATGCTTCTTAAGTTGTAAATAGCTGGGACAGGATGCCTTCACATTTTAAAGGCTAATCTTGGAGCAGTTACAGAAAGAAAGGTAAAGAATTATCTCCAGAAAGAGCAGACCAGGATGGAACAGTCAAGAGGCCAGGAAGGTAACCATGGAGCAGCAGAGAAGGGTGGTAGTGAGTCAGGGATCCACATAGAACACCCACAGGGCACTTTCCACCAAGACTCTGGTGAGGAAAAGTTTGGAACTTGCTAGTCATCTTTATGCCTAAATTAAATGTTCAGCCCCAGGTAACCATTATTAAACTTTTACTACATCCTAGATCCCCTGATAATTACTTGACATGTATTATCCTATCACAATAACCTTATGGAGTCAGTATTTTTATAGACCCATTCTACAGATGAGGACATCAAGGCTAAATGAATTCCCCAAAGTCACTTCTCTAAGAACTGAGATTTGGATTTATATCCAGGCAGCTGGCTCCAGAGTTCATATTCTTAATTACTGGGCATATAAGTCATTCTACAGAGGAGAGTCCATTTTTATCAATGATCCTTGATTTCCCTTGTATAGCCATATCATGACTCCGTGGTATTTTCCATGGTCTCATATGCATGTAAAAGTTGGATATCAACTAAGGAATATTGAAGAAGAAATGATGCATTTGAATTACGGTGCTGTCTAAGACTCATCAAAGTACCATGGACTGCAGGAAGGACAAACAAATCCGTCTTGGAAGAAGTATGGCCATAGTGCTCTGTAGAGTTCAGGATGGCAAGACTCTGCTTCATGTACTTTGGACATGTTGTCGGGAGAGACCCATCCCTGGAGAAGGACATCGTGTTTGGTAAAAGTGGAGGCAAAACGAAAAAGAGGAAGGCCCTCGATGAAGTGGATGCACACAGTGGCAACAACAATGGGTTTAAACATAAGAACAATTGTGAGGATGGTGCAGGACTGGACAGTTTTGTTCTGTTGAGCAGGGGCTAGTCATCAATCGGAACTGACTGGATCGCACCTAACCACAATGACATGATTCCCTGGGCATTCATTTTGGAACCAGATGATGCAGGTATCAAAAGGTAGCCAAGCTGAGTGAGGCCCAGGGAAGCAGCAGTCAAGAAATCAAACAACAAAGTGACTTGGGAAGATCCTCTGCAAAATATTTCTTTAAGATCTTAAAAAGCAAAAATGTCACTGTGAGCACTAAGGTGTGCCTGACTCACACCATGGTGTTTTCATTAACCTCATCATATGCACGAAAAGCTCAACAATAAATAAAAACCAAACAATTGATGCATTTAAATTACAGTGCTAGCAATGGTGAAGGCAAAATGGGTGCATAAGCAAATGTGGTGAAGAATGGTGCCCAGCTATTAAAAGATATAGCGTCCAGGTCTTAAGGGTTTGTAGTTAAACAAGCAGCCATCTAGCAGGGAAACAAGGAAGTCCACATGGAAGAAGCACACCAGCCTGTGTGATCATGAGGTGTTGATGGGAAAAGGTATCAGACATTCAAAAACAAACAACCAAGTAGCAATATCATGAGAGTAGGGGGAAGGTTGGGGGAGAAAGGGGGACCCAATCACAATGATCAATATATAACTGCCCCCTGTCCCCCAAGGGGGACAAACAACAGAAATGCAAGTGAAGGGAGACAGCGGTTGGTGTAATATGTGAAAATAATAATAACTTATAAATTATCAAGGGTTCATGAGAAAGGAAGGGTGGGAGAGGGAGGGAGGGAAAGAAATGGGAGCTGATACCAAGGGCTCAAGTAGAAAGAAAATGTTTTGAAAAGGATGATGGTGACATATGTACAAATGTGCTTGACACAATGGATGTATGGATTGGTATAAGAGCTGTAAGAGCCCCCAATAAAATTATTAAAGATAAATAAATAATTAAAAGGAACCCCCCCCCCCAAACCCAAAACAAAACACAAGCAACCAAATTGATGTGAAGGGGCATGGATGTAATGGAGACCCCAAATCCACCTGTAAGATAATTGGACAGTTCCTCTCAGAAGGGCCACACGGAAGGGATAAAAAATCCAGGGTGTGGTATTGCACTGATGGATCACATAACTCTCCTCTTGTTCTTTAATGGTTCCTCCTCTTATTATTATAGTTTTTATTTGTCTTACCTCATTAATCATGTTCTACTTACGTATGTTCAGTTTTATATTTAAGATCACTCAGTACATGAAAGCCAAGATAGATAACCCTTCAGAAACAGTAACAGGAGTAATGGTTCCTTAAGGTTACAGGAAGGGGGGTGGGGACAGGGAGCTGAGAGCATTGATGACTGTATAAACCCACAGAATTGTATGTGAATGGATATATTGAATCACGTAAGATATGGCAAAAAACAAACAAACTATTATAGGGGGAAAAAGTAATAAGGGTTCTTGGGAGGTAGGGTGGGAGGGGATAAAGGAGAGCTGATATCAAGGAGTTCAAGAAGAAAGAAAATGTTTAGAAACTGATTGTGGTAGCAATTGTACAATACTGCTTGATGCGATTGAATTATGAAATGCTGTGATATATGTAAGTTCTCCCAATGAAATGATTTTTAAAATTTTAATTACAGAGTTGGCAATTAATATTGAAAGCACCACAGATTGCCAGAAGAATGACCAAATTTGTGTTGGTGAGAAGTATAGCCAGAGACGTCCCTGTAAGTGAGGAGTGCAAGACTTTGTCTCAGACTTTGAAAACGTCATCAAGAGCACCAGACCCTGGCAAAAGACATTGGGCTTAGCAGAGGGTCCGCAAAAAGAATCAACTGGATTGACACAGTGGTTGCAAGAATGGGTTCAAATGTATGGCAACTTTTATGAGGATCCGTCCCACAGGTACATTTCATTCTCTTGCACACAGGACTGCTGTGAGTCAGACTGACCCACACCAAAGGCTGTGAGCACGTGCGCTGGCTGGCATCAGACCATCAAGTCTCAGCTCTGCAAATTACTAGCTGTGTGCCTTGGGCGTGTGATTTTATGGCTCTTAAGCCTTAGTTTATTTATTGGTAGAGTGAGTATGGTGATAATACTAGTAGTGTCTCCCTCTAAGTATTGAGGAAGATTGAGGCACTGGGTGTGTCAGTCTGGGTAGACTAGAGAAACAAATTCATAGACACCCACATGTGTATGAGAAAGAGATTTATATAAAGAGTAATTGTACATTAAGAAAGCAACCCAGCCCAGTCCACATCAAGTACATAAGTCCAACATTAGCCCATATGTCCAATACCAATCTATAAACTCCTTTTCAGACTCATGCAAAACATGCAATGATGCCGAATGCAGGAAGATCACAGGCCAGTGGGTGGAAAGTCTTGTGGATCCAGTGGCAGTGGAAGCATCTCAGCGCTGGCGTGGGTCTCCACGTGGCTCCTCCAGCTGCAGGGCTGTAGCGTACCTCCATGTGTTTGTCAGCAGGAAGGTGACCAGGGATTCTGTGTGTGTATCTGGCCTTCAGTGAGCTATTTACCAATGTGGCACCTCTAAATGAAGTCATCAAGCTGCGATCTGATGGACAAGCTAGACTCCATCCCTTCGCAAGTTGACACCAGATTATGTAACTAGTGCGCTGGGCACAGAAAATGCTGATCGTTTGAAAACCACTCAAGGCTATTTGCTGTTACTATTGCCTAAGAACGTATAGCCAACAAATTGTAGTCCCAGGACTCAAACCGGGTCAGTCTGAGTCTACAGCAAGTGCATGTAACCGTTATCTTGAACTTTCTAGAGTTCCCGAGGCCCTAAGATTTATCTGAGCCCAGGAAATGGGGTGGGGTCACCAGCACGCAGCCTGCGTCATAGAAAGATTAAAGTCAGAGTGAAGGAGTCAGAAAATTGGCACTTGGATGCAGCCTTGCTACCTAATAGCCAAGTGACTTTAACTCAGCTATTTAAATTCTTTGAGTCTCATTTTTCTTATCTAAACTAACTGAACAACAGAATCTTACCTTATATGATTTAAACAATAAAAAAAATAAGATGTTGGGCACACAGTAGATGCTCCGTGTGGTGGTTACATAATTTCATGTCAACTTGATAAGTATAGGGGTGGAGTCTAGCCTGTCAATCAGGTCACAGCCTGATAATGCCTCCTTGTGGGCCTGGCCTTCTCATGAGGATTCTGGGAACTTCCTCTCTCTTGCCGCTTCACCTTCCTGTTGAGGAGCCATGCTCAGAGAGATGGAGGAACTATGTAGAGACCCCTTGCCAGCACAGAGATGCTTCCACCGGCATTGGATCCACAAGACTTTCCACCCACTGACCTGTGATCTTCCTGCATCCGGCATCATTACATGTGCTTCGTGAGTCTGAAGGGGAATTTATGAACTAGGATTGGATATATGGGCTAATAGTGGACTTAGGGACGATCTGGACTGGGCTGGGATGTTTTCTCATTACACAATTGCTCTTTGATATAAAGCTCTCTTACACACATACGAGTGTCTCTCGATTTGTTTCTCTGGTCAGCCTGGACTAACACACTCAGGAAATGTTGGTGTGGTGGGTTCTATCTTTTGCAGGAGGGTGGTTTCTAAAGGCAGATGCAGCAGGGGAGGAGGATGGCTACAATCTGAGACTCGGGTGGTACAGACAGTGAACAAACTTGGCTGCCATCTGAAAGGCTGGCAGCGGCAGATAGCTCAGAAAGAACGAACTGGTGATCCACTTCCAAAAAGTCAGCCACTGACATCTCTACAGACATGCCAGAACGGACTGCACTAGGTTCACAGTACCCTTGATAAAGCCCTGCGTTGTTCATACGTACAGTAATAAACATTGCATGAACGCCCACCCCTTCCTGTAGCCCTCAGGCACTAAAGTTTGAGAAAACTGACAGGAACGAAAGAAAAAAACCAGGAAAAAAAAAAAAAGAAAGAAAAAAACCAGGGCAACTCATCCGAGTGCCCACCTGCGGCGTCAGGTGCTTTTCTTTCTTTTTCAAATAAATTTTGCTTTCTACTTGGAAAAAAATCAAAGGAAAGCCTATATGCAGTGAAGATTGGATTCATTTTAACTTAAAAACAATAATTCCTTAGAAAATAAAGGTTAAGAGAAATAAATAAATTCATATTTGCCGTAGAATTTACTTACATATGAAACCTCCAAAAAACATGAATACATTAAAATAGATTAATTTGTGTTTATGGGGATTAAAATAAATAGCATAGTTACCTCTTAAATAGCATAGGTGGGGTCAGTCCTTATATTAATTGCATTCACGAAGCCATCAATATGTATTATATTGGAAAATACTCGGGAATGATCTGCCTAGCATTCCTTTCTCCATTGAAAATAGCATCCAATTCTTATGGGGAGACTGTCTGGTCCCCCTTCTGTGGACCATGGGAATAGATTATGTGCCCCACACCAAGTCAGTCGTTCTTTCTTACCTACCTGACTTTATGATTGGCCTAAGTATGGGCAACTGCAACCCTAAGTCTTTCCCGAAACATTAAGATGAGTTAGGTCGGGGGAGAGCAAGAGCGAGAGAGAGAGAACACATTCAAATGTTCATCCTCAGGATTATGAGCCTTAAAGATGTGACCTACAGTTTGCAGGTGGTCACAGTTTTATACATTGTGAGTGATAGTTCTGTCTTTCCAGAGTTTGCTTAGATTCTCCTGTTTGGCTTACAATAGCTTCAGCAAGTTTTCTTTCCCAGGCTCCTGGAAGAGATCTAATTAATTCCACATCTTTATTTCCTTATCCCAACCCCACACATTATGTCCTGCTCTTTTGAATTGGGAATCAAGCAATGAATTCTTCAACTATTGGATCAGTAACTCCCAGAGCTATTTCATGTCTATCAGTCTCTATATTAGGTTCTGGGGACACAAAGATGAATAAGACCCAGATTTTTAAAAAGAGTTTTATTCACATATCATACACTTCAATAGTTTGGTCACATTAAAAAGAGTTGTACAATCTGCTTTAGAACATTTTCTTCCTTCTTGTGCACCTTGTTATTAGCTCCTAATATCCCTCCGACTTCCCCTCCGATACCCCCAATAAACCATTAATCTAGTCACTGTCGCTATAGATTTACCTAGCCTGGATTTCATATACTAGAAAACATTCCCCCGCCTCCTGGTAAATAGATAAATAAACCAGAGAAAAATCTCAATGGAAAAGAAAGTAGGAAATATTAAAAACCAAAACAAATTTAAAATGAAGACCCAATTCTTGCCCTTGAGAAGCCCACAGCTAAGGAAGGGCCAAAGAAACAGATGCACCTTAATCCTCAAAGTCACATAGTTGCTTTCTGAGACTCTAAAGGGGTCTTGTGCTGTGGTTGTGCCCGATGCACAACTTGCCTGCTGCTTCCATGTGTGTTGGTTGTAGCTCCAAGTGAAATGAAATCTTTGACAACTTTAGTCTTCACTCCACTTGCTGTTTCTTATTGACCCAGTTGTGATGGTGTTTGCTTTCTTTATGTTGCAGTGTACTTCACTCTGAAAGCTGTAGCTTGATCTTCATCATGAAGCACTTTCAGCAAGCCAGGTTGCAGAATCTGCATAGAGCAGACTGCTAGAGAGTCTTCCTGATGCTCCATTTCTCTTCACCTAGTGCAGTTTCTCGGATTATTTCTTCAACATACAGATTGAATAAGGATGGTGAAAGGATACAACCTTGACATACACTTTCCTGGCTTTAAACCATACAACCCCTTGCTTTATAAGCATGGCTGCCTCTTAATCTTGAGACATGTTCCACACGAGCGTAACTGAGTGTTCTGGAAGTCCTAGTCTTTCCAGTGCTCCCATAATTTTTTTATGAGCCACACAGTCTTCGCATAAAAACACAGGTAAGCACCGTTCTAGTGTTTTGTGATTTCAGCTTAAATCCGTCTGATGTTAGCAATGATATTCCTCATTGCACAGCCTTAACTGAATCCAGCTTGAATTTCTACGTATTCACTGTCATTTTATTTTATTTTTCATTTCCTTGACCAAAACTGCCATGACCTGCACAGCAACAAGGAGAAAACCTGGAAGTCGGGGGTAGAGATGCAAGAAAGAGAAACAGAGACAAGATGGGACATTGGGCGGTCCGGTCAGAGATCACTCCCTAACAGCTTTATTGTAAGCTTGTGTTCAGTCTGTTTGAGGAACTTGCCAGGCCAAACATTACTTTGTACCTTGTTGCTAGGACGTCATGGAACATTGAATCTAAACCAGGACATTCTATTCACAGATTTGTTTGTCATACAGACAATGACTATTGGGAAGGGGAACACAAAGCCTTGGACTGTGTCCAAGTCCCTGACTTCTGGGCAAGACCACCAGCGACCCTTTCATCCTGGCAGCTGGCCCACGACATAAAACTTTACTTGCAAGCCAGGTTAATGATCTTGTCTGATGGTCTTCACATTCTGGGGGATCAGCATTCTTTGGATTGGGCATAACTATGGATCTCGTCTAATTGTGGCCTTCCAAATGCCTCGGCATAGACAACCATGGCCTCCATTTATTTCCAGATGTTTTTCATCGCCCCAAATAGAAACTCGGTGTGCATTAAGCGATAAATACCCTACACCCTCTTCTCTCCCACACTAGGAAACTTTGACCTCTATGCATTTCCCAATTTATTTTTTTCAGTGACTAAGTATTTATTGAGAAAAAGAATACAAATAGGTGGGGTACAAATTATTAAAAATAGGATGCTAAGCCTTACATAAATGCCGGTCTTCAGCTCTCGTTTGCATGTCACGCAAGAACAGACACGGTGTGAAATGAGGCACTTCACTCGGGCAAGTATAAGTAGATTTTGGCCTTTGGTTTTGTGGGCAAGGGTAGTGGCGGTGTATGAAACAGCAGTTGAAATGACACTTTCCCAAACTGTGTCATTTTAGAAATATGGTCATTTTAGGCATATTTAAGACAAAATAAACATTAGCCTGTTTTAATAGGACCAGGAGTAGAGTGAAGATGTCATTGATCAGTGTGCAATGTAGCAACGATGAAAAATACAACTTTCCTCTAGTTGTTAAGTGCTGTCCCCCACACCCATTATCATGATCCCAATTCTACCTTGCAAGTCTGGCTAGACCAGAGGATGTACACTGGTACAGATGGGAACTGGAAACACAGGGAATCCAGGACAGATGATCCCTTCAGGGTCAGTGGTGTGAGTGGCGATACTGGGAGGGTAGACGGAGGGTAGTTTGGAAAGGGGGGACCGATTACAAGGATCTACATGTGACCTCCTCCCTGGGGGACGGACAACAGAAAAGTGGGTGAAGGGAGACGTCAGACAGGGCAAGATATGACAAAATAATCATTTATAAATTATCAAGGGCTCATGAGGGAGGGGTAAGCGAGGAGGGAGGGGGGGGAAATGAGGACCTGATGCCAGGGGCTTAAGTGGAGAGCAAATGTTTTGAGAATTATGAGGGCAATGAATGTACAAATGTGCTTTACACAATTGATGTATGTATAGATTGTGATAAGAGTTGTATGAGCCCCTAATAAAATGATTTTAAAAAAAGAAGTCATTGCTCCTTTCCCATCAAAACGAATTTTCAATCTAGTCTAATTTTCTTTTTTTTAATCATTTTATTAGGGGCTCATGCAAGTCTTATCACAATCCATACGTACATCAATTGTGTCCAGCACTTTCGTACATATGTTGCCATCATCATTCTCAAAACACCTGCTTTCTACTTGAGCCCTTGGCATCAGCTCCTCATTTTTCCCCTCCCTCCCTGCTCCCCCCTCCCCCTGAACCCTTGATAATTTATAAATATTTTGTCATATCTCACACCATCTGACGTCTCCCTCTCCCACTTCTCTGCTGCCCATCCCCCAGAGGAGGTTATATGTAGAACTTGTAATCTGTTCCCCCTTTCTCCTTCACCTTCCCTCCACCCTCCCAGTATCACCACTCTTTCCACTGGTCCTGAGGGGTTCATCTGTTCTGGACTCCCTGTATTTCCAGTTCCTATCTGTGCCAGTGACCAACCTCTGGTCCAGCCGGATATGTAAGGTAGAATTAGGATCATAGTAGTGGGGGGAGGAAGCATTCAATAACTAGAGGGAAATTGTATATTTCATTGTTGCTATACTCCACACTCCCCCTCATTCACAATGCTATGATATATTTTCTTTTGTCTTTGATACCTGATAGTTCATCCCTTCAGTGCCTCTGATCTCACAGGCTAGTGTGCTTCTTCCATGTGGGCTTTGTTGTTTCTTAGCTAGATGGCTCTTGTTTATCTTCAAACCTTTAAGACCCCAGATTCTATATAATTCGATAGCTGGGCACTATTAGCTTTCTTCACCACTTTTGCTTATGCACCCACTTTGTCCTCAGCAATCGAGTCAGGACAGGCTGGTGTGCTTCCATGTGGGTTTGTTGTCTCTCAGCTAGATGGCTGCTTGTCTATCTTCAGGTCTTTGAGACTTCAGATGCTATATCTTTTGGTAGCTGGGCACCCTCAGCTTTCTTCACCCCATTTGCTTGTGTACCTGCTGTCTTCAGAGATAGTGCCAGGACAGCAAACATCTCAGAGTGCTGAATTGTTAGAACAAAGTGTTCTTGTGTTGAGGGAGTTCTTATGTTGAGGGAGTACTTGTGCAGGGGCCCACTGTCCATCTGTTTTTTTAATACTCAACCTATAAATATCTCATCCAGTCTAATTTTCAATCCGTTTATTTCCTTCCCTTTGTTGGGAATGCTTAAGTGAGACACTCGAACAAACAACAGCTTCTTTTTACCCTAATTAAAAATAATCAGTTTTACCGTCATTTGAAACAATAAAAGACATTGAAAGAAAAATGTTTCACATGTTTTTTGTTTTTCTTTCTCTCCGACTCTAAAGGTTTGGGCGACTTTGGAAAGGTAAATGTTTAGGTAGAAAGAGGTAGCTCCTGAACCAGTTGGGCGATACTTTAATTATAAACATTGGCAAGTGGAAATTTACTATCCAAACTGTTGTTGACTTTGGACTATAATCACAGACTCTTCGAAAAGCAAGACTTGCAGTTATCGCACTGACCCACCCAGACCTAGCTTCTGGCTCCACCGTGAACACAGCTTCGCTTTGCGCTCAGACTTGCTCAGAGTGCCCCTCCGTCGTCGCTTGTCACGCCTCCTAGAGGTGCGCTCTGAGGTTTCTAGATGCCCGTTCTGTGACTTAGAGGTTGATGTAGTTAACGTTCATTGTGCCAACCTGGCCAGCAATGTATTATGTTTCCATTTGCGGCATGTTCACTGAAATTGTATTCTCCTTCATTGTAACTCCCAGTTTTTCTTCTTTCATTTTGTGCAAATGATAATTGGTGTTTTTACTGTGAAGACAACTTCTTTTACCATTTTTGCAAGGCCTTTAGCATGACACGTTGACACAGAAGACTAGTCTGTCTACTAATGAAAAGCATTCCGTAGGGAAGTGTTGGAAAAGAAGGTTCCCTTCCGTGCAACCTCAAGAGACTATCTGGGAATCAAAATTCCTTTCCTTAAACGCTTCATTCACAAATAGAAACACTCGGATTGTGCAATAAAACCCAAGTAAAATAATGATAAGAATGAACATTTAAAAGCAAGGTAATAATACTTTTATGTATGAGGGAACTTCAAAGAGTTAATGGAAAAACTCATTATCTTTAACTCCATTTTTCCATGAATTTTTTGAAGCCCCTTCATATTTGGCTGTTTTTAAAAAAATCATTTTATTGGGGCTCATACAATTCTTATCACAATCCATACATCCATCCATTGTGTCAAGCACATTTGTACATTTGTTGGCCTCATCATTATCAAAACTTTTTCTTTCTACTTGAGCCCTTGGTATAAGCTCCTCATTTCCCCCTCCCTCCCCCCTTCCCCCTTCCCTCATGAACCCTTGATAATTTATAAATTATTATTTTGCCATATCTTACACTGTCCAACATCTCTCTTCGCCCACTTTTCTGTTGTCCATCCCCCAGGGAGGAGATTATGTGAAGATTCTTGTAATCAGTTTCCCCTTTCTATCCCACCTTCCTTCCACTCTCACCACTGGTCCTGGAGGGATCATCCACCCTGGATTCCCTGTGTTCCCAGTTCCTATCTGTACCAGTGTACATCCTCTGGTCTAGCCAGATTTGTAAGGTAGGATTGGGATCATGATAGTGCAGGGGGTGGGGGGAAGCACTTAAGAACTAGAGGAAAATTGTGTGTTTCATCTTTGCTACACTGCACCCTGACTGGCTCATCCCTTACCCACAACCCTTCTGTAAGGGGATGTCCAGTTGCCTACAAATGGGCTTTGGGTCTCCATACTGTACTCCCCCTCATTTACAATGATATGATATTTTGTTCTCTGATGCCTGATACCTGATCCCTTCAACGCCTCGTGGTCACACAGGCTGGTGTGCTTCTTCTATGTGGGCTTTGTTGCTTCTGAGCTAGATGGCCACTTGTTTACCTTCAAACCTTTGAGACCCCAGATGTTATGTCTTTTGATAGTTGGGGACCGTCAGGTTTCTTCACCACATTTGCTTATGCACACTTCAGCGATAATGTCAGGAAGGTGTGCATCATGGAATGCCACTTAAATAGAGCAAAGTGTTCTAGCATTGGGTAAGTACTTGAGTGGAGGTCCTATGCCCATCTGCTGTCTTAATACTAAACCTATAGATATATGTATGTAGATCTATTTCCCCCATCCTATATAAATATATTTACATATGTACATGCCTGTACTTAGACCTCTATAAATACCCTTTGCCTCCTAGTTCTTTCCTCTATTTCCTTTTACTTTCCTCTTGTCCCAATATCATGCTCAGCCTTCATTTGGGTTTCAGTAATTTATCTCGGTTACATTGCCCTTGCTGAATCCGTACCAGGCCTCTCACACCCTCCTTGCCACTAATTTTATATCATTTGTTGCTCCCTTGTCCCTGGGTTGGTCAACACCATCTCCTTATCCCTGCCTCCCCTTCTCCCAAGACCCCCCAGAACCATCGGTCCCATTGTTTTCTTCTCCAGACTGTTCATCCAGCCTATCTTATCTAGATAGATCTTAATAGATAATAATATGCACCAAAAAGCAAAGCACAGCAAGACAAAGTGACAAAAGAGAACACAATGATGACAACAAAAAAGAAAACCAATGACCCAGAGAAGAATAAATTACATTTTTTAAGGAAAGAAAGAAAGAAAGAAAGAAAAACCTGTAAGTAGATCAAGGTCTGATTTTTGACCTCTAGGCATGTCCTCCAGTCAAGTCCGATGGGGTGCCACACTCTGGCCCCTGAGTCTATCCTTTATACTCTCTCAGGAGCTCCCAGCTCTGCTCCCCCTGTTATGTTGTCTACTCTCTCTTCCTCCCCATTCATTTGCTCCCGTGGTGGCCAGGTTTTTATAGTAGTGTAACTTAAATGAACACTTGGATTTGGATAAAAATGAATACATTCTGAATGACTGAATGACAGGCAGTCCTCCAATTATGACAAATTCTGTTCCCAAGTCTATGTTTAAGTCTATTAAATCAAAGCAGGTGCAGTTCATATCTAAAGTCAGTCTTAAGTCAGTCTTAGTATACAGTGTGTAGCATACCTTTCTATACATAAAAAATTCAACAGTTACAGATATAATAAAACCATCTGTAACAAAATAATATGGAAATAGTGCTTTGCTACACATCACAAAGTAGCACCTATTTGTATGTATCTAAAAAACTTGAGTTACATATCAAGCTTATAGTGAAACTTACAATATCAGTCTTGTGGAGGCTGGCTCATAAGTACAGTTTGCATGCAAATCAGATGCCAGCAATCCAGAGACGGTGAGTACAGCACATGTGTAATATTTGCATAAATAAAACTTGACTCTTATGTTATCTAACTCAGCATATTTTCAAGGTTCACCCAGCTTTTCTCTTTGTGTCTGAATATTTCCTTGTGGTTCGTCTCATGTTTTGCTTAAAAATCCATTCATCTGTAGATGGACAATGCAACAAATTTTGGTATATATCTGATCAAATCCCTGCTTTCACTTATTTGGGGCATGTACCTCAGAGGAAAATTGCTGACTCATACCGCTGAACTTTTGATGAACTGCCAAACTGCTTTCAACCGTGGCTGGACCATTTTATATTCCCACCAGCAATGGATAAATTTTTCCACATCATAACACCAATACTGTGTGTGGTAGTTACATAATCTGGTGTCAACTTGAGGATATTAAAAGTGAATGGGGCAGAGTCTAGCTGGTCAATCAGGTCACAGCCCGATGATGTCTCCTTGTGGGTGTGACTTTCTCTCGAGGATTCTGGGAACTCTCATCCCCTGGAGGTGGGTCTCATTCTCTCTGCTTCACTTTTCTGTGGAGGAGACACTCAGGGAGCTGGAGGAGCCACATGGGGACCACACCAGCATTGAGATGCTTCCACCACAACTGGATCCACAAGACTTTCCACCCACCTGTGATCTTCCTGCACTCATTCAGAATCATTGCCTATGCTTCATGAGTATAAAGAAGAATTTATGGGCTAGTATCAGACATAGGGGTTAGGATTGGACTTAAGGACTTGATCTGGACTGGGCTGGGATGTTTTCTCAATATACAATTACTCTTTGATATGAGTGTCCCTGAATTTGTTTCTCTAGGCAACCCAGACTAACACAGTTTATTTGGCTGCTTTTTTTTTTTTTAAAGAGTCATCCTAATGGGTATGAGGCAGTATACCCTTCTGGTTTTGATCTGTGTTTTCTTATTAACTTAGGATGTTGAACAACTTTTCATCAGCCTATTATATATACGTTATTTCAGCCTATATTTTATATATATATATATACACTTTCATGTGCATATTGTATATATTATATGCCCTGTGGTAATTACATAATTTCATGTTAACTTGATAAATTAGAGTAGAGGAGGAGTCTAGCCTGTCAATCAGGTCAGAGCCTGATGATGCCTCCTTGTGGGCATGGCCTTCTCATAAGGAAGGTCCTAGGAACCTTCTATCTATCTATCTATCTATCTATCTAGCTAGCTAGATAGCTAGCTAGCTATCCCTTCCTGCTGTTGAGTCACTTAGGCAGCTGCTAGAGCCACTGGAGACCTAAGAGCCCTGGGGTGCCGCCACCACCCTTGGATCCACAAGACTGTGATCTTCACCAGGGGTGGGATCGGGGAGGGAGGGGGATGGGGGGAAAAAAAGGGAAACCGAGCTGATTCCAGGAACCCAAGTGGAAGGTGAATTATGAGAGTGACGAGTGCAACGAATGTATAAGGGTGCTTTGCTCAATTTATGTATGTACAGATTGTGATAAGAGCCTTATGAGCCCCAATAAAAAGATTTTTTTTAAAAAAAGACTGATCTTCTTGCATTGTGCATTATTGCATGCGGTTGCGTGAGTCTGAAGAGGGACTTATGGACTAGTATTGGACTTACGTCCTAACATTGGATTTATGAGTGTGATCTGGACTGGGCTGGAATGTTTTCTTAATATACAATTGCTCTTTGATATAAAGATCTTTCTTTCTTTTTTTTTTCTTCATGTCTGTAACAAAATTTATCCCTGAACCTCAGCAGAGAGGAACAGGGCCCATGAGTTATAGTCTCTGTGTATGCCTTTTGGGCCAGTGCCATAAAGCTCTTTCTTATACATATCTGAGTGTCCCTGGATTTGCTTCTCTAATCAACTTGGTCAAACACATGCCCTTGCATATATTCTTTAGAGAAATGTCTATTCAAGTCCTATTCTCATTAATTTTTTGGTCCTATTTTTTTAAATTTTTGGTCCTATTTTCATTAATTCCCATGAATAGCTTGATATGTATACAATATATACATGTATATTCTCCATATAATCTTTCATTCCCTAGGTTGTCTTTTCATTTTCTTAATAATGTAGCTGCTGCACAATAGATTTTAACTTTGATGAAATACAATTTACCTATTTTTCCTCTGTTGCTCATGCTTTTGGTGTCAAATCTTAAAACCCATGATCAACTGTAAGAAAATTTACCCTATATTTTTTCTTAATAGTTTATGGTATGAACTTTTATATTTAGGTCACTGATCCATTTTGAATTAATTGTGTATATGGTGTGAGGCAGAGGTGCAACTTCCTTTTCCAGTTTTTCCCAGTACATCTTGTTGGAGAACATGTTCTCTCCCGTTGAAGGACTCGACCCTCTTGTTGAAAATTAATTGGCTATAAATATATGGGTTTATTTCTAGACCCCCAATCCTATTGCATTGGTCTCCATGCCTGTTCTTACACCAAAACCACATTTATTTGGTTACTATAGTGTAAACGTTTTTTTTTTACATTTTATTGGGGGTTCATACAACTCTTACCACATTCCACCCATCCGTTGTGTCAAGCACATTTGTACATCTCTTGACATCATCATTCTCAAAACATTTGCTTTCTATTTGAGTCCTTGGCATCGGCTCCTCATTTTATCCCCCTCCCTCCCCACCACCCCCTCCTTTTTGAACCCTTGATAATTTATAAATTATTATTATTTTGCCATGTCTAACACTATCCGACGTCTCCCTTCACCCACTTTTCTGTTGTCCGTCCCCTATGGAGGGGGTTGTATGTAGATCCTTGTAATCAGTTCCCCCCTTTCTACCCCCATATAAAAGTTCTCTCAAAGTAAAATAAACTGTCATATCAATGATGAAACATTATCTCTAATTACTATACAATTGTTTTATTATGGTAATAATATTGGCAACAAAACCTTGTGGGGGTACAGGTCCCGAACACTCAAACGGGTCCTCAGGAACAACTTTGTGACTGTGGAAAATAATAAAGACAGACAGACAAAACGGGGCACAGAGGCTCCTTGTTCCTATGTCAGGACCAAGAGAATGAATGCATTTTCTAATGGGTATTTATAATAGGGCTCACAGATCTCTCAAAAGGCAGACACATCACACAGCAAACATATTACATAGTGGGTAGTATCACAAGTGGGTAAGATAATAAACAAGCAATGAAGTGAATTATCATCTTGACCTAGTGCTAGTTGACCTCAAACTCCCGTTAGCCCTCCCCAGGGGAGCAATCTATGATCCGTATCAGAAGAGGATGTCAGAGAGCGTTAGCTACATTTTCCAGTGGGTCAGGGAATAGAACCCGGTGTGCTTATGTACTGATAACCTTCAGGCAGAGGGAATCAGCCAGCGCAGGAGTGACTCCTCTCTTATGGTGGCTCCTTTAAGACTGCTCCTTAATGAGGGCTATTGAGGGGAGCACATTTTTGACCTGGAGAACATATATTTGAAGGCATTTCTGTCTCAGAACAATGGCACTCTTTCTCCAAATAGGACCAGTTTTCCAGACCCTTGGTTGCAAGTGTAGGAATAAGGCCAAATACTCTCATCCAAGTCCTCAGTTTACCACAAAACCTAAGCCAATTAAACATTCTGTACACAAGGAATTCATTGGCATTGACTATATTTCTTATAGTGTACAGCCATCAAATTACCCATATTCAAGTTGCTCCACCATCATTATAGAAACTCAGTGTCGTTGGACAGGGCAAGATATGACAAAATAATACCTTATAAATTATCAAGGGCTCATGAGGGAGGAGGCACGGGGAGGGAGGGGAAAATGAGGAGCTGATGCCAGGGGCTTAGATGGAGAACTGATGTTTTGAGAATGATGAGGGCAATGAATGTACAGATGTGCTTTACACAATTAATGTATGCATAGATTGTGATTAGAGTTGTATGAGCCCCCAATAAAATGATTTTTAAAAAAAGAAACTCAATGTCCCCTCAACAATGAATCCCCATCCTACTGGATAACACTAATAAAGTTTAGCCTGTATGCACTTGCTTATTTTATATAAGAGTGATCATACAATGCATGTCTGTTTGTGACTGACTGATTCCATTCAACATATTTTCAAGATTCATTCATTTTGTAGGATATGTCAGGACTTAATTTCTCCTTATGGCTGAGTAATATTCCATAGTATGTATAGACCACATTCTGCTTATCCATTTCTTTCTTTTTTATTTATATCCACTTACTTCTTGATGGACTTTTAGATTGTTTTCACATTTGCGCTATTGTGAAAAGTGCTGTCACTGATGTATATTGTGATCCTGCTCTCAGTTATTTGGGGTATATACCTAACAGCTGGGTATTATGGGATTCTGTGCTGAACTGTTCAATGAACTTCCAAAGTATTTTTCAGTGGCAGAAACATTTTACATTCTCACCACTCATAGATGAGGGTTCTCATTTCCCTACAATAATCCCTCACAAAACTTATTTTCCATAAAATAATTGTAGTCATCTTAGTGGAAGTAAGGTGGTATCTCAGTGTTTAATGTTTTTTTTCACTTCTTTGATAACCAGTGGTGTTGAGCATCTCTTTATGTGTTTGTTGCATATTTGTAAACCTTTTTTGAGTGAAATGTCTATTCAAGTCTTTGACAATTTAAAAAATAAAATGTTGGGTCTTTTTGTTAAGTTGTAGGAGTCTTTATATTTTGAATATTAAACCCTTATCAGATATATAGTTCTCAATTTTTTCTTCCAATTATTTTAGCTCTCTTCACTTCATTAGCCAAGTTATTTGTTCACCAACGTTTAAAGTTTTGATGCAGTGAAATTTATCTATTTTGTCTTTAGGTATCATAGCTAAGAATCAGTCCATTGTTAAAAATTTGGTTCTAAAACATAATCTCTTTCTAATTTTTTTCCCTTAGTTTTCACATTTAGGTTCTTCATTCATTTTTAGATACTTTTTGCACATACAATTTGCTTTCATTTTTTGTGTGGAATGTGAAAATGATAGTCTCTATGTCTATCGTTATACCAGTATCAGACAAGTTTGTATTACTGTAGCTTTGTAGTATGTTTTGAAATCAGGGTGTGTGCGTATTCCCAGCTCATTATTTTTCAATATTGCTTTTTGGGGACTCTTACTCATTTATATTAATTGAGAGTTGGCTTTTCCATTTCTGAAATAAAGGCTGTTGGAATTTTTATGAGGACTGTTGAATCTATAGATTGTTTTGGGTAAGAATGACATCTTAACAATATCAAGTCTTCTAATCCATGAGCACAAAATGTCCTCCCTCTTATTTAGCTATCCTTTAATTTCTGTCACCAATATTTTCATAGTTTGGGGGATTTAATTTTTTTTACTTCTATGGTTTAATTTATTCTTAGGTATTTTATTCTTTAAGATGCTATTTTTAATGGAGTTATTTTCTTTACTTCCTTTTCAGATTACTCATTGTTGGTGTTCAGAAACCCAGTTGCTCTTGTATCCTGCAACTTTGCCAAATTTATTAACTCTAGTAGCTTTCTTAGGCATCCTGGTGGTGCCATGAGTTAAGCATTGGGCTGCTAACTGAAAGGCTGCTGGTTCAAAACTACCGGTGGTTTCATTGGCGAAAGATGACATAGTCTGCTTGCATAAAGATTTGCAATCTTGGGAACCCTACGGGGCAGTTCTACTCTGTCCTACAGGGTCTTGATGAGTGTGTCGGTCCAGGTGGGCTAGAGAAACAAATCGAGCCACTCATATGTGTGTAAGAGAGAGCTTTATATCAAAGAGTATCAAAAAGTGTGGACTTAGTTGACTCCTCTCTTGGATAGCTGCTTGTTTAAATATAAGCCTTTAAGACTGCAGACACTATTCCAATTGACAGCCAGGCACCATCTACTTTCTTCCCCACACTTTGGTGCAGCACCCTTGTCTTCGGTGATCATTTCATGAAGGCGAGTGAATCGCTATGTTATCAGAATTAATTGTTCTTAGACTCAGGCTAGTGGTAAGTAGAAGCTCAGAATGACTGTACAACTCTTCTTGATGTGATTGGACTATTGAATTGTATACTGTGTGAATTATGTCTTGCTAAATTGACTAATAAGCCTCTCTCTTGCTAAAGAAGGTGCATATTGGATTTCTTGAGCATTTGCCCATTAACACTGGTGATTACTCGTCAGTAACCTCTTTATGACCCAGCCCAGTTCCCCCTCCGGGTAAGGTCTGAGCTGGAGGCTTATACTGACTGGCCAGTTACCAAGGGAAATGAGACAGTATTGGGGGGGGGGGTTGAATCAGTGCCTAAAACCAAAAGAGTCCCCTGACAGACCTATGGTTTCATCCTGATCCTTAAAATACCATCTTGAGTTACCCCTTCTCCCCATTCACTCTCTGACCACCAAGCTGCCAAAGTAAAGTTCAAAGTAAAGGACAGGAAAGGGCAGTGTCCCTTCGGAACCTAGAAAGATAGCAGGGAGCAGGTGATTTAAGGGAAAGACAGAGGAAGGCTAGTCACAGATACACATTGAGTAGGTGGAGGAGAGACTTAAAACATAGATAGGTGAAGGAGGAACAGACAGGAAAGAAAAGGGTAGACAGGAGGATGTTCCCTCTCAAACCCTAAACATGCAAACAGGAGAGAGCCATCTCATTTGTCCTCCCCAATTCTGACTCCTCCTGACTCTCTTTATCATAAAGCCTTCGACAAAGGCTCTACAGAAGTTACTGTTTATTTTTAATCTCACCTCCTATAAGAAGCAAACCACTATCAACTCCGTATTAAAAGAACAAATCATGCACAGCTGTTTGGACTCAGTCAGGCATAGCCTTGATGGTGTGTCAGTCTGTTTTCCATCTTTCTTTTCTCTTTGACGCATGTGCTGAATACAACTTTGTGCACACCTCCCCCCATTATAATCTTGTGTTGATTTTCAAAGAAGAGCCACATGTCAGCCCCCTTTCAGCAGACTGAGGTCAACACCTTGATCAGGCCCGTCAGAGAGAAGATGTACGTTCAACTGGCTCCTGACTATGATACTTCAGATGTTTCCAACAAATTCAGAATCATCTAAACCGAGTCCAGCTGGCTAGTGCTAAATATACTTTTTTCAAGACATAAAAAAAGAAAACAATAGCTTCCAAGTTGCTTAAATTCTTGAATGCAAAAATGATGATCTGATATGTGAACACCACCTAATTCACAATTAAAAGTTTGTGGAAAAACATAATCCAAAGATAATAAAATTTTCTCACAAACTTTTTAACTCCCTCTCAATGAAAGGCTTCGAAAAGCCTGTTAGTCCTATGTGTTTGAGTCTTTTTCTGGACTGTTTCACTGATCTGCATGCTTGCCCTTCCATCAATACCACATTTTCTTGACTGCGATAGCTTTATGGTAACATTGGAAGTCAGATCATTTAGTTCCTCTTTAAAGATTTTTGACTTTTTTAGTTCCTTTTATGTTTCCATATCATCATCAACAACAAGACTTTCTACAGCATTTTATAATCAACTTGTTTATTCATACCAGAAATCCTGATGGAATTTGAACTGATTGACCAGTCAATTTAGAAAGATTTGACACCTGAACCCCATTGAGTCCTCTAATCCATGAACACAGCATATCTTGCCAACTTGTTTCTTTTTCTATTTCTCTCTTCAGCATTTTACATTACAAATCTTGTACATCTTTTGTTGGATTTACCAAAATGGTTTTTTTTTCTTATGCTGTTTTAAATGGTACTTCAAAATGTTCAATTTCCAATTATTCGTTGCTGGTACATAAATATAGAATAGATTTTTGTATTTTGACCTTGTGTTCTTTGTTGGAGATGCTCTGACACAGTAGCCCACACCAAGCGCCTTGTAACAAAGGAAGAACTTCACTGCTGTGTGTACTCGTGGCTCCGTGGATTCCTATCCAAAGACTGAGCCTGACCTCAGGGAGGACCCCGCCCACCTAGCGTGGGATCCTTGGGGCAGTTCAGGAGGGGAGGGCGGGAGATGTGCAGAGTGAGGGGTGGCTGATTGAAATGTGTGGCGGTAAGTGAACGGGCAGTTTACCAGAACAGAAGCATCAAGTATTAACCCTGTGGTTCTCTCCTGGACACGAGGGAGCCGCTGGACGCTAGCTGGAAGGAGAGCACGAGGCTGCGGAGGTCTGTGTGCTCTTACCCCTGGAATGGGGTACGGTTCCTGTCTCAATATGAATTCGAAAAACTGAACGAACAAATCTCAGGAGAAAATCACCAAGACACATCCATGGCCAAACATTCCAAGAAAACAGCTAGTAAGCCATCTTGAAAGCAGCTTGGGAAAGACAACGAGCTGGCAACAAAGGACAACCAAGAGGTCTAAGCTCTGATTTCTGGAGGTCACGGTGCAAACGAGCAGCCGGCAGCATACAAATCTCAGGGGCAATGCCAAGAACAAGCGATCACCTCTCCAACGCTGTCCCTCAAACACAACTATGAAACAAGAATGAGAGGCCTTTGTAAAACCGAGACAAAGCTTACAAGAAGTACTGACGGGAGTCTGAACTAGAGAAGAGACAGCACTTTGAGATGGACATACTTGGTGGCACCGTGCAGAAGTCAGTCCGTGTATGTTGTTGCTGACGGGTGTCACCAAGTGGTCTTTCAGTATTCCTTGTTTGCTTGACAATTCAAACGCCTCCATTCTTTTTCGGTCTTCATTATTGTCCAGCTTTCACATGCAAATGGGACAAGGGAAAAATACTAATTTTGGCTTGGATCGGGTGAACTTCCTTCTTGATTCATGAAGCTGATCACCTTTTCATAGTTTATTGACAAATTTTGTTTGGTTTATACCCTTGAACACGACGTCTTTGGGATCAATCTGTTTTGGGGTGCAAGTAATAATCTCTCATTCTCATTTGGATTCCATTGAATCTAGTATGACAGTGTCTTTGTTCTGTTGTTGAAGGCCGTTAGCAGCCCTCAGCTGAGCTAAGGGCGGAGGACATGGCAGTCCTCTGCTCCCACGAAGATTACAGCCGTGGAAAGCCTACGTGGTGCCAGCCTTCTTTCTTTTTTTCTGGTCTTTCTTCTAGGGTTGATATGAGTTGGATTCAACTCAATGATTATAAATTTGGTTTTTAGTTGATGGATATTTATCACTTCTCTTTGGAATTGCTTATTAGATCTTTTACCTGTTAAAAAATTTAGGATGTCTCTGTTTTGTAGAAGTCTTTTTGATACTCCGGATATGAGTTCTTTGGCAAAATAGCTGTGTTGCAAGTAGCAAGTGTCTTTTGTTAAAAAGCTGCACATTGCCTGGGGAAGACTGACGAAGAATCAATGCATTTGAGTTACGATGCTGGTGGAGAATTTTTTTTTAATAATTTTATTAGGGGTTCTCATACAACTCTTATCACAATCTATACATACATCAATTGTGTAAAGCACATTTGTACATTCATTGCCTTCATCAGTCTCAAAACATTTGCTCTCCACTTAAGCCCCTGGCATCAGCTCCTCATTTTCCCCTCCCTCCCCGTGCCCCCTCCTTCATGAACCTTGAAAATTTATAAATTATTATTTTGTCATATCTTTCCCTGTCTGATGTCTCCCTTCACCCACTTTTCTGTTGTCCGTCCTCCCCCAGGGAGGAGGTCACATGTAGATCCTTGTAATCCATTCCCCCTTTCCAACCCACCCTCCCTCTAAGCTCCCAGTATCGCCACTCACACCACTGGTCCTGGAGGGATCATCCACCCTGGATCCCTGTGTTTATAGTTCCCATCTGTACCAGTGTACATCCTCTGGTCTAGCCAGACTTTAAAAGGAGAATTCAGATCATGATAGTGGGGGAGGGGGAGGAAGAAAAGAAGCATTTAGGAACTAGAGGAAAGTTGAATTTTTCATCGTTGCTACATTGCACCCTGACTGGCAAGGGGATCTCCAGTGGCCTACAAATGGGCTTTGTGTCTCCACTCCGCACTCCCCACCTCATTCACTATTGTAAGATTTTTTTGTTCTGATGATGCCTGATACATGATCCCTTCGACACCTCGTGATAACACAGGCTGGTGTGCTACTTCCATGTGGGCTTTGTTGCTTCTGAGCTAGATGGCCGCTTGTTTACCTTCAAGCCTTTAAGACCCCAGACACTATATCTTTTGATAGCTGGGCACCATCAGCTTTCTTCCCCACATTTGCTTCTGCACCCATTTGTTTTCAGCGAATGTATCATGGAGGTGAGCACACAATGATATGATTTTTTGTTCTTTGATGCTAGATAACTGATCCCTTTGGCACCTCATGATCACACAGGTTGGTGTGCTTCTTCCATGTGGGATTTGTTGCTTCTGAGCTAGATTGCCACTTGTTTACCTTCAAGCTTTTAAGATCCCAGACGCTATCTCTTTTGATAGCCAGGCACCATCAGCTTTCTTCACCACATTTGCTTATTCACCTGCTTTGTCTTCAGCGGCTGTGTTGGGAAGGTGAGCATCATAGAATGCCACTTTAATAAAAGAAAGTATTCTTGCATTGAGGGAGTACTTGAGTGGAGGCCCAATGTCCTTCTGCTACCTTAATACTAAACCTATAAATATATGCACATAGATCTATTTTCCCATCCTCATATATAAATATATTTGCATATGTACATGTTTTTATCTAGACCTCTATAAATGTCCTTTGCCTCCCAGGTCTTTCCTCTATTTCCCTTGACTTTCCTCCTCTCCCACTATCATGCTCCATCCCCACCAGGGTTTCAGCAATTCCTCTTTGTTACATTACCCTTGATCATTACCAGGCCTCCCACACCCTCCTTGCCCCCAGTTTGGATCAGTTGTTGTTCCCTTGTCCCTGGGTTTGTTAACACCACTTCCTTTCTCCCTCCCTCCCCCTCTCCCATGTCCCCCCAGAACTGTCAGTCCCATTGTTTTCTCCTCCAGATTGTTCATCCAGCCTATCTTATTTAGACAGACCCGCGGAGATAATAACATGCTCAAAAATAAGACAGAGCAAAACCAAGCAACAAAATAACAACAAACTAATGACAAACAAAAGAAAAGTTTGTAGTTAGTTCAAGGACTGTTTGGTGGCCTTTAGGAGTGTTGTCCAGTCCAGTTTGTTGGGGCACCACGCCCTGGCCCCAAAGTCCACATTCAGCATTCCCTGGGACCACACCGCTCCATTCCCTTGCTGTTCTGTTGCACCCCCTTAGTGTTTTGCCTCGGTGTGGTGGGGTCAGATCGGGTACAATTCCCACACTGTATCTCTGGTGGTGTCCCCTGTAGTGCTATGGGCTAGTGAGGGGCGTCATGTCTCATAGTGGGGCTGGCCATGTGGGCCTCTCTGTGGACTGGCTGCTCTAAGCAGGATCATCGTCCTCAAGGCCTGGTGGGCCAGGATGTGCTCCACTCTCTCCTCCTCCCCCTTCATCTGCTCCTGTGTGCTCTGATCATATATGTCCCTCTCTCTGAGCTGCAGATTCAATGCTGTCTTTTGAAATAAATTTTTCTGGGGGGAGGGGCAGGTGTCCACTTAGTATTTGGGATTGGGGCGGCCCCCCAGACCTCTCCACTGGCTCCCTACTCCACGCCGGGATGTTGCATTCACATCTTGGAGCACTGGGTTGAAGTCTGGTCCCTCTTTCCCTGTGGAGATATAAACAATACCCTCCCCTGGGTGGGTTAGTGCCCTGTGCCCCCGCTCCCCATTTCTTTTTTATTATTGTTTTTTTTTCCTTTCCCCACCTCCTTTTTAGTTGTCTACCATGTGTATCCCTGTATTTGATCTGGTTCCTGCCATATTACCTGATCCTCACCCCAGGAATGTTTGTATACAGTAGCTTTTTCCCTATGCCCCTTTTGCATTTCTTTTTTAAAGCTTACCTCAGCAGACTCATGTTGTACTTGTCCTTTTGTGCTTGACTTACTTTGCTTAGCATGATTTCCTCTAGTTCTTCCCATGTAGCGATGTGTTTCATACGCTCATCACTGCTTTTTAGTGATGCGTAGTACTCCATTATATGTATATACCACAGTTTTTTAATCCAATCATCAGTTGATGGAAATTTGGGTTGCTTTCAATTGTGAACTGTGCTGCAATGAACATTGGAGCTCAGATGTCTGGTCTTGGTTTGTTTCTTGCCTCTTCTGGGTATATGCCCAGTAGGGGGACTGCTGGGTTGTATGGTAACTCGATTTCCATCTGTTTTAGATATCGCCAGATCGATTTCCATAGTGGTCGTACAAACTTACAAGTGGTGGTGGAGAATATTGAAAGTACCATGGACTGCCCAGATAACATATATCTGTCTCCCAAGAAGTTCAGCCAGAAAGCCCCTTAGAAGAAAGGATGACAAGACTTTATCTCACATTCTTTGGACATGTTATCATGAAGGACCGGTCCCTGGAAAGAACATCATACTTGGTAAAGTAGATGGGGTAGAAAAAAAGAAGGCCCTTAGGGAGATGGGTGGACACAGTGGCTGCAACAATGGGATCGAACATAACCACCACTGTGAGAATGGTGCAGGACAGGGCAGGGTTTCATTCTCTTGTACAAAGATTCCTCCAAGTCAGAACCGACCGGATGGCTTGCACCTAACAACTCACAATGTGCCTTTTGATGAACAGAAAACTTAATTTTAATGTACTATTTCCCCCTTTATGGTGAGCAGTTATGAGGAGATACCAACCTCCCCCACTCCCTGGAATTGCGCTGGGCAGAGGGGAGCTTTCATAGTGGCATTGTTCCTGCTAAGTGAGCATCCAGCAGCTCGCCCTGAGTTAGTGCACCCTGTGGCGTCACCTGGTAAGGTTCTCTTTGGTCATAGTGAATTTTTTTTGCAAAAGCAGTTTTGCTTGAACCTTGTTTTTTGTGATGGCCAATTTATAAGAACAGCATGCAGCTGTGAAAGTTTGTTTCCTGCTTGGGAAAAATGCTGCAGAAACTTTTGTGCTGTTGACCACAGCTTACAAGGACAGCGCTGACGTGTAGGAGTGGTTTTCTCATTTCAAAAAAAGGTGAACTGTTGATTGTTGACAAACCTTGTCTAGATTTCCATGAACTTCCTGAACGGATAAAAATGTCAACTTGTACTACATTTGGAGTTCGTTCCAGCAGGTCAGCTGGTTAATCAAGCTTTCTATTTAGAGGATCTGAAATGATTGCGTAACATTGTGTGACAAAAAATGTCTGATTTGTGTTAGACCAGAGACTGGTGTGGGGAACAGAAAGATTTCTCCCTCATTTTCTCCCCCAAATATGTTAGACTTAGGACACTGCTTGCAGCTAATGGTCAAAGTTACTCCCCTTGAGGCAATCAGCTGCCAGACTATGATCTTGTCTCACCAGGGGTGGGCCTGCTCCCTCCTGCTGGGAACAATGGGCTACTTCTCCCTGAGTCTTGGGACCATTAGCTTGGTTCCTGTAGGTGGGGTTTACACCCTACTGATAATGGTTTCTATGGAGATCCATAGAACAGATCAAACTGACTCAGTTACTTCCAAAGTTAGCTGCCATCCTGACTCTAGGATCCACCTATCTTGTCACATGTATACCCCCAATCCCTCCTGTTCCTATTGCGTGTATATCCCTAGATTGTTCCCATCTCATTGCTGTATAACCTATAGTGCAACCCCTTCCTGTGACATATGTTTTCACCTGTAATTAGTGGGCTTGCACACTCCCCCCAAAGGTATATAGGCCGGGGTGAATAAAGAACTCCCTCTCTCTGCTCCTCCCTTGGCTTCTCATCTACTCCCCCTCTCCTCTCCCATCCTCGCACCCCTGTTCCCTTTCCCCTTGTCCTCCTTCCCCTCCCCCTCTCTCCACGTGGACCATCAAGTGAGGCATGAGCATTGCTACCATGAAATGTGTCTGACTCCAATTCTTCTCTTGCATTTCTCTCTCATGCTCTCAATGACTTCAATATAATATTTATATATCTTAACCATACAATTGTGCCTATCGAACCCGTGATTAGTGGTGGGGGGCTGGCACCCTTCCAACCACAGACTGATTTTGCCAACATGACAATTGCTCAGGTAGCCATCTCAGTGCACCAGTTTTTTTGGCAAAAAACGGTATACCTTCCCTCCAGATTCCTTAGCCCTCAAACCTAAACAGTGGTCTGAGGGGCTTAAAGAAAAAAGGAGGAAAGTGAAACTGAAGTGGACTTGGAGTCTTGGGACAAACAAGTTCACTTCAAACAATAACACACACACACACACACACACACAAAAAAAACGGTATACCTTTCTTTCCCCCACCCTTTCCTCACCTGACCTCACTCTGTGAGACTTCTTTTTGTTTCTGTGAATGCAGAGGGTCATGAAAGGCCAGTGATTTGACAACTTAGAAGAGGTGAAGAAAAAAAAATGAGATGCCATCCAAACAGATGAGTTTGAAAAATGTTTCCAAGAATGGAATTGCTGATTTGACAAATGTATTAAGTGTTATGGAGAGAACTTGGAAGATGATAAGGTTGTTTTGTGAAAAAAATCAAATACATAGCTTTTGGGGGGGGGTTCCGTTGTTTGAGTGGGGAGACCCCCTCGTTTGTTTCAAGTTTAAGGTTTTTGCAGCTCAAGGTCCTGAACACGTTTCCTTATGCTCTGTTCTAGGGAGCAGTGTTCCATGTACACTTAGGTCTATGGAATCGATTTCTTTTTCTTGTTACCCAAGATTCTTGAAAGTTGACTTTTGTATTTAGGCAAACAATAGGAGTAAAGGACCATTGATTGGGGGTGGTGGTGGTGGTGAGGGGTGAGTTCAGTTCTAGGCCTGAAAGGTGGCTAAGAACCAAAGTCTCAGGTTCATTCATCTCTATCCAACCAGTAAGCTTGGCCTTTCTCACGATTTGAGTTTTGTTCCAGTTTGTCTCCCACTCCTCTCTGATATGACCCCTTCAGAGCAGTTGGTAGAGATAACCAGGCAACTTCTAGTTCTTCTGGTCTCAGGGGCCGAGACTGGGGCCCCTTGTTTCCATCAAGATGTGCAGTCTGGGATTTACATAATGATCTGCAGCTTTACAAACACTGCAGTGCAGGGGCTTCTCATCTGTCCCATAAACCTGCTGAGTCTGACTTACAAACACTACAGTGCAGGGGCTTCTCATCTGTCCCATAAACCTGCTGAGTCTGACTTACAAACACTACAGTGCAGGGGCTTCTCATCTCTCCCATAAACCTACTGAGTCTGACTTACAAACACTACAGTGCAGGGGCTTCTCATCTCTCCCATAAACTTGCTGAGTCTGACTCAGTTGTGCGGGGGTTGACTTTGGTTTGGGGCAAGGATGCAAAGCAACTAGAACTCTCACATTACCAGTGGTGGGTATAACCACTTGCGACACTGACTATTTCATATCCGGTTATAAATTAACTAATACGATACAGCCTCGTAATTCTACTTCTAGCTATAGAGCAACTCTTGAACCTTCATAAAAGTCAAGTCCATCGCAGCATGAAGCTCTAAGAAATGCACGGCATTTCCATGCACTACATGTCTCACCAGCTGCCAGCCGCTCTGCCTCGTAGGCACCCGACGGACAGTGGGAGGGAACGTGATCTGATCCTGTAGCCTCCTCGCCCTCTCTGCCATGTGTAAGCTACTGTTGCAGCCACTAGGCCAATTCATCTCATTGAGTGGCTTCCTTTTTCAATGACTAAGCACAATGTTGTTGTTTTTTAAAAAAAACACATTTTATTGGGAGCTAATACAGCTATCCTATCATTCCACAGTTCAATCACATCGAGCAGTATTGTACAATTGCTACCATACATCAGTCTCAAAACCTTCTCTTTCTTCTTGAACTCCTTGGTATCAGCTCCATCTCACCTTCCATCCTCCCCATGTGATGTTCTTTTTCAGGGACTGGGCCCTCCTGATAAACTGTCCTTGATTCTCAGGAGCATTCTGGCTGTACTTCTAAAACAGATTTGTTCACTGTTCTGGCAGTATCCGTATATGCTCGAGGATAAGCCGACCCGAATATCAGCCGAGCCACTTAATTTTACCACAAAAACTGTATTAAAAATGTGCTGGAAAACTCGGCTTAGACACAGCTATATATGGTATTTATCATTCTTCACCAGCACATCGTTGAGAGGCATCGATTCACCAGTTTTCTTTATTCATTATTCAACTTTCACATGGAAATCTTAATAGCATGGCTTGGGTCAGGTGCACCTTAGTCCTCAAAGTGACATCTTGTTTTTTAACACCGTAAAGATGCACCCAAGGCAAGACGTCACGTTTGACTTCTGGTCCATTGCTACCATGTGTATTGACTGTGGGCACACGTCCAATGACACCCTCGGTAACGTCAATCTTTTTTTTTTTTTACTTCAATCTTTTCTAGATTTATCGTGAGGTTGCTTATTGGTCCAGTTGTGAGGATTTTTTGCTTTCTTTCTGTTGAGGTGCAACCGATTCTGAAGACCTAGTCTTTGATCTTCACCACATCAAGTCCTCTTCACTCTCAGCAAGCAAGGCTTTGCCATTTGCACCTCACAGGAAGCCCATGCCACTTCCGCTGGTGCTTCTTTCTGATGGATCTGGGAGTGTTACCCACTTCTGCTTCTGAGGTGGCACTCTTAGATGCAAAGTCATGGTAAAACCGATCAAGCTCAGCGTTAGGGCCTCATCACCTTATTTGCAGGGTGCCATGCTCTCATTTGGTGAGTTATATGGGGAAATGGAAGTAAGAGGTGCTAGGTTTCTGGGGGTGGCTTACATCGGGGAAAGATTTCACAGCACTGAGAGATTTCACGTGGCAGAAACACTTCTGTGAATCCAAATGACTTTTATAAGGGAAAGGAGAGGCTCAGGGGTTACCATCTTTGAAAAGTACACACTACTTCCGGAAAGTGGACGATGGGGCTGCGCGGGGACTGTGAGCGACCTTGAGACTGAAGACGGCCACCTTAGGAGAGCACAAAAAATCACGTGAGAAGAATACCAGGATAGGAGTGTGAAACCCAGAGGCCGAAAAAGCCAGCAGGCCCCAGGCGCCTGCCTTTCTCCCCATCCTGCATTGCCGGAGAGGGGGCATGGTGGAGGGTGTTGGCCAACTTTATTGGCTTAGTTCAGGTGCACCTGTGTGATGTCATGTCGCTGATGCCTAGTCTGTGCACCCAGGTGGACCTCACACCTGGGCCTAGGGAACATGGGTCTGAGCCTGCTCGGTTCTGGATTTTCCCACGAGGTCTCATGAGTGTGCCCTTTACAGTGTGGACAGCTCATTGTGACTGAGCGCAGGCTTTCGGGAAGACGACCCCCTTTATCCCTAATCTAGGTACCTATCAGAGACATATTAAGAAATTTCACTTCACCACACAATTCGCAACAGCAAAGTTTTAGGTTAAAAACTAGAAACAATGTAAGTGCTGTCACAGGGGAAGTCATCTCAAGAGGAAAGAAAATTGTCTGTATGGCCAAGAGAAGAGACATCTGGGAAATGGACTGACACCCCCAGGGCTACGTATGTCTGACCCAATCCAAGAGAAGGCATACAGTTTGTGCTTTTTATGCAGAGCTGGTAGTGATTTGCTTCTCACAACAGATGAGAAGACAAATAGTAACGTCTGCAAAGTCTTTGTCCAAGGCTTCATGATAAAGGCAGTCGAGAGGGGCCTTCAGTTGAGGCGTCGGGCAGAACTGCGAAGAATGAAGGAGATGGCTTTCTCTATTTGCATAGCCTGGTCTTGAGGAGGCTCTCCTTCATGTCTACCCCTATCCTGTATGTATGTTCCTCCTTCACCTCTCTGTTTCTCAAATCTCTGATCCATCTAGTCAATGTGTATGTTCCTCCATCTAGCTTTCCCCCAAATCACCTGCTCCCCCTGCCTTTCCAGATTCCTAAGGGCTACTGTCCTTCCCGTCTCCTTGGCCTTCACTTGGGCAGCTTGGTGGTCGGAAAGTGGATGTGGGTGGGGGACTAGAGATGGCATTTGGACTAATAATTCTAAGGCTGCTGATGAAACTAAGGCTCTGTCAGGGGTATCTTTGCTTTTAGTCACTAACTCAATGTCCATCGAAAGTGGGACAAATAAGTCAATTGTGGTTCAGTGGAATAGCAACGAGAATAAGACTATTAATTGCATCCCCAAACATAGATGAACCCTAAAGATGCTATGTTGAGGGGGAGTAGCCAAACCCAAGGGTATAGTCCATATTCTGCATCGTTGTGTTTGTTGGAGGTTACAAAGGAAACCCCATTTGGCTATAATTTAAAGAGGACATTTATTAAGTCCTGTCCTAGAAGAGACAAAGACACAGCCGCAGCATGTGGACGAGCGAGACCACCAACAGGAGGTTGGAATGGCCCACAGCATTCTCAACTGAGATAGAGAGGGTTTGGAGCAGGATGATAAGGAAACTGTCACAGAAGCATGATTGGTGGCAGATCAATACATCACAGGAACAGGTGGGACTACAGAAGCAGGACAGGACCACTATTGGGACATGTATATTGTTAGAAGGTCTTACAAGATTGGTTCATGGTCGCCTGATTAAGGCAGTCAGGGCCAAACGGGCAGGGCACGACCTAGGTGAACAGTGACCTCCATCAAGGACACATGCACACTTTGCATGCCCTTCAGAGACTGCCCCTCCCAGGGATGGCCAGAGAGGGGTGGAGGCAATCTACTCCACAAGGCTTTCTGCCTGAGGGCAAGATGATCTCTGTCCTTGGCTAAAGGTCAGGAAGACTTCCATCTCTGTGGGGACTCAAAGTGGATTTTGGGGTGCACTGCCATCTCATACCCTTTTGCAAACCAGTGTGCTCAGCCTGTAAGCTTTAATACCTGTCTCACAGAACTAATCTACAGCTTTAAAGGTTAGGATCAAGATGACTTGTTTGAGGAAGGTAATAACCCGGTGTTGGCAGGAGGTGGATTTCGGAGCGCTGGGGTGTTGGTGTACATATATTTCAATAACGTTTACCAGAAATTCGCGTTTGTGAGACCATCAGAAATTGGAACACGGTTTATTAGACCAACTTTAAGGAATTACTGTCAATTTTGTTAGATTTGCTCGTGATCTTGTGGGTATGCCTACTCGTATCTAATACATAAGAAATAAAGGATACAGATGAGATTCTGTGGCCTCTCAGATTTGCTTCAAAACCATTCCGCTGAATGAGGGGTTGATTTGTTGAAAATGGCTGAAGAGTACAAAAGGGTCCGTTTCACTATCCTCTACGATTTTGTAACTGTTCGAAATATCCCATTAAGAAAAAAGGGAACGAACACCATGCTTCTGAACCAGAATTTCAAGCCACTCACTTTGCATCCCGCTCTCGGTTTCTCCCGCGTAAAGCGCTGAAGAAGCGAGCACTGTAATCTCAGGGAGGTGATGAGCAGTTAATGAGGCAGGGGTCCAACCATGCGATTAGAAATGCTGCCTTATTAAGGTCGCTGTGAGTGGGGTCGACTCAGGGGAAGTGAGTTGAGTTTAGGGTTGCCAACGCAGACCTGCTCCCTTCCCTGCGTTCTCTCTTCCCCTTCCTCCCCCGCTTTTTCCCAATGGTTCTTTCCTCCTAGTTCCCGAACTCCGCCACCCCCTCCCAGGAGTGCCAATGGTCTGGCCCGGCTTCCTAGGGGAAACCCCGTGGGGCGGGGCTGGGCGCCGGGGGCGGGGCTGGGCGCCGGGGGCGGGGCTGGGCGCCGGGGGCGGGGCTGGGCGCCGGGGGCGGGGCGCGCTCCTCGGGGGCGGAGCGTGCTGCTGGGTTCAGTGCCCGCGTTCCCCTCCCTCGAGTCTAGACCACTTGGAAAGCTCCGCGTCGTGGGTGGGCCGGCGGTCGTGGGGCGGGGCGCGAGTCCCGAGCGCCGATTGGTCGAGACGCGAGTAAACATCCGGCAGGGTGGGGCGGGGCCGGAAGTAGGGGAAGGCGGCGGCTAAAGCGGTTCGGGGGTTCCGTGCTGGGGGTGGGTGGCCCTGGGTGCTATGGGCAGGGGTGAGGCACGCTGAGGGGGCACGCGGGGCGCTGAAGGGGACGCTGGGCAGGGCTATGGCCGGCGCTCGGGAAGCCGCCGCCGCCTCGGCGGGGTCTTCGGCTTCTGGCAACCCGCCGCCGCACGAACCGGGACTCGGGGAGCTGCTGGAGGAGTTCTCCCGAACTCAGTACCGGGCCAAGGATGGGAGCGGGACGGGCGGCACCAAGGTGAGCCCGGGGCGAGATGGCTTTGGGAGTGAACGGAGGAGAGCTGAGGAGGGCCAGAATGCTACATACACACACACACACATACACAAGCACACGCACGACTCCCATGCTGCGGAAGAGGCGCGCTTCCCAGGGCGCCTGTTGAAAGGGTTGTTTATGCTCAAACATCACACAAGAAGCACCTTAGAGTAAGTGAACCCAGAAGGTTGGAGACAGGTGGTTGGAAGTTAAGGGTCCGAGCTGAAGGTCCAGCTTCAGAGGCTCCGGAGAAGGACCTCTTGGGTCCGGTGTCTGGGTAAGAGTGGGCTTAGGAGCATGTTTAACAAAAATCCTCCAAGTCCAAATAAAAACAAGGAAGAGGCCTCCTTCGGCTCCTAGGTCCAATTGAAGAGGCAGGATGAAGTGTGGTGAGCCTCCTGGGATGGGTGACAGGCTTGTCCCTTTGCCCTGCCAGCAGAGCAGAAAGATGGTCCACCCTCCTTGGCTAGAATCGAAAGCAGGGCTAGTTCCTCTCTTCTCCCCTGGGATTTCCCTCGTTTCATCAGTCGGGCCATTCACCTCATAGTGCCTGCCTGGCAGCCCTGGGTGTCTTGCTGAACCAGCCCTCTCACCTGCAGGAGGTCTGGGCATTAGGTTTTCCGGTGGGATGCTTTCCCATTCCTAGGCCTTTCTTTCCCCCAAGGAATTGCCACGCACAGGCCCCGTCCCAGAGCTTGGTTAGCCCGAGACATGCAGTTGGTGTCAGCTAATCTCTGGAGTAACTCAGGGAAGACTTCAATGAGGACAGGGTTGCCCACCTTCCAAGTGACAAAGTTCTTTCCCCCCCCCTTTTTTTTTTTAGTGTAGTTGGAAGACCCAGTTTCAGGAAGTGGGACACGTGTGAAAAGATTCCTTGGCTTTACCCCCAGAAAGAATCCTTGTTTCGTAGCAGGCTTCTTGACGACTCTCACATGTCCTTAAACTAGGATTCCTAGTTTGAGCCCCGGGAGCCCCCTGGCCTAGTGGGTTTTATGAGGGACCGCATGAAATGTGACAGGCTCAGAAACCCACAGGGGCAGTTCTACCCTGTCCTAGAAGTCCCTATGAATCAGAATCGGCCACACGGCAGTGAGTTCAAGCCGCTGGCTTTCTTTAAGCCCCGGGTCTTTTAAGTAGCTGTTGAGGAGGTCCATGGGACACTTGCATCCCATTTCCGGGGCTCACCTGGCTTTCGCTGCAGCCAGCCTTAATAATGTGTATGGATTTGAACTCAGGTTCTCTGATCTCTTGCAAACTTTCCAAGGTGTTGTAAGTCTGGTGCCTCTTAGTTCCTTTTTCAAAGTGGACCTTTTCTTGAACTGTGAACAAAACAAGCACTTCTTTTGGGGGTGGGGGCATTGTTCCTTCTGTTTCATAAGTAACTGGTGTTGAAAGGACAGCTTTGCTGCACCGGGCCCTGGTCTGTAGGTGGAGACTGGGGCAATCCGGAACTAAGGCAAGGTAATGGATTAGTGCCAATTAAAGTACAAGAATTCTGACAAGTTCATGGATTGTGGGTCGTTTGGAGTATCTATTGAAAGCCACAGTGTTGTTCTTCAAATAACATAGTGTCACAAGCAGTGTTGAGGGGTTCAGGGCTGCCCCCAAAGCATACCGTAGAAGGGTTAAAGTGCTGCAGATCAGATCAGGCCCTGTGATTTGACAGCGTTGAGTCATTTCAGAGGCGCACACCCTCCCCAGTGGCCTCTTCAAATCCAGGACCACCTAGCGCTCACATTCAGAGAACCAGGGTCGTTCCCGTCTTCATGCTCAGGTCTCCTCCTCCATACAGGTTGAGCGCATTGAGAAGAGATGTCTGGAGCTGTTTGGTCGTGATTACTGTTACAGCGTGATCCAAAACGTGAACGGGGAGATCTGTGGCCACTATCCCCGGCACATCGTGTTCCTGGAGTATGAGAGTTCTGAGGAGGAGAAAGACACGTGAGCATCATGTGACCACGGTGTACCTACCTCGGGAGGCCCTGGAGCTGGGCAGGGCAGGGCAGCTCACTTTCCCCAGGTGTTAGGCTTTCCTGGGTCTGAGCAGTTTGGTGGCCAGGTAGTGTTGGTGTAGAATGAGGAGTTCGGAGTCACCTGTCCTGGATTTCTCTTCGCTCCACCCGGGAGCAGGTGTGCACGCATTGACCTGGACACCTCACCTCTCTGAATACCTTCCTTTTAAGGGAGTGTGGTGTGGGGAACATGCCTTGTCACGATCCACGAAGAGCACTTCACCCTATATAGCGGCTCAGACCCCAGGTCTGGAGTCAGGCTGCCCTAGTTCCATCCTGACTGGTCCCCCTTCCTGTTTGATAACCAACCTTGGGCTTGTTGTATGTTGACCTTCAGCCAGAGCGTCAGTATATCTACCTCAAGTGGTCCTTGTTCTGACTAACAAATCCTGGAGAAGCAGCTGGTGTAGGTCCCTCATGAGGAACGGAGCTAAGCCCAGCCCAGTGTAGTTCTGTACCGGATAACCTGGGAACCTGGATGAGTGGGTCTGCTGCCGCCAACGATGCGTTTGCGACTTTTCTCTTGGACCTGTTCCGTTGCTAAAGCGCAGTATTTCCGCAATCCCTTGGCCACCATTTTGAATGACCGCGGGCTAATATTTTCCCTCATCCTATGATGTGTCTGTAGTTATCTTGTTCTAGTCATGCTTAAGACTTCATATATGTTCTCATTAAATGAAAATAAGTAAAATATTGGAGTAGACGGCCTCACCTTTCCTACGCTTTGGCTGGTGGGCTTGACCCACTGACCTCGCTTGGCTAACCCCTGTGTTTAACTCTGTGTGCCCACAGGGCTCCTTGCCTGGCCCACTGGTAGCCAATATGTGGTAGCAATTATTTGATAGTGAATAATCACAAAAGGCAAGGAGTTTCCAGCAAACGCCTTTTGTTGATCTGCAAGGTGATTCGCCCAGTCTTTCTGCTTTCTGCTGCTGCCCTAAGGGGATTCTAGGAGCTGTTGTCCAATGCACCTATCAGCGGGTGGCCCTGCGTGGTGGGGTGCTGTTGTGATGAAAATGGCTCCGGAAAAGCAAAAGCTCCACTCAGAGGGCCCCAGGGGGCAGGGTCCAACTGTCCTTGTGGCTTTCGGAAACGAGCTGTATGGGAGTAGACCTTGCTTGTTAGTTTCCCGGGAGTGGCTGATGGGTGCGTAGCCTCCTAGGCCACCGGGACTCCTTTGCTGAGTGCTTGCTTTTTGCCAGGTGGTAGGACTTACAGCACAGCTGTCGAGGCACCGGAACTTGTTAGAAATGAAGCTCCAGGGGGTGCGGACACCCAGGTGATTTGGATGCTCCTGAGGGTGTATGAAACCCAGCTGTAGGCAGACTAGGTGAGCCATTCCCTTAGTGTAGAGCAGGGGTCCTCAAACTTTTTAAACAAGGGCCAGTTCTCACTGTCCCACAGACTATAGGAGGGCTGGACTATCGTTTAAAAAAGAAAACAACTATGAACAAATTCCTATGCACACTGCACATATCTTATTTTGAAGTAAAAAACCGAAAACGGGCAAAAACACCCGGCTGGCCAGATAAATGTCCTCTGCGGGCCACATGTGGCCCGCGGGCTGCAGTTTGAGGACCCCTGGTGTAGAGAAGTTTGGGACTCTCATGCTAGAGACACCCTTAGAGCTGGGCTTGAACGGATGTGTAGGACCTTCCTGAAATTCCCTTAAGGATCAACTTGTTTAGGGTCTTGGTCATCAGACTGAGGAGTGGACATGTGGGTCCTGTGTCGGCGTTGAGTGGCTTTATCTCCGAGGGGCTCATTACAGTGGTAGGTTCTAGGGTGTTTTGTGGGCTCTCTGATTTGGAATCTCAGAGACCTCTGGAGATGGCTCCTTACCTGCTGAGGTGTGAGAACCCCCCCCCCCTCTCAGGGAGGCTGAGGAACAGCTTGGTCAGAGGTGTCCAAGGACTGAGCCTTAGTGTCCTCACACACTTGCAGGTGTTTAGTAGAGTGTCCATCTCGGGTAAACCTTATTTTTAGGTCCACTGAGAAGATGGATGCATTGAGGACCCTGGCATGAATGTCACAGAAAAGTTACTCTAGTCTCAGTAACCAAGCAACTCCAGGGGTCTTCCAGCCTGGAGATTTGGGCTTTACTGCCCAGTTTATGGTCCTTCTATCTTCCGGAGACCTTCTGTTAGAGCGCGGTAATGAACATACATTCTCCAAATCCCTGAAGCTTGGAGTTTCTGAGCCCAGCTCTTGCCCCTTGCCCGTCCCCTCCTCCCCACTGTTCTTCAGAGCTGGCTGCTGGTTTTATCTCTGTGGTCCTGTGACATTCTGTTAGTAAACTTAGCCCTGAGGAGCTACTTGGGTCAAACTTGCCCTGAGGAGCGACCCCCCTGGGGTTTTATTAACGACAGAATCTGGTTCAGTAGATCTAGTTGGCCTTTGTAAGTGGCAGTAGTCAGTCTTGGTTGCCTCCCAACTTTTCCTGGAAGGAAAGGAAGTCTGCCAATTCAGTCTAACCTTCTAAGAGAGGGAAGCTAGTCTTGTTGAGTGTTTGTTTTTTGCCACATAGGAATGTCTTACTTACTCGCTCACTTAAGGCCCTAGAAGTACCCATTGGAGATGGTTCATCCCCATTTTACAGAGGATAAAGGGGAGGCTTGGCTGGTGGTCTTTGCCCATGGTCACAGAGATAATAAACAGATTGGGTTAAAAGCCAGGTCTTCCTGCTTCTCCCAGAGCCACCTGTTAGACTTTTTTTCTTATTTTCACTACCAGTCATTATCTCACCTTGCTTAATTAGGACTCACCTTTCTGGCTATGGTCCCTGAGTCGCATCCTTAATCAAAGAGGAGTCCCTCCCGGCTGCCCGCCTCTCACTCCTGGTGAGGTCTGACCTGATACTGGGCGCAGAGCTACTGGTGGACGGAAGAGAGAAAATATTCTGCTTCCTCACACATCTGGCTTTTGTATGGATGTGACAGTAATCAGACCTATTTAAACAGGCTAGAACTGGATTTAGGAAATGGTGTGGTTCTGTTAGCCCATTTCCTCAACTCAGCCCATCAGCTGCGAATGTAAACCTGGATAGGAATCTCTGAATGGCCCCGCCATGCTTCGACACCAGTGATACGGCCAGGTAGATCAAGTCTTTGCCTTTATTCATGTATACTGACTACTAAGCAATAGTAGAGTATTGACAGGCACTAGAATTGGGAGTAGTATAAACGAAGCCATGGGGACAGTGGTTAAGGCCTTGGACTCCAGTAGCCCTCCCATCCTACCCCCCAGATTTAGAATCCCCACTCCTCTCCTGCCTTGGGACCTCGAGCCAGTGGTTTCCTATCAGTAAGCCTCAGAGTCTTCATCTATAAACAGGATGGTGTCTGTAAGCCCTCTGTTATCCCTGCTTTCTGTTGATGACAGGCATCAGGTACATGTATTTCAGGGAGTTTGGGGGCACATGGAGCAGCTAGCCGAGTTTGGAGGGTATGCTGATAGCCCGGGAAAGCATCCCATTGGAAATCATGTGATCATAGCGTCTTCTTTGAAAACTGTATTTGTGTGTAAATGCTAGTCAAGAAAAGTAGAGTTCTTCAATGAAATAAGAAGTCGTCATCGTTGCTTTCTAAATGTATTATTAATTGCGTAGTCTTTGTTTTTTAATCTCCCCACCTGGTAACATCTGGCAGTAATGTCAGTGCATGCATGATGAAACTGTCTTCATATACTCCTTGAGATTTGAGTGTGCCGACAGCCTTAGGGCTTGCACTGCCAAAACAAGATCTCGGGGATGAGAGGCGATAGGAAGGAGGAGCCAACAAGTTTCGTGGGACCCGTGGGTGAGGGAAGCAGTATGATGAGCACCTGCAGCCACCAAGGGGGGGAGGTCCTGAGCTGGAGAGGGTCACTGCCTGGGATTTGGGAAGCAGGTATGTTGACTGGTGGGACGGAACCTGGGAGAAGCAGATGGAGCCTCAGCGGTGAGAGCTCCAGAGAGGCAGCTGCCCAAAGAGTCCAGTGGCCCCACCTGTCCCCTACCTGGCTGGCAGGGACCTGTGGAAATGGCCTGGGGCCCCAGGAGGTGGGGAGGGACTGGGCCCTGCTAGTGTTCTGGGAAGGACCGCATGTGCTCTTCAGTTCCTTACAAAGTCTCCATTCAGTTGTTGCGGACGGGGTGCCTTGTTATCTCCCAGGGAAATGTGTGGGGTGGGATGTGCCACACTCTGGTTCTCAAGTGAGCCACGAGTGTCGGGGGGAAGCACGCAGCCTCTTCCAGGCTGCTGCTCTTATGCTGCCCTTCAATGATGAAGAAAAACTTAAAGTGCCAAAAAAAATCAAGTCAGACATCATAGAAAACAATACCCTGGAAAATGTAACTTCTCTCTTGCCCCCATTCTCCTTCTGAGATCCTCAAGCTGTTTTGACTTCTATTTGGAAAACCACTTTTTAACTTCAGTTTCAGGCCCCTACCTGATAGTAGCTGAGCGTATCTCCCCATAACAGGACAGTCAGCAGTGTTTTTTAAAGATGTGATGCTATTACCCCAGCGGTGTCCACATACCCTGACGGATGTGCCCACAGGTGTGTGGTAGTGACTGCCTTGCTGTGCCTGAAGCTGTGTGTGCAAGTGACCACGTGGCGCTGTGCAGTCACAGCCCCAGGGCTGAGCCTCCAGGGAGACTGGGCTTGAAGTCATGCCCTTGTAAGGAGGAGACAAACGCCTTCCCTCCTGTCTACTCGGCTCCTCTGGAGATCTGCAAGGACTCAGCCTCCTCTTGGACTGTAGAAGCTGACGGGCTGGTGGCTGGAGCCCATGAGGACGGGCCCTTCCTTTAGGGCCCATGCTAAACCGGACTTTGCTGGGGCAGGAGTTTCCTACCAAGGAAACCAACTAGTGACCTTCCCAAAGCCACCGATCACTTCCTTCCCTCCTGCTCCAGGAGGCTCTGCTGGGTGGGCTCCTTGGGTTGTTAGAGCTGGTGGGCATGGTGGTGAGATAGCCGAGGGCACCTCAGCTCACAGACCTGAGCTCACCCTCTCACAAAAAGGGTCCTGCTGTTTCCAGAGGGTCTCCATAGCACTTCTGGTCTCTTCCTTGGAGTAAAACACGAGACGTCCGAAACACAATCAGCATTCAGTTTGCTCTGTGTTTCTACGAAGGGGCATCAAGAATTCTTGTCCATGGGGAAAAACTCCCTTATCTCTTATCCCATTATTCCATGAACTTTTTGAAGTTCCCTACTTCACCTCCATATATATTATATGCCATGTCTTTAATTTAGCTAGCTTTTTTTTACCACCTTGAAGATTCTGAAATCAGGATGACTTAGTACCTTTAAGGTGAAGTTTCTTCTTTCTTTGGGAAAGGAAATATATCAGTGATGTAGAATTTAGGACTTACCAACCAACACACCAAACCCAGTGCCACCGAGTGGATTCCGACTCGTAGCAAGAGTTCTGAGGCTTGTCAGTCTCCACAGGTGCATGATAAGGGTACTACATTCAATGAGTGTGCACACAGAGCCTCGGGGGCCCGGGGAGAAGCCTGACTGCCCCCCTTCCCTGTGTGATAGGTTTGAGAGCACTGTGCAGGTGGGCAAACTGCAGGACCTCGTCCAGCGCAGCAAAATGGCCAGATGCCGAGGACGGTTCGTGTGCCCCGTCATCCTGTTCAGGGGCAAGGTAAGGTATGCCCCATGCCCTCTCTGCCAAGCTCTTTCCTGGGCCCCTGGCTCCTGTGCCCTCCCCTCGCCAAGTTCTCTCCTGGGCAGTTGGCTCCAGGCAAGGTGTTGAGTCTCTATGGTCTCTTCTGTGCCCTCGGGCTTCCTGGCGACTGCTTTGTGGCTGGTGCTCTGGGAAGCAGGCCCGCAAAGCCACGCCCATCTGACACCACCTTTAAGGATGGAACTCCCTAGGGAAAGAAAGTCCTTACTGAACAGCCGTCTTTGTGTTGTGGAACAGGGTCTGGCTGTGTAACCAGTTGGGGACAAGAGCAAGGCTAGTCAGCAGGAAGGGGCAGGAGCACATTCCATGCAGGTGGTATCCCACTGGACCAGGCTGGCAGTGGGAAAGAGAGGGCTAAGATGTAGGTGGGCGCTCGAGAAGCGGGCAGCAAAGAGGCAATCCACGTGTTGGTCCGCAGACAGCTGGTACCTGAGGAGCAAGTGAAGCGTGTTCCAGAGAACAGCCGTCGTAGGATACGCTATGGGAGCAGTCCGACGTCGGTTAGAATGAGAAATGCCTGTACCGTATTTGGCCTGGTCTCCAGAGTTAAAATGCAGGTGCCACGTAGAGGCTCTGAGAGGCCCCACAGCACCGAGGACAGAGTGCCACATCCGTGTGCGTTTCTCAGTGGTCTGCAGACCATGAGCAACGAACGGGGAGCTCCCGTGCCAGACACAGGGAGCATCTGGGGAGAAAGCTGGTGTTTCAGAGGAGGGAGCCCTCAGCCCACCGGTGCCAAGGAGTCGCTGTTGTGCATGCGGAGTGGAGACTGGCTTTTGCTGTTAACCGGCTTTCTCCTGCCTTTGCTCCCCGTCTCGCCAGTATGATACCCTGTCGAACCGCTCCACTTCCCTTGAGGATCCCTGGGGGTGCAGTGGCTACATGTTGGGCTGCCAACTGCAAGATCAGCAGTTTGAAACCACCAGCCACTCCACGGGCAAAATATGGCGCTTTCTACTCCTCTACAGAGTTACAGGCTCAGGATCTCACAGGGGCACTTCTACCCTGTCCTATAGGGTCGCTGTGAGTCAGCATTGACTTGATGGTAGTGTGTTTGGTTTTAACTTCCCTTGTCAGTCAGTGTGAGGTTACCTATTACCCACTTGCTTACATTTTATTCTAATTGCATGCTTAAATGTCCTCTCCTCTCTGCTGTCATCCCTTTGAGAGCAGAGGCCCCGTCTTACTGTTGTACTCCTAGAACCTAGCAAAGTGCCCACTGGTAAGTGCGTTCTTGGGTAGGTTCTAGATGAAGCAGTGCCAGGGCCTGTGCTGGTTCTAGTGGGATCAGAGTGAAGAAGCCAGTCCTGTCCTCCCCAAGGTCGGTCACGGGAGCAGGAGGCAGCTGGGTGAACACAGTGGAGAGAACATTAGAAAGGCAGAAGTGTGAGGGTCTTGACTGTAACATGGTATCTTCTTCAGAGACCCGTGACACCGACTGCTAGGTGCTGAGCGATGCATATGATGGTGGCAACTTTAGTCCGGGCACTTCACTCTGCCGGGATGAGAGAGCGGGTAGGTTAAGTCATGGCTTATCAGTGATGGTCTTACTTCAAAACCCAGTTCAACCCAACATCACAAAAGAGGTCATGCTTCAAATAAATCAATGAATGAATGAATAAATAAGAGACCAGGCTTATTGGTCAGATAGAGACAGGTGGGATTCCTCGTTCCCTCCCAAAACAAATTATAGCCCTTAGTCACCCCCTCAGGTCTGGAACTAAACTCAGCCTGGTGTCAGAAAACGCTACCATTTACAACCCAAAGGGCAGCGTTACCCAAGGACGGGCTTAAGTTAGGAAAGGAGGTGGAGACAGGCAGCCACTGCCAGGGGGACAGTGAAGGCATTGAAACAGTGGCTTGAAATAAAATGTCTAAATTGTTGACTGTGACGCTAACGATACACTCTATGAACTTTTTTCCTTTTTTACAAAAGTTTATTCTTAAATGTACAGCAGGCTCCAAGACAGCACTTCATTCTAACTCTAAGTGGCAACAAAAGTTCTAGCAGGGAATCCAGATGTCTACACAGGAACAGAATCGAGGACCATCATTGCCTCAGCCACCAAGAGCAGCTCACTTTTTGCCAGATTTCTTCATTCCACCTGTGGCCAGGGGCCCCTTCCCCGCGGCCTTCGCCTTTAGCTCCTCCAGTTTCTTTTGTTCTTCCTTCTGTTTTTGCTCGAAAGCCTTCTCTTCCTCATCCACCTCCTTGATCTGCTTCTTGGGTTGTTTCAGGGGCTTCTTGCCACCTTCGCGGCCCGACATGGCGCCTGCCGCCCCCTCCCCAGACCTGCCACCCCACTCTATGAACTTTCACTTAACTCACAAACATTTTTTTTTAAAAAAACAATTTATTGGGGCTCATACAATTCTTATCACAGTTCATACATATACATACATCAATTGAATAAAGCACATCTGTACAGTCTTTGCCCTAATCATTTTTTTCTCCTCTTTTCTTTTTTTACATTTTATTAGGGACTCATACAACTCTTATCACCATCCATACATATACATACATCAGTTGTATAAAGCACATCCATACATTCCCTGCCCCAATCATTCTCAAGGCATTTGCTCTCCACTTAAGCCCCTTGCATCAGGTCCTCTTTTTTTTTTCCCCTCCCTCCCCTTTACCCCCTCCCTCATGTGCCCTTGGTAATTTATACATCGTTATTTTGTCATATCTTGCCCTATCCGGAGTCTCCCTTCCCCCCTTCTCTGCTGTCCCTCTCCCAGGGAAGAGGTCACATGTGGATCCTTGTAATCACTTCCCCCTTTCCAACCCACTCACCCTCCACTCTCCCAGCATCGCCCTTCACACCCTTGGTCCTGAAGGTATCATCCACCCTGGATTCCCTGTACCTCCAGCCCTCATCTGTACCAGTGTACAGCCTCTGTCCTATCCAGCCCTGCAAGGTAGAATTTGGATCATGGTAGTTGGGGGGAGGAAGCATCCAGGATCTGGGGGAAAGCTGTGTTCTTCATCGATACTACCTCACACCCTGATTAACCCATCTCCTCTCCTAAACCCCTCTATGAGGGGATCTCCATTGGCCAACACTTGGGCCTTGGGTCTCCACTCTGCACTTCCCCCTTCATTTAATATGGTATATATATACATATACACATATATACACATACATACACACACTTATATCTTTTTTTTTTGCATGATGCCTTATACCTGGTCCCTTGGCACCTCGTGATCGCACTGGCCGGTGTGCTTCTTCCATGTGGGCTTATTTGCTTCTGAGCTAGATGGCCGCTTGTTCACCTTCAAGCCTTTAAGACCCCAGACACTATCTCTTTTGATAGCCGGGCACCATCAGCTTTCTTCACCACATCTGCTTATGCACCCATTTGTCTTCAGCGATCCTATCATGGAGGTGTGCAGTCAATGATATGATTTTTTGTTCTTTGATGCCTGGTAACTGATTCCTTTGGGACCACTCGATCACACAGGCTGGTGTGTTCTTCCATACAAACATTTTTTTAAGACGGCTAAAAACAAAAAAAGATAGAAATTTCTGTTATCTACTTGATCATAATCATAGGGGTATTTTTGGCTTATAATACTGAAGTCAGTAGTTCGTCACAGCAAGAAGTGCTGCCCAGTCACCGCCGCAGCCCTTTCAGAGCATTTTCATGCTCATGACTGTCAGCTCCCCACTTCCCCCCACTCCTCAGGCCATCACCTCAGAGAACAGGTCAGTAGTCCAGGCACCTGTATAGACTAACTGTCCTGGATACCTTTTATTTTCTAACCCTGGGCTTCATATACAGAAAATCATTAAACCAACAACAAAACTAAGAAGAGTAACAGGAACTGATAAAAATCAAAATGGAAAAGCAGAAAATATTTAGAACAGGAACAAATTTAAATGCATCATAAGGGAGATCACATGTTAGGGTGCTACATGTTAACCTCACTGCACCTGCAGCAATCTACTTTCCAGTGCCTTCTGCATGTTAGCAAGACTGTTCACATCCCTGCTCCACGGTCAGAGAGAGTCACCAAAAACCCACATATATTTCCCCTTCCCCTTTTTAAAAAACCTGAAACCGCTTTAAGATGGGTCAAAGGGAGGTCAAATGATAAGACAGTACACGACCTCCGACATTGCAATGCCCTGTCTAATAACATCCCGTAGCTGCAATCAGAAAGGGATTCATTCACCAGTTGTTTATTCCATTTCCAACCTTCTGAAAACCAGGGCTTCACAATTTAAGCTCTGATATCATTTCCTCCTTTAGATTTTGATCAGTTCTCAAATTGTGGATCTCGACCCCTTTGGGAGTTGAACGACCCGTTCACAGGGGCCGCCTGATTCATAACAGTAGCAAAATGATAGTTATAAAGTAGCAACGAAAATATTTTTATGGGGAGGTGGAGGGTAGGGAAAAAAAAGAAAAGAATTTTATGGTTGGGGGTCACCACAACATGAGGAACTGTATTAAAGGGTCTCAGCATTAGGAAGGTTGAGAACCACTGCCTTAGATTATATTATTTATAATCCTTGGATCACACGTTGATGTTCTTCCTTGTGGACTTAGTTGATGCCTCACTTAGATGACTGCTTTTTGGAAAACAAGTCTTTTAAGATCCCCAGATGCTGTTCTTTCTTGTTTCTTCACTACACTTTGCTTTATAGCACCCATCTCTTTAGTGATCTCTTCACGAGGGCCATGTCCTCAGAACTAATTGGGCCTAGAATCAACTGCAAGCCCTAAATCCATTCGTGCATCTGTGGTTTGTATGTCTCTGGTTCATTTTAGAGGTATCGTTGTCATTTTGTACTAGAGAACATGATCAATCATCCACCTAAGTCATCACTTCCACTGTCACTAATTCCGTGCTAATTCCTAGTGACCCTATAGTACAGGGTAGAGCTGCCCCTGTGAGTCTCTGAGCCTGCAAATCCTCACAGGAGTAGACTGCCTTGTCCTTCCCCAGGGAAACTGGCTGTGGTTTCAAACTGCTGATCTTGTGGTTAGCACCCCAACTTGTAACCACGACACATTGATGGTGTCTTTAGTTTGGTCAGCAGTATAACATAACACTTTTGACTTATACAGACTAAACTCTTAGGTACTGGACATCCCCTTACAGAAGGGTCTTGGGGAGGATACAAGACAGTCAGGGTGCAACGTAGCAATGATAAAAAATAAAACGTTCCTCTAGTTCCTAAATGCTTCCCCCCACCCCATTGTCATGATCCAAATCCTACCTTGCAAGCCTGACTAGACCAGAGGATGTACATTGGTGCAGATGAGAACTGGAAACAGGGAAGCCAGGGCGGATGATTCCCTCAGGACCAGTCGTGTGAGTGGCGATACTGGGAAGGCATGGGGGGGTAGGTTGGAAAGGGGGAACCTATTTCAAGGACCTGTGTTTGACCTCCCTGGGGGACATACAACAGAAAAGTGGGGGAAGGGAGACATGGGACAGAGCAAGATATGAGACAATAATAATTTATAAATTATCGGGTTCGTGAGGGAGGGGGGAGTGGAAAAAATGAGGACCTAATTCCAGGGACTTGAGTGGAGAGCAAAAGTTTTGAGAAAGATGAGGACAACGAATGTACAATTGTGCTTTACACAATTGATGTATGTGTGGATCAAGATGGGTGGTGTATAAGTCCCTAATAAAATGATTTTAATAAGAAGTGGGGGAAAGTGGGAAGATGCCATTATTATTTTAATTCATTATTTTCTACACTGAAAAAAATCCCCTCATTATACTTAACTTTAAATAATACATTGTTTAATGGTATTTTTAAAGTATTATATGCCATCTCTGTAAAAAAAAAAATGTTTTGAAACCGACTGGTAGCAATTGTACAATACTGTTTTATGTGATTGATGGAATGTTATTATAGATGTAACAGCTCTTAATAAAATATTTTTAAAATAAAATAAAAAAGAAAAAATGGGGGATGATGATAGGGCAGATCTTACATGTCTAACAACATTTCTTTTTTTTTTTTTTATAACAACATTTTTAATAGCAGAGCCATGCCTATCAGACTAATGCATGCCATAGTGAAGTCAGGAGAGCATTAGAATAGTAGATGGTAGTTCCAGGCACCACTCATCAGGCCCCTCAAGGCGAGGGATTCGAACCAAAGTCCAGCATCTAGCCAAGTCATTCCTTAGGTCAGCAGTCAAGGCATCTGCTTCTCGCACTAGGAAGTTTGAGCCTGAAGCCCAGGGGCTGTCGGTGGGTTTGAGGTAAAGCCCAGTGGGGTTTCCATAGTGAGTCCTGGTGTGGCCTATGAAGCAGGGTGTGCACCTTGGAAGACTAGAGTCTAAAGTCCCGGGAGTCTATGGTGCCTGGACCGGGTCGCCAAGGGCTGCAGAGAAGCTGGGTCAAAAGTGTCCAATTAGGAATCTAGTAACAGGCAGGCTCTCCCCTTGGGTTTGACAAAAGCACCATTACTCATGTTTTCCTGATGGGGGGGTAGGTTACCCCTCCCCATTTCCCTTCAGACAGGTAATTGCCTGCTCTGAGACATACTTGCCCCCTTGAGTTTCTAGTAAGGTTTCCTTGTCGTGTGGGGGTGGGGTCAGATTGGGGTGACCCCAGCACAGTTACATGCGGCAGCAACTTCTTACTCTACCTTTCCTCACGTCTTGAACACCTGACCCCAGCTGAGGTGAGGTCTCCTGTTAAAGTGGTTTTAAGATGTGCATTTACAGGGGTGGGGGCGGGGGAATCTGTCTCCTGGGCTTTGGGAAGGCTCTCTACCTCATTGTTTCAGGGGTGGATTGGAAGATACATGCCCTGGGAGTGTTGGCCTGCCTACAGTTATTTTTGTAATGAGAAAACAACCTTCCCCCCCCCCAGTTCAAGCACTGAAGGTAAGATGTACCCTTTCCCCAGCGCTTGCATCTGGATTTCAGACTATTAATATCAGGGCAATCTGTTTTGCTTTTCAAAGGTGAGGAGTCAGGGTCAGCCACTTTGGTGTTTTGTACCAAGATTGGTTGCTATGTGACTGAGTCCCATTAAATTTATTATTAATTGGGAGTGAATACATGTATCATTCCGTAGTTCAATTACGTCAAGCTGTATTGTACAATTGCTACCACAATCAGATCTCAGACATCTTTTTCTTTCTGGACTCCTTGACATCTGCCCCGCTCCCAAGCCCTGTGTCACTTCCTGTCCCTGTCGGTTCATGAGTTCTGAGTTGCATGTACCGAAACACAGAACAGCATGTCACACAACTTTACGCCTCAGTGGTACACCCTAACATGAACACACAAAACAGAAATGCAGAACATGTTGAAAACCAGGTTCCGTGTGCACCTGAGGGGAATCCACTGGCAGTTTTAACTCGAGCACTGTTTGATCGATAGTCTTAGAGCCGTTCCTAATTAGAGAAATGGAAAGCTCTTCCAGTCCAGAGTTAAGCCTGAGTGATGGATTAGGAATGGGACCAAAGGGCCCAGGCGCAGGTGTTCAGTCTTGGAATCTGAAGGCAGATGAGGCCTTTTCTGCAGAGCTCCGTGCCTTCTTGGGGAGTTGACAGCCCTCGTGCTCTGTCCCTCTCTGACCCTGGACACCTCTTTGTGGGCCCAGGGCTGGCTGTTTCCAACACCGCAAAGGCAAGGACCCGAGAGAAAGGGATTGGGAGAAGAATGGAAACAGGAGGTTCTGACTCTGGGAAAGAATTTTAAGAAGCTGTCTCAAAACTCAGCAGCCAGGAATCACAATGTGTCAGCTCTGGAAACATTTAGCAGAAACAATGCCGAGGAGAGTGAGGGTTGGTGTTGGTGCCGCAGCCTAGCTGGAGGGAGGAGGGTGAGACGTTGAGAGCCCACCTGCAGCAGCTGGGTGGCCGCTTGTTCCGATCCACTCTGGGCAATCTGACCTCCTCCTGCCATCAGAGTCTGAGGGACACTCCGCCTGGGGATGGGCACATTCCTGCTCAGGTGTCCCCTGCTGCTCCTTGATGCTTAGAGGCTGGGAAGGGCTGGGGGCCTGGGAGCTCCTAACAACAGTTGAGGCATGGTGTGCGCACTGTCAAGGTAACTTGTCGTTTTCATCCCTTTTTTAAAGTGCTCTTTCTTGTACCCAGAGAAGTTGCCCATCCTGTTAGGGCCTCCTCAGGCACCTCAGTCCCGATCCTTCTCTTTAGGCTTCCAGAATAGCCTTCCTCCTAGCTGCTTCTCCCCCCGGCATGGAAAAGCACCCACGTGAGCCCAGCTCACTACTAAGGTGGAAGAGGGTCTTGTTCCCACCCACACCTCTTCCTTTGGCAGTCTTCAGGGACCCCTTTTGTGTTGCATGGGATGTTAACTGTGCTGGACTAGGGTGCTTTTCCACCACCAGGCATGTCCTCCTGCCCCCAGCCTGCCGACTGGAGCACACTGCACCTCACAGGGGCATCAGCGTTCATGCCAGTGGCTAGTTTTGGAGCTCTGATCCTTTTCGTGATGAAGAAGAGAAAGAATATTAAGCAGAGCCAGAGCTACTCCATATTCTTTACAGAGAAACACCGGCATATCCGCCGCTATAAAGGTTGTTCCCCCTGTACCACTCCCAGCAGCGGTTGGAGGGTGGGTGCAGGTGTGTCGGCGGAGCTGAGCCCATAGACCAGCTTGTGTGACCTTACACATCACACCCACATACACATACACACACACCTGTGACCAGTTTCTCTTCATCACTGAAGGTGCAGGGATGCCTTCAGGGCTCCCTGTGAGAAGCCTGCAGTGGGCACCCCGTGGTCCTGCCTCTCACTGCTGTCAGTGCCACGGTGGTGCCAGGGCAGACTGGCTGTGCTCTAAGGATACTGCTGCAGCCTCGCTGCTGAGAGAATTGGGGGAGGACTGTTCTGGGCCCCCTCTGCTGACCTGGAAGTGTGGGGAAATCCTAGCTACCCCACAGCAGGTGCGCTTTAGGAAGCTTTCTGACGGACGCTGTTGTGTCTCCCAGCACATCTGCAGGTCGGCTACGCTGGCGGGATGGGGGGAGCTGTATGGACGCACTGGCTACAACTATATTTTCTCAGGTGACTGTCACATCTCCTGACCCTCCGCCCACTACTACGGAAGGGCTGGCTTGCACTGGGTGGGGTGGGGGGCAGGGTGGACCACGTGCCTCCCTTTCATCAGGAAGCAGGGGTACCCGGGTGTTCGCTGCAGGGTACGGAGCCCTGGGTGCATAGTGGGTTACTCATTGGGCTGCCAGCCATAAGGCCAGCAGTTCAGAACCACCAGGGAGGAATGACGAGGCTTTCCACTCCTGTACAGCCTCAGAAACCCCCAGGGGCAGTTCTGCTGTGTCCTACAGGGTCGCTGGGAGTCGGTCACTCAGCGGCAATGATCTGAGGAGAGAACGCTGGGTGGGAAGAAGCACCCGGTGGCCCGTGGAGGGGCCAGGGTGTTCCAGCCCACCCAGCACTGGGACCTCGGTGAAGCCATTGACGCAGGCTTCTCTGTCAGGGGGTGCAGATGACGCCTGGGCTGATGCAGGAGACATCACGGAGGAGGATTGCGCACTCCGGTCAGTGCTGGGCCATCGGGCGGGGTCTGGCCAGGGTGGCTATCTGCACACTGAATGTCCTGGGGGTGAGGCGGGTGGACTGACTCCTTTTCTCCTACCTGCCCTCCCCCTCCCCACCCCCGAAAAGACGGTTGCTGTGACGTCCATTGGTGGCTGTCCCCCCAAGCTGGCTGTCTGGAATACTCACAGCAGCATGCCCTTACCCTTCATCCTGGCTGTGCAGCAGGGTCTCAGAGGGAAGGGCCTCCCCAAGCTCCTGCGACAGTCTAGACCTGGGCCCCAGTGACCTTGTGTGTCTGAAAGTGCCCTTGGCACAGACTTCTGACCTCATGGTACACCTGGTGTCCTCCGTCCACATGGGATGTGGAGACCCCGAAGCGGTTACAGGCTGTGCAGTCAGTGCCCTGAGTGAGAGCTCCGTATGAGAGTCCTAGGGACCTCTGAAGGGAGGGAGACAGGCCCCTCATTGTAGGGTGTCTTGGAGAAGCTGCTTTGTACAGTGCGTACCACGTGGATACCTTTAGCTGATAGCAAGCATCCCCGGAATGCACCTTGGTAAAGTCAGCTGCCTGGCATGAGATACAGTGTGGGGACGGGCCCTGCTGGCCATGGCAGCCTGCCCTCTGGAATGCCTGACTGTTGGCCCGGTCTGACCTTCCCTTCTTTGGGTGAGGGCCTCGCTGGGACCCTGGAGCAGGGTGGGAAAAGTAATGGTGACTGCTTGTCCTTTCTCCTTGCCTGTATCTGCGTGGCCGACCCAGGGGCAGCCAGGGGATTGGAAAACGCTTTCTCTTGCTTCACAGATCTGCTAAGTAGAGGTTCTTCACTCGCTAGTAAGGTGCAGTTCCTTGATAAAACTCTGGAAGAGCCCATCCCAGGAAAATGCCAGCCTTACTTTATGAGCAAGGCCCTTGGCTGCAAGGGAGGAGTCATAGGTTGGGGGAGAGCTGCAGGGCGATACCCTACTAATGGAGCTCAGAGACGCTATCAGCCACCAGAGCGCTGCTCTTCAGAACTGTGAGATTATCTCAAGTCTGCTGGCTTAAAGCACAGCACTGTCAAAAGCCCGCTTCCATTTCTGGGCTCCAAATTGCTCCTCTTTGAAATATGTTCCAGAAAGCTGGGTAATCTCTTAGAAAGTCACCTTCTCTGTGTCCTCGTCCTCCCTGGAACCGCGTGACCTGCCTCGGAGTCCTGGAGTGAGGACAGAAGCAGACATTCTGCCGGCGGCTCCATGCCCTCCCCTCCCACCGATAGACGGATGTGCCTGCGTGACTTCCCTCTGGCTCTGCTTCATTTCAGAAGCACCGACACGCATCTTTTTGATAAGGTCAGAGGCCATGACATCAAGCTCCTCCGGTACCTGTCGGTCAAATACATCTGTGACCTGATGGTGGAGAACAAGAAGGTGAAGTTTGGCTTGAAGTAAGTGTGAGCAGCCACAGGAAGCGGGAGGCCGTGTGTCCGTAGAGCTGGGACACAGGTAGCAGATAGCAGGGTGGAGTGATCCCACGGACATGGGTGCCAGGCCTTGCGCTGACCCTGCATGTGCGTCCCCGAAGATAGGGCTGTGTCCCCTTTCATCGACGAGACAAGCAGAGGTGCCATGTGACTTGCCTAGGTTCATCTAGTGTCCAAGAAGCCACAATTAATCGTAGTGCACCCGCAGCCCTCTTAGATGCCCTTCGAATTTCACCCCTAGTCCAGGAACCCATCTCCAGCACATGGAATTTCTTCACAGGGAACCCCAAACCCCAGTTTATACCCAGCATTTGTGTGACTGTGGCCTCGTAAAAATGCACATGTGGCCAATGCACATGATAGGGCAGTTTAAGTGGAACCGAGGTTAGAGTGACTATAGGAGCTTTTTCCAACACACGCACACGTATGTGTATAGATGTAATATTAAATTATCCTCAAGCAATAGTCTTACAAAGCAGTTGAGTGCAGATGGAATCCCAGCTCGGTTCTTGGTGGCTATGTGAACACTCTCACCCGCTTCTCCACTCCATCTTGTTGGGGGTTGTCCAGCTGCCTCCGACTCCTAGCCACCCTGTAGGACAGACTACAACTGCCTGCAGTTTCCACAGCTGTACGTCTTTACGGAGGCAGACTGCCACAGCCACATCTTTGGCCCCTGGAGCCAGTGGGGGGTTCAGATCGCTGCCCGTTTAGTGAGCATCGAGAGCTTGGCCCCTGCCACCAGGGCTCCCCTGTCAGAGCAGCTTCTCCAAGTGCCCTGTGTGTTCCCTGTCTGGAACGTGGTCTCAGCAAGTCTTGGGGAAGAGAGGAGGGGGAGGAAGGGCCAGGCACACCCACGCCTGGGTCCCAGCGTCTGCACTGCTTTTGGTGGTGAGGCCTCCGGGGGAGGTGGTTCTGCATCTTGGGGTGCTGGCTGGGTCTGCCCTCAATGGGAGAGGGTCGCCTGGGGCAGGGGAGGCAGAGAAGCTTGATTTCTTAATTCTGCCACATGAGCACCTCGGAAGAGAACCGTGCTGGACTCTGATGAGGGGCTTCCTGAGCAGGAAGCCCACATGAAGTCATGCTGATGGTCACTGGGCTTGCTCTGTGTACTGACACCCTAACACCTGTATTCTGTCTTGCAGTGTCACCTCCTCCGAGAAGGTGGACAAAGCCCAGCGCTACGCTGACTTCACACTCCTCTCCATCCCGTACCCAGGTAGGGGCTCTTGTCAGGGACCGATCAAGGGCAGGCTGCTGAGGATGGTGGTACCCATGCGGGCCTGCCATGTTTAGGTGCCAAAACCGCCTGGGAGGCAGTTGGTGCCAGCCCCAGTTCAGGCTCCCACCCAGCGCTAGGACGGTGTGCTGGGAGGGCTAGCTACTTAAAGGGGTCCCGAGATTGAACCCTGGCCCTCGTACACACTAGCCACAACCTCTGTTAGAGCCTGGCAGTGGCTGAGTTCAGGCATCAAAGTGTCTGTGCGCATGAAGCATTGCTCAGTGCAGCGTGACGTCACTGTCGGCAGGTCATCATGACGCAGACGAGGGTGACTGGCCCCATGCATGTGTGTGCTGGGAGTGCCCTGGGAATGGTGGTTCTGGTGGCCTTGTCCCCGTTCGCTGGCCGCCCCTGATGTGAAGCACCAGCTGTCCGCAGAGTTGCACTGTGAGCGGACACAGCCTGTGGCCCAGGCGTGGTCTCCGTGCTGCTGCTGTGTCCCATCGCAGCGACAGAGACCCGCAGGACCGAGTGGAACCACCCTGTGGGTTTCTGAGGCTGTCATCCTGTCATCCTTACTTAGGGGAGCAGGCCACCAGGCCTGTCTCCCGAAGAGCAGCTGGTAATTGGCAGCAGAGTGCTTGACTGTTGTGCCACCAGGCCTTCTTAGTATTTTCCCCGTGGGTCCTGAAGCTGTATTTGTTCACTAGGTGATGCTGACACGCCCTGAGTGGGTCCTGCTTGTGCAGCAAGGGGGACCAGAGAGCTCACAGCCATGCAGGGTTTTGTAAATAGCCGTGGGGCACCTCCTCTTTCACTCTGAGTTCGCTCCTTTCTGTCTGCACCAACAGCAACCTTCCGCCCTGGGTTGGATCCGTCTCCTCCTGGAGCCGCAGAACCCACAGTAGCAAGGGCAGGCTTGGTGGCAGCCGGCCTCTGTGAAACCAGAACTGGCAGTTCATCCAGCATCTTGTGGGCAGAGGACATCCTCACAAGGTGTCAGCAGGTGGTATTCAAACCACAGCCCTGACCACCTGGCTCTCTGTCATTGGCCACCGTCGAGTCCCCACTGCTCTCTGCCAGCGCAGGGTTTGGTGCTGCAGAGCTGGGCGTGGATCCCAGTTCCAGCCCCGAGTGCCCTTGAGTTAAGTCCCTCATCACCTTCGGAACACCCATCTCCTGCTGCAGGAAATGTGAGAGGTGCTCAGGATGTAGAGGCTGAGGGGGACGGGTGGGGGCGGGGGGAGCCTCTTCATACCATAGTCTGGCTTCCATGGTCTTGGCGTTGTCAGAAGTGCACTGTCACCGAGGTGCCCAGTGCTGGGATCCAGGACTGGACGTTACTCTCTCCTTGTTCCTACAAGAGGCTTTGAGGTCCCACCTCTCTTCCCCCTCCCCGATCAAGCTTTGTGCTACTGAAGAGAGAGGGCAGGCATCCTTTCATGATCTTTTGTATCCATGTCCGACCTAGTTTAGGAAAAGTGTTTTTGCTGGAAGTTTGAAGACTGCTGCCAAGTGGCCTTTCTGCTGCTTTTTGGTACCTTATTATAGAAACCCCAAAATGTTTACCTCCTTTGACCCAGGTATCCTTCTAGTAATCTCTCATTAGATCATAAGCCATTTACTATATAGCTAGAGATGTTCATTATGATGTCTATGATCTTAAAATTAGAAGTGATTTCATTCATTAGAATCATTAAAGTATGTACATCGTTAGTTGTACATCATTAGCAGAATGATATATTTCATAGTCAGAAAAATGCCTACGTTTTTAGAAATGGAAAATGCTGATAATTAGTAGTACAGTCGCAACTGTACGAAGGGTTTTGAAAAGTACTGACAAACATTAGAAGGGAATATGCCAAAATGCTAAGGTGAGGAGATCTTGTGATCCCCCCTCTCCGCCCAGTCTCCTCAGACGGTTGATGTGCTGTCTTCCACAGCCGCGTGTGTCTCCGCTGCTTTGGACTAAAGAGAACTGGGTAAAAATTAAAAAGATGGGGTGGGGTGGGGGCCACACGAGGGAAAAGGATGGAGAGAAACATTTCTTACTTGCTAAACTGAACAGTCTTGTTCTCTCTCTCTCTCTCTCTCTCTCTCTCTCTCTCTCTCTCTCTCTCTCTCTCTCTCTCTCTCTCTCGGTGCTTGGGTTCCTTATATAACAAGGAGAAGGAACAGAGCTGCCGTTACTCAAAGCAGACCTGAAATCCACTTTGGTGTCATTGAAGGCCTCTCATTGGCGCTTCCTGGCGACTTTGAAGCCCAGACAGGCACTGTGATGCTGTCATCTAGCTGCAGCAAGCTAACTTGGGCTTAGCCTGGCCCTCGGAAATGAGAAGTGCTCCGTAGCACTTCCTCTGAGCCCCCAAAATAACTGGCCTCGGCCTAGCGGCCCCTTCTCTCGGGAGCTGCTGCCCATGTGCCCTTCGGTCTCACTTCTCAGTTCTTTGGGCCAGGCACGTCAGGTATTTCCCAAGCTTCTGAGTCTGTTTAATTCTGTCTTTTCTCACCAAAGCCACTTCTCCTTTGCAGGCTGATGTGAGCTTAGCCTGGAGCCCCGGGTGGTGATTTTAGCAGCTCCAGCTGGGGAAAACAGAGTACTTCACAGGTGCTCCAGAGATAATTGGTGCTTCTTCTAAACCTGGCTCTGAGCTCAGGGCCTCTGGCTCATCATGGATGTTGGATCATGGATCTCCTCCCAAGAATAGGCTGAAGCATTTTAGCTGGGACTTTTCCCCAGCCTCTATTATCAGGAGTGAGGCCGGCGGGGATTAGCAAGCAGGGTGGGTGGGGGTGGGGGGTTGTGGGTGCGTGTGTGTGTGTGTTTGTGTGTGTGTGTGTGTGTGTGTGTTCGAAGAGGCTCCTGAGCCCTTGCTTCCCTCCCCTCCAAACTTGCGTCTTCACAGGAGCCTTTCCAAATGCCCCAGTGTGGCCTCGCACTTGGCCCAGACTTGCTGGAGAGGTCACTCCATGTGAAATTTGTTGGCCTCTGGCCACTGTTTGTTGCCTTCAGGGACCTCACAGATAGACACATGTGGCCAAAGCCACGTGACTCAGTCTGTGCTGCCCCATACTCTCCGTGGGCCTCCCCTAGCCTGTGGCATGGACCCTCTGGGTGCCCGGGCTACATTGTGTGTGGTCAGACTGCGAGGGGAAACCATGAGCCAAACAAGGCACTTGCTCTCTGACCAGAGGTGGCAGGCTCTCGACTGCGAACAGCCACGGGGCCCGGTGGCTGTCATGACACAGTGACAGCAGTGGCTGCTGGCATTGGACGGCCAAGTGTGCCCATGCTCCGCAAGGTGCTGTGTGTCAGGTGACCCCCGTAAACAGCCATTTTCCATGAGGAAATCAAGGCCTGGCAGTTAACAGTTTGTTCACCGTCTCTGAGCTGAGCAGAGGGCTGGGAGTGCTGCCAGCGCCCCAGTCTCTCATTTGCCTCCCTCCCTCCCTCCCTGTAGCCCTGTTCCAGTCTGCGAGTGGCTTTTCCAGCCTCGGCTGCATGGGGGTGGGGGGATGCCCGAGAGCACCTGTCACACTCTAGACCCTGGTCCTCCCCAGGGTGTAGTCATACATAGTCTGGTCCTTCTCTGGGGACAGAATCAAAGAAGAGTGAGCCCATATCTATTGAGTGAGCAAGCAATCTGCCGGCTGTTGGTCCTGTAGGGACACGTGGGACAGGCACCTGCAAAAGGGTGTCAGTCACCTGACACAGCAAGTAAAGAGGAGCAGAGGCAGGCTGCACCCCAAGAGAGGGAAGTCCGGCCCCCGGCTTGTGCCCCTGCCCAGCCTGTCCCTGTTTGTATCAGTCATGGTTCTGGGGCACCAATGTGCAGAAATGGATGAGCTGAGCTGGTGGCCACCCCAGCCAATCAACACCCAGGGCAGACCTTGGCTAAGAAATAGGGTGTTATCCCTCTCCCCTTTTTTTCCAGGCTGTGAATTTTTCAAGGAGTATAAGGATCGGGATTACATGGCCGAAGGGCTCATCTTTAACTGGAAGCAGGTATGAGCTTGTTTGTAAAGCAAGCCCAAGGTGAACAGCTGGGCGACTTTTGAGGGGGGAAAACCCCGCCCTTCCTTTGTCTTGTGGAAGGAGTCCTGTTGTTTTCCTCCTCTCCCTTCCCTCCCTTCTTCTTCTTCCCCTTTGAGTCTCTTCCTCTTATCTGAGAGAGTTTCTGGAGCCCGACAGGGACTGCCCTTCTCCTCCTGGCTGTCTTGTAAAGGGCCAGAGCTCTGCAGCTGCTTCCCCTGCGAGAGGCACCGACCACGGGAGAGCTCTCGGGGACAGAGCACGGTTGATGATGCCCATTTCTGTGCAGACTCTCACCTATTTGACCGACAGACTCCACTTAGCTGCAGTGCGAGACCTCACCGCTTTGACTTTTCACTGTCCACCCCAGGGGTGACGCTGGGGTCTGGCCTGGAAAAGTCAAGAGCTTTGGTGGGAGGCTTCCTGCCTTGCGGTCCTCACCGTCCCATAGTCCCAGTGAGGCCCCTCAGCACTGCAGCCTCCTGTGGCCTGCATGCATTTCACCGTGTCTTCTGCCCCAGGACTACGTTGACGCCCCGTTGAGCATCCCCGACTCCCTGGCCCGCTCTCTGAACATTGACTGGAGCCAGTATCAGGTGAGGGAGGGCCTGAATGGAGGGGGGCACTGAGGGGCCCCTTGTGCGACTGCCTGGTGGTGGCTGGCTTCTGCCTTCAGGCCCCCTTGGCTCCCGGCACTCAGGAACGGAGGGAGGCTTACCTGCTGACCTGGTTGTCTCCGATCCGCTCATGGCCCAGATATTTAAAGCTTCCCGACTGATTCATTCAAAGGTTTGCGCCCACCAGGGGCTTCCTCTCGGAGCCTGTTTCTTCGTGTCGGAGCTCCTGCAATGCTCTCCTTGTTCTCTTCCACGTGCGCGCTGCCCGCCCTCAGCTGATTATAGCTCCCATTGTGCTTGTCCTGGCTGCAGCCCGCCGTCCTTTCTAGGGAGCCGTGTGTTCTCCAAGTTCCCTAGAGCTGCTTCAGAGAAGAGAAACCTGTTTTCTCGGAGTCAGGCAGCTGGAAGTCCAAGGTCGGCATGGCTCTGGGGAGAGGGCCTTCTTTGTTTGTCTTGGCTGCTAGTCGCTGCCAATTCACCTTGGGGTGCTTTGTTTGATGTGCTGTCTATAGAATCAAGGTTCTGGATCAACCTTTCGTTGGTATCACCCCAACTGATGAATGAGATACCCTCACAGGTGTGATAGTGGTTAGAATTCCAGCAACCTTTCTTTTGGGGATATGCAACCCCATCCATACACCATCTCCTGATCATTCTGAACACATTGACCCAGGGGCTACCCGTGGGCTCGCTTGCCACCTGCTCCAGTCAGAATGAAGTGACCTGGTCCTTCCTTCCACCATACCCATGCCCTGTCCCCTGCTTAGCTGTGATTGTTCCCCTTCAGGGTATGTCTCAGGTGTCCACACAAGGAAGATGTCCAGCAGGTAGGGGTGCCGGCCTTCATATTCCCGTTAACCTCCTGAGTACCCCTTCCCAGGCTGTGATCACTGAGTTAAAGATCTGCTTGGGCATCTCCGATGGAGAAGCTGGCACAGAGCTAAACTCGTGAGAGACCAAGCCTGGCAACACCTAGAAGCACCCTCTCCCCTTTCCCCAGGCCTGGCTCACCCCATCCTGCTCAGAGAGACAGGTGGCCTCTCAGAGAGACAGCCCTCCTGCACTAGGAACAGTATATACCTCATCGCTTGGTGCTCTGCTTACCAGTAGCAGAGGGCTTCAGAAGGGGCGGGGGGCAGTCCAGCACCTGGTCCCCAGGACTCTTGAGTGGGTGTGTTGGGGTGATGGCAGGTCTCTGACACAGGTGTCTCCCTCGGAGAGGGCCCTGGAGAGGAGAACAAGCCTGGAGAATGGACAGGTTTAGTAGTGCCTGTCTCCTTGTCTGTGTCCCAGGTTGTACAAAATCGGACTTCTAGGCCCCTTGTTGATTTGTTGTGTGCAGAGCCCTCGAGTAGGCCGGGCCCAACCCATCCTTTACCACCGTTCTGCCTCCTTTCCAAGGAACAAGCGAGGTCTGAAAAACTACTCTCCCCAAGCTGTCGGTCCCTACAGCAGACTGGGGGTCCGGTGGCAGAGGACGAGGGGTCCTGTTGGTCTGGCTGGCCTAGCCCTGCCCTCCAGCTCTGTGGCCGTGAGCAAATGGCCTCCCCTGTCTGGTGGCATGGAGACACCGTCTTAAGTGATGTGAGGCTGCAGCAGGCTCACTGTGTGCAGGTGTCTCCAGACTGAAGCTCCAGTCAGCTGTGAGTGGAGCAGTGATAATTAAAAGTAGGATGCCCGTTAACTCAAGGGAATGCAGACTAATAAGATTCCAGATAGAAAGGCCAGGGAGGGTGTTGGAGGCGGACTTTCTCCAGAGGAATGTGCCTTCGGTGTTGGTCTGGGCCTCCTGCCATTTTCTGCCTCTGCGGGGATCGACTCTGCCCCTGCCCCTGCCGCACCAGGGTCCCCGGGTGCATACTCGGGGGGCATACTCTCAGACAAGCTGCTCTCCACTGTTAACCTAGCGGACACTCTCCCAGCCACCCTCACTGCACAGCACACCCTGCCTGAACACTGACCCTAAATCCATCTCCAAGCATTAGTGCCCAGCCCCACCCCCTGCTCTCCGCATTTTCCACCTTGACCTCACCCTGTCTCTGGAGAGTGACAGGGAAAGTGACTAGAGTGCTGCCCCCAGAGCCTAGCAGACAGCAAGCATGGTCGCGGTCTGTCACCTGCCCGAGCCCCTCCCACAGCCGCTGCTCCTCGGGAGATATCTACAGAGTCCACGTGGCTGGCCCAGCTGTGCCATACACAGCCCTAGCTGGCATGTTCCTGCCTCGAGTTCTCCGGCCTTGCAAGTGCTGTCCCCTCTGCCGGAGAGACTTGTCCCACTGCCCCCAGGAGCTAGCCCTCAGGGACCCAGTTCTCCGGTCCCCCAGGCCCATGCTCTTGCACCGCCCAGAGTTCCCACATACGAATCAGGGGCTACGCTGTCTGCCCTCCCTGTGGGCTGTACCAAAGTGCCGGCCCTGCTGCCGTCACCTGCTGCCTTCCCAGGGCCAGACCCTTGGGAAACGAGGCCCACAGTGATGGCCACAAGGAGACCTGCAGGAGGGAGCAGTGTGGCAGTCCATGTTTGGGATCCCATCAGGGGTGCTGGCTCTTGGCTGTGCCCGGTGGCCCCATCCAGAGCCCGTCCGTGTGTGAGGGACTGCTCCAAGAGCTCTGTACCCTGGAGACGGGTGTGTGCGCACATGCGTGTGACCTCGCACAAGCAACGACCTCTGCCCTTTCAGGCTTCAGGCCCGTCCTGGGGTCGTCGGCAAGCCTTTGAGACGAAAGAGCCAGGCCTGTCTCTCACAACAATTTAAAAATTACTGGACAGCCATATTTTTACAAATAATGACATCGCCGTTAGCTATATAATATCCTTTAAAGTGTTTCCATGTTCCTTCAGAGTCACATGTGGCTGTGCAGCACAGACTGCTTGCTGGTTCTGTGCGGGCCGAGTGGCAGGGAGCTGGCTGTGTGTGGCGGGGTGGAGGTGTGGACTCCTGGCCAGTGGCCACTGGCTGTGCAGATAACTGGGATGGACCTTTGAAAAAGACTGAGCTGAGGGTGGGGGGGGTGTTCCAGACATGAAAACATGTGCAAAGGCCTGGTACTCTACCCTGTCCCCAGGGACTTTCTGTGTTCCCCAGCTCCCCTTACCTGGTAACTTGGGTCCCTGCTAGCCTCAGGCATGGGAGTGAATGTCCTGCTCATCTCCCACCGCCCCTGCAGTTCTCCCAAGTCACCCCTCTCACTGTGCCCCTGCCTCCCTGCTTCCTTGCGCTCTGTTCTGTCTAGCTTCTCTCCCCCACCCCTAAGAACCCCAGTTCAGTGGCCATCTTGGTGGTCATGTGTGTGACACGTGGAGTCTGTGCTTGCAGAGCTCCCTCGTGCTTCTGCGGCACGGATGTTATTAGCGAGGCCCTGCAGCGGTATCTCTGGAGCTGTCAGAAGTGGGTCAGCACTCTCTGGGGGCTGCGGGAGGGTCAGGTAAAAGAGCTGGTTTTAAATTCCTGGGAAAACCATCCCAATTACAAGTGCCACGGCTGCCCTCCCCTCGAGAATCGCCCTCTGCACGGACGGAGCAGCCCTCGGGAGGAGAGCCAGCGCCAGCCTGCCAGGGAGACTCTGCTGCCGAACTGGGTCAGGCCTCACTTTGCGGAATCCCAGGGCTGCTGCTCAGAGGCCGGCTGGGACCTGGGCTGGAACAGGTTCCAGCTGCTTTCACCTGTCCCTGACGCTCCCTCTCCTACCTTGAGCGTCTTGTTTCCGTCTGCCTAGCACGTAGCATTGTCAGTCATGGAGAGAGAGTGCGCAGCGTGGAGTGTGGGAAAGCGAGGGAAACTTGTTGGATGAGAAGGTGGCCGTGTGAGCCGTCTCTGTGCGGTGGTGAACGCGGGAGGAATGACTTTCCACTTAGCCTTTTGGAAACCAGCTCAGGTTCAAGGCTTGTTCTCTGGCTTTACCTGAGTTCCAAGACAGCCAGCAGCACGGGGGCTTGCCGCTTGATGGGGAGCTGCCCATCAGTAAGCATGAGGGGCAGGGGGAGAGGGTCCAACCTGTGACTGGGAGCCCCGAGTTCTGTTTTACTCTGGAATGATGCAATGCCCCGACTCGCATTGCATTCGACATCTCTCCCTGAAGCCCCTTTCCTTTCCTGCATAGAGTTGGGACCTGGTGCAACAAACACAGAACTACTTGAAGCTGCTGCTCTCCATCGTGAACAGTGACGGTGAGCGCCATGCTCTCTGCCCGCCCTCCCTGAGGCAGACTGGCAGGGAGACCACGAGCCGACTCTGCATCTTCTCCAAGGAAGGGGCTGTCCACTTGCTCCACGCTCTGCCGTGTGGCACAGAGCTTTAGTTGGTTTCTTCAGGACCCCAGAGAGCAAACTCCAGACTTCGTTGCCCTCCAACTGCACAGAGCCTGAGTGTCAGCATGGTGGGAGGACACAGTTGAGGCGGAGCTGGCTGGCTCTGCGGCGCACCTGCTTGGACTTGGAGATTCATTGGCTAGTGTGACCAAGCTGTCCTGAGAAAGATCTTGGGGCCTAACGAATATCAGAAAGCTCTCTCCACTTGTCACCACTGCTGTATGGTGGTCAGCTTCATGGCCAGCGTCCCTTCCACATGTGTCCCCGACCCTTGGCGCTTCCCCAGAGGTGACACTTTTGCCCCAGGAGCATTCTTCTTGAACCCATCTCTTGGACAGGAGAGCAGAGAACACTCCTCCCCCAGAGCTAGCTCTCCTTCCTGGGGCAGACAGCCCTGCGGGGAGCTGCTGGGAATGGGATCAATGGAGGCTGCCTGCTGGCCAGGGAGATCAATGCCCTGCAGTTCACAGGCAGCACCATGAAGGCCACCCCTCTCCCAAACTCCTGCCCTGCCCTCTTGAGACCTATCAGGCCAAGAGATGCAGGCAGCCCATTCAGTGACCTGTGCAGAGCAGACGGTCCAAGCTGAACCGCTGCCCAGAGGTGCAGGAGACCTGTAGCCCACAGAGAGATGCCGTGTTGTAGACCGAAGACTGATTCCTCTCACCCTCTGCACTCTGTACTAGATTGTAAAGGAATCTGGGGCGCTTGCTGGGGGCGAGCAGGACTGGGGGTAGACAGACTTCCTGTGCCACCATCTCAGCCGGTCTCCGTTCTGCGTTGCCCCTACATAGATGACTTCGGACTGCTGGTGCACTGTATCTCAGGCTGGGACCGGACCCCCCTCTTCATCTCTCTCCTGCGCCTTTCACTGTGGGCTGTGAGTATGGGGCGGGCGACTGGGAATTCACCCCTTTGGAGCACGAGGATTGGCTCCAGCAGTAGAGATTTGGGGTAAAGGACCCCCGGGCCCAGAGTAGGTGTGCTGTCTCTGCTTGTTCCAGGGGCTGGTCCTTGCCGTGCCCTGGGTGGGCCCTGGACTGTTACTGGGTCTGTGGCCCAGCTCCTGCGGTGAGGCGAGGGCAGGGGATTCTTGCTCACGGCTGGTTCCTGTTTTCTCCAGGATGGGCTGATCCACACGTCCCTGAAGGCTGCTGAGATCCTCTACTTGACTGTGGCCTATGACTGGTTCCTCTTTGGGTATGCTGAGAGCGACGCAGTGGTGGGGTGGGCATCGAGGGTGGAGCCAGTGTTCTGTGGACTGGGCTTCTGCATGCAACCCAGGTTTGGAGGTATGGCCAACCCCACGGCCCTGGGAGGACTGAAGGTGCAGCTCAAGCCCCACCTGAAGTTTAGGTGCCAAGAACCCTGGTCCCATGCTGGCCCTCTTGGCTTGGTTTGACTCCGTTTCCTCCTTTCAGACACATGTTGGTAGATCGGCTCAGCAAAGGTGAGGAGGTAAGTCCTGATCTGGGTCTTTGCTCACAGCTTGGGCACTGAGTGCCTTGGGCTCGGAGCATGGTGGGAATGGGATGCTCAGTGAGAGCTGGGGCGGAGTGGGGGTGGACAGGGCAGCACTCCCGGCATACGCCCCGTGTCACTTCTCTTCATCCTCCCAATGATGGCCCTGTTACGTTGTACTCAACTCGGGAACCATTTGACAAGTCCTCCACGTCCTCATCCTGACCTCCAGCACATGAAAGCCCCCCTGCCCGCTCCTTCCCACTACATCTGCTCCAGGCTGTCCACAGTCAGCCAGGCCCGTGAGCAAGGCCTCCTCCTTGTCCTCACTGCCCACCACGCCAGCCTTTTGATGTCCTTTGCACCCTTTGACTGGGCGCTGGGTGAGGCTCACACTGACCCAAATCCCAGCCGTCCTGTCACCTGGCTGACTCGGCACCACAGGCCCCGTTTGAGGCTTCTTTCTAACCCAGGCCTCGTTCCTGCAGCCTCTTCTTCACCTGGCCCCGAGGCTGCCTGCCCCTCTCTTGTTCCTCCCTCTTGGCTGCCCCTTGCCTCCCTCTCCCCACAAGGTTGCTCCGGGGGACTCTGCATGGAAATCCTGCTTCTGATCCTCCATTCTGCCCCCCTACCTGCCTTCATGCTCCTGCTGTGCCCATTAATCTCCCTGCCCCCAAAGGCTCTCAGCTGCTCTTTCCTGTTCACCCAGGAGTCCAGTCTTCTCAGAAGGGAAGAGGAGAAGCCATTGTCTCCTTTATCCTTTGCACATGTGAGAATGTCTGAGTTCATGAAAGATCTCACGTCTTGAAAAAACATGACCCTCGAGGCTCTGGTGTCTTAACCTCTCCTGTTTCCAGTCAGGAAATGGTCCTTTCCTTTCCACGTGCATCCCCGGGCCTTGAAGCTTCTCAGCTCCCAGACTGTTTCTAGACTCTCCTCTCCTGTCAGGCCCAGAGCCTGGCTGCTATCTGCTGCCCCCACCCGCCATCTCCCTGGGGAGGCCATCTTCTCATTGCCTGCTCCTGTTGGTCTCTCTCTCTTAGATTTTCTTCTTCTGCTTCAATTTTTTGAAGCATATTACCTCCGAGGAGTTCTGTGCTCTGAAGACACACAGGTAAAGTGGGACCTTGCTGTGCCCTGGGCAGGGCTGCTCTCCACCCTGCTCTGCCCTGTTCCTTGTGTGCCCAGCAGCTGGCACTCAGCTTCCTAGCTGCTGCCTGAGGCCGAGAAAAGGCCAAGGAGAGGCGTTGGGGTCAGCTGGAGCCAGGCTAGCAGGAGGCGTGGGCCTGAGCCTGGACTAGTGATGCCCTGTAATGAGAAGAGCAAGGCAGGGCAGGGGCAGGAAGATCCCCAGTTCCCACCCGTTTGGCCCCTGCAGATGTCAGGTCTCGGCCTGCCTTCCCTGGGTTCCTGAAGAAGACAGAGCAGAAGTCGTCCATCCTTAGACACAAACCCTTCCAAAGTGGTGTCTTTCCTGAGGCCCCTGCAAGCTCCCAGACTTGCCTCTCAGGCCCAGCCTGCAGGGTGGCGTGCTTTGTTGACCTTGGGCATATGTTGATCCAAACCAGCCGTGGGGCAGGCATGGGCCAGACGGGTGTCACTGGAAACGCCACTAGATCTGGAATTCACGGCTCTGGATGTCTGCTTCCAGGAGGAAGAGTTTGCCAGCCAGGGACCCAGTGCTCACCCTGGAGGATATCTACATGCTGAGTGAGTCCTTCCACTGCACGGCTCTTCCACATAGGAAATGCACCTTCTAGAAGTTGCTCTTGCCAGCTGCACGGTGGGGGCCCATGTGCTGACAATGACATTGGCTTCTTGCAGGGCGGAGGGACCGGGGCAGCACCACCAGCCTTGGCAGCGACTTCTCCCTGATCATGGAGAGCTCCCCGGGAGCAGCTGGGAGCTTTACCTACGAGGCCGTGGAGCTGCTTCCAGCGGGAGCCCAGACTCAGGCAGCCTGGTGAGGCGCCAGGCTTGATCACAGCTGTGGCCAGAGCATCAGCTTCAGGATGCAGTGAGAGCCCCCGGAACAAAGGGAGACGCCCGACAGCAGGCCTAAGAGCCCAGCTCCATGCCCTGCCAACTCTGCAGGGACCACTGAGGCCCACCATCTGCTTAGGGAATCCTATGGCAGGAGGGAAGAGCTTGCTAGGCCGGCCCAGCCCAGGGGCAGGCAGACCAAACAAGGCAGCTGGTGCCTGTGGGGTTGGGTGATGAGGTGACCGAGGGTCCACTCCTTTGAGAACTCTCCAGACAGATGCCGGTAGATTCTTTATAGCATCTGAGGGTGGGGCCTCATGTGGACTCTGCACCCAGGGGCCCAGTATAAGAGGGACACTAGTCCCACCATGAAGACCCCATCACTGCTGCCAAGGCCTGAGCCCAGGGAGCAGACTGTGCCAAGTGCATGCCCACCCCTGTGCGGCCCCTTGGCAGTGAGGGGCGGTGGGGCAGCGGAAGCCTGACCTCTGCTCTCCCCACTGCAGGAGGAAGAGCCACTCATCCTCGCCACAGAGCGTGCTCTGGAGCCGGCCACAGCCTGTGGAAGACCGCCTGCCTTCGCACCCGGGGCTGGGGGAGGCCAAGTCCTCCAGCTCCTCCTCCTCCAACCACTCTGACCACCTTTTCAGGCTGGGTAGCAGTCCCCTGGAGGTCCCTAAGCCCAGGTGAGGAGCTTCTGCGCCAGGCCTGCTGGTGGAGGTGGCGAGGTCTCCCCTTCACGGGGCTGGAGGCAACTGAGCTACCTGTGCTTAGGATCTGGTGCCTTGGTGTGTAGCCCCATGGGCGGTGGGACCCAGGAGGCCAGAGTAGCATGTGGACTCAGGCCAGGGGGGTGGTGTAACTTGGACACCAGTCCACATGAAGACCCCCTCCCTGCTGCCAGGGCTGGGGTGCAGGGAGCAAGCCGTGTAGAGTGCATGTGCAAAGCTTGGTGAGGTGTCCGGACCAGCCCACGGCATAGAGCGGGGGCCGGTTGGTAGAGACTCCTGGTTCCTGGTCTGCCAGGTGGGGAGTCCAGGAGATACCATGGTGTGATGGTGCAGAGGAGCCTCGGTCTCTCTGGCCCTTCATCCTGATAGCAGGGGACGCCTCTCCGGACTCTTACGCCCTGTCTGGGGCCAGGGCTGGTGGGCGGTAGGCGAGGAGCAAGCTGTGCTTCCTGCAGCGTCTTGGGGATGTCTGTCCAGAAGGGGGCACTGGTGCACCCAGGGAGCGCGGGGCATTTATCCGGAAGAGCATGCGCCACGTCACAGCGCTCATGTGGCTGCAGGTGCTGTTTCTTCTTTGGTAACAGCTTTAGCTGCCTCTTCCGGAAGATCTTTGGAAACTTCCGGAGCCTCCTTCCCTCCTTCCTCTGTGGTTTTCCTCTGTGGGTCTCTAGAATCAGGCAGTGGAGGACTCACGGCCCTCCCCATAGACAGGGAAACTGAGGCAAGGAAGAGCTCCAGACTGCACTGGCCCAAGTCTGTTAAATGAGACCCTGGTTCTGCTGGGGACTCTTTCCTAGGGACTTGGCTGAGGAGGGGCTGGTACCCAGCAGACAAACCCACTTGACCTGTTCCCGCCCTCTGTGCAGGGCTGATATGGGACCTGCTGGGGGCCTGACCTTTCCCCGCTGTGCCTCTGGGCTGGATCACTGGGACCGAAGCCAAAATGTTCCCCTCATCTATGAGTCCCCGCCCCCAGCTGAACTCTCATGCCAAGGGCATGCCCATCCCCTTCCATGCCCTCCCAGCTTTTGACCGCCTTTCTGCTGCCCAAAGACCCTGCCTCCCAGTTTGGGGCTGGTTTCAATGAGAGAGCTGCCTTAACCTGCCTCCCCGGTGTCTCTGCCTGGGGTGGGTTGGTCCAGGATGACTCCCCAGCCTGGTGGACTCGGGGGTGTGCTGGGGCCTGGCCAAGCCTAGCCCAGCCAGACCCAAGGGAGTGTGGGCTGTGCCAATGTGAGCTTGCTCCCTGCCTGCATCCTTTGGGGGATGCCCCTCTCGATCTGAGCTGGGGTCACAGCCAGCTTCCTGAGAATGGCATGCTGATTTGCAGAAGGCTTTGCAGGACTATTCCGATTTGGAGCATTCTAATTATGTATTCCCATTAACATTAAAATTAATTTAGTTTCTTTTATCTTGAGGCGCCTGAGGGATCCTGCCCTTAGTTTCCCTGCTTTTCTTAGCCAGTCAGCTCTTAAAGGCTGCAGGGGAATCTTGGGGGACAAAGGGAGGAGAATGCCCTTGGTATAGCTATGTCTCATCATGCGAATCATCGGGGTTTATGTGCTCCAGATCCCTTCCACAAGCACCTCTCATTTCAAAGCAAGGCTCACTGTGGCAGGAATTGGCACTGCTTTGTTCTCAGTAGTGGGTGTAGCTCAGAAGGAAGTCGTCCTGACTCTTACCCTGCCGCAACCCGTCCTCCCCTTGTTAGCCGACTGCCGCAGCTTCTGACAGAGCTGCGTGGCTGGGCTGTTGTTAAAAGGTTGCCGGTTACAGGCCAGTGCTCTGGGGAATCCGCCTTCCTGGGACCGCTGGTACCTGGCCTCAGTGTCTGCTCTGCATTCGGCCATCTGTTGGGGGCGGGTGCTAACACCACATTGTCTACGCCTGAGGAGGGATGGGACCTCTGCCGAGCTGAGCCTGGCTTAATGTCGGGCTGTGTGAAGAACAGACTTTGTGGCTAAGGAGCTTGCATGGCAACATAGGCACCAGGTTCTGCTGCCCCTGTCACTGTACCCTGCCGCCACCTCCCCATCAGGCGTCTTGTCCTTGGCCACCTGTACCCTGCCGCAGAGAAGCCAGACTGCTTTCTGCAACACGTGGCATTCCGGCCCCACGTTCCGTGTGCCCCACAGCAGGACTGAGCAATGAGAAGTCAGTAGGCACTCCGAGTACTGCTCAGGCTTCCGCAGGAATCCCATAGGCCCTGGCTGAGTCTCTGACACTGCTGCCCCCTGCCCCCAACCCCTCCGCTCCTGACAGATGGTCAAGGCCAGGCTGCAGGGAAAAAATTCTTTTCAGATGAAGTACAAAGGCCTGCCCTGACTCTCTCGGGAGCCAGGTGCCCTTGTTGAGCACACAGGCTTCCCTAGGGCGGGTTTCTGGCAGGAGTCACATGGGCAGAGAGGCCTGGCGGGGGTGGGGTGGTTATCACTGGCTGCGGGAGAAGTTTGAATTTGGGGACTTCTACCTAGTAACACCTGAGGTTCTGGGTCTTGTCTCCAAGTCATTTTCCATGTGACTGTAGGTGAGGGGCTTGATGTCTCCTGGCATCCGTTTCTTGCTCTCCGTCAGCAAACGCTGAGGTTAGTTCCCAAGGCCCATCCTTCCCAGCCTTCACTGTGAGTCCAGGGGCTTTCTGGGAGAAATGATAGATTTCAACGAAGAGAGAGCTGCCGGCTTGAATGGAAAAGTCCGGTGGGAAGGTGGCCTTCCCGGTCGAGCACAGGCCGACCCCAGCTCCAGCTCCCTGGGGTTCTTCCTCCTTTCCTTTCTTCAGAACAGCTTGGAAACATCGATTCCAACTCACAGGACCTTACAGGACAGGAAAACCACCTGTGGGTTTCCAAGACGGGAACTCTTTCTGGGAGTGGAAAGCCTCATCTTTCTCCCGAGGAGCAGCTGGTGGTTTTGAACTGCCGGCCTCATGAGCAGCCCGCCTTGTAAGCCCTGCGCCACTCTGAGTAGCAGCTGCTCTACAAGTCACAAAATGGCTACCGGCAGCAGCTCCTGGGACATACTGCTTTCTGCCCCAAATCCCACGGGGCGCCTCCTTTCCAACCCGAGAGAGCCGAAGTTCTGCAGTGATCTGCCTGACGGCCCCCTTCGTTGGGGGGGGGGGGGCATGTGTGGCCGGGCTGCTCATTCGTTTCTGGGCGCATGCATTGTGGGAAGGTGTTCTCCGTAGGAGCTCCATTTGCTCGTCCTGTGTCTCAGGTGCGGAGGCGAGCCGGGATGCCCGCCCTGGGTATGGGCTTCACTGAGGTCCTGGAGCACAGGGCCTGGCACACAGCCGGGACTCTTCTTTTCCTCGGGACTCATCAGTGACATGTCTGCGGGCTGCCAGCCAGGTGTGCCCTGGGCAGCCTGCCTGCGCCCCAGCTTTGCTTATAGCAATGCTTCTCAACTTGTGGGTCTCAACCTCTTTGGGGGTCGAAGGACCCTTTTTACAAGAGTTGCCCAAGACCATCGGAAAACACAAATATTTCACAATATATAATTGCATGTTGGTTTATGATTAATCACTATGCTTTAATTGTGTTCAATTTGTAACAATGAAAATACATATCAGATATTTACATGATGATTCATAACAGTAGCAAAATGACGGTGATGAAATAGCAACGAAAATAACGTGTTGGTTGGGGTCACCACCACATGAGGAGCTATATGAAAGGGTGGCGGCATCAGGAAAGTTGAGAACCACTGGCTTACAGGAACCGAACCGTTGTGTGCCCCTCCAGCGTGCTCCAGGCGGCCTGCTGACTCTGACAGGGACCGGGCCGGGAGGGCTGGAGCCGCTGCACTGTGAGCTGAGACTCCGAGCCCCACAGACTTCTTCCCCAGTGCCAAGTTGGTGCTGGAGTCTGCGCTCAGGCCCGGCCAGTTCTTCAGTTTGAGGACGGGCCTGTATTGGGTTGGGGGGGAGTGGAGGTCCAGCACAGTCCTCTCCCTGCTGCTCTGCACCGTGAGGACGTGAGGAGAGATAGCGATCTTGTGAGCCAAGCCCGGCAGGGTTTAATGAAGGCTTCCAACGGCCATCACATGAAGGCTCTGTGCTCCGTCCTGAGGACCACCGGGTCCACAGAGATGGCTGAGCCCTCAGAACTAGCACCCTGCTGCCTCATCTGGCCAACAGCCAGCGGCCGGCTGCTCTGGGCAGTTTTCATCTGGGGGTGCTGCCTACCGACCCCCCAGACACTGGGGGAAGAAGAGGAGAGGCTCGGGGACCAGGAGCCCTGCAGGGAACCGGTCTGTGGCCACATTGCATTTGTTTGCCTCTCCCCCCCCCCCTCAAGTGGGTTGGGGCCAAGAAGTGCCCTGTTGACCCAGTCCTTCCTGCTGCTGCTGCTGCTCAGCGTCTTCCCCGGCACTCGGCTCTCTGGTTCTTTGCAGATGTGCCTACAAACTGCCACAGCTGGAGCAGAAAGCTCCCTTCAGACCTGGAGAGTAGATGGACCCGATGGAGCCAGGCCATTTACTCCTCAGGGGAAGGAGGAGCTGGCTGACGTTGCACTTGACCTGGAGGAAGCACAGACATGCCTGTGCCCTGCCCTGTCACTTTGCTGTCTAGAAAGGGACTCCTGAAGGATAGTTGTGCATGCCCTGTTCTCATCCTGCGTGAGCTGGGCTGATGAGTGTGGCAAGTTGGTCCTGGCCGGGATTCTCTGGCTCCAGACACTTCGTTTCAGGGCAGATTGCAATATTGTTCAGTCAGACATGGTGACTGGAGGCAAAAGCATGTGTGGCACCCTCTCTGGGTTGCTATTGCCTCATCTCGAAGCTGGGGCTGCCTAGGAAGTCCTGAGTCCCTTCAGGGGACGGCTGCTTAAAACAGGGCGGCGTGATGGCTGAGCCAGGCTGTCATCTCAGACTTGAAGTCCTTGACCCCCAGCCAGCAGGTTGGGCCAAGGTCACTAGATGTTTTCCTACGCCACCAGCACTGCTCTTGTGAGCCATCACATCAAAGATGACGTGCCCCAGGGACTGGGGAAGCGCTGGAAGGGCCTTCTTTGATGTCTCCCACATCCTCCCCTCTCAGGGACAGCTGCAGGGAGGAGGGAGGTTGGCTGTATCACAGAAGGTGGCAGCAGTGGGTTTGGGCATCATCCCCCTCCACCTGTTCCAATCTGAGGTCTGATGAAGCCGTCAGTCGGCTGCCTGATTCATCCCTCCCTCTGGACATTGCCTAGTGAGTCTGCTGGGCCGGTGCTTGTGAATACAAACTACGGCTCTAAGAAGGGGTGCCTTGGGCCTCTCCCATGTAGGTCACCACTGTCTACAGTGTCTCAGTGACCCCTGCCTTCCCGTGTTGTACGTCACCCCTGCTCTGCCCTGCCCTGCAGCAGGACAGGCACGCCCTGACCCCAGCTTTGGTTGCTGGATCACTTCTTGTCACCAAGCTTTGCGTTTACTTACCTTTTTGCTACCAGAAGTCTTTGCATGAAGCCTTGTCCCCTCCGCTGAAACTGCCTCACAGCCTGCTCCTCTGTTGGTCACGACACACCCAGCTTTGCAGATGTTCTGCGGACAGAAGCTTATGGCAGTGGCCCCGCCAGGCCAATGACTGACTGTGCACATCTCGCTCTCTCTCCTCTCTGCCCCAGATCAGTGGACCATCCCCTGCCCGGATCCTCTCTATCCACAGACTTTGGCAGCTGGCAGATGGTAACGGGCTGTGGCAGTATTCAGGAACAGGCTGCCCTGCACACAGATTCCTCTCTCCCTTTCAGCCTCCCGGATGAGCTCCCTAACAGTTGTCTGTAAGTGTCTTGCTCGAGCAGGCAGGATGCTTTCCCCGCCCATGCCTGGTCGGTTGGTGAGCCGGAGGAACCCCTGGGATCGTCTTTAAACGGCCGACCAGCACCATCCCCGAGGGCGTCCTCCAGTGTAGCTGGGAGAGGATGTCTGCTCTTTTAAGAACCGTCTAATGGGAAGTCACCCTGGCAATGGCTACTTGGAAGATGAGCCATGGGGCACAGGCCAGCAGCGGCGGCGGAGGATGGCTCGATCAGGAAACAGCAGCGTTGTTTTCTCGGCACCAGCAGCAGTGGGTTCTCTCTCCGGAGTGCTGAGGAGGAGGAAAGCAGAGGCTGGCTTGGTGCCTGCACGTCCGGACGTCTCCGCCTAGGGAGGAGGCTCGCTCACCGCAGCCGCTGAGACCCACGCACGCACGGTGTCGGGGCATCCTTGCGGGGAAAGCTGGCCGGGCTGTAACTAGAGAAGGTTCTATTTCAGTCCAAAGCACTGCTTGCCGTGGAAAGCCTTTGCAAGCAGAGCGTGAGGTAGCATTGAAGGTAGGGAGATGCAGGATGGGGTCGGCTGGGCCCCAGGGCTGTGCTGCTCCAAGCAGGACCGGCTCCTTGCTGTTGCTCGCCCTATGCTGCTTCCTGCCGGAAAGGAGCAGTGCATGGGTGTATAGTCCCCCCAGGCCGGAAACCCCTCTCCTCAAGGCTTCAGTGCCAAACTCCCGCTCTTAGCACCAACAGCCCCCCCTCCAACAAAACACACACACACACACACACACACACACAGTGTGGCTGCCTCTGTGCAGCCCACCTGCTCCCTGCCTGCTCTGCCCCCCACAGGCGCCAGGCAGGGAGCACCTCCGGTGGCCTGGGGAGCAGGGCTGCTGCTCAGATGTGACTGCCAAGGGCCCTCAGCAAGCCTCCCTCCTTCCCTCCACCTCCACACCACGGGCTGTAGGATTCCAGTGCTGAGTGAGGAGTCACCCTCCCTCACCAAAGCCCACCAGGTTGGGCCCTGAGGGCCGCAACAGCCAGCAGGCTTGGCATAGCCACCCCCCAGTGGCCACAAACAAGGCATCTTTAGTATTTGAAGTATATAAAAAAAATGCCCACACCTTTTTAAAGATAGGGGCTTGTTCAGACAGCTTTGAGCTTCATCTCTAGAGGAAACACCCATGTAGGAGCACCTCTCACCTGGAATTAGCCCCTGAAAGAGGCCACTCCAACCCCAGCCCCGCCATGTAGGGGGCTAGAACAAGTGATCCCACTACTTCCCAAGACGGCAGGGTGGGGGCGAGCTCAGGGTCCAGTTTTGGCAAGATGGCGCTGTGTGTAGGCTCGGTACGTGGGCTTTCTTATCAGAGAAGCGTGGTCCACACCTCGCTCCTCTGTTGGCTGACTGTCTCTTGGAGCACTGTCTGGACTTCGCAGCGACCTGCTCAGCTCGTGCAGGGGAACAGCACTTGGAGTGGTTCTAGCCCCTGTCTGCTCTCTGCCCACCCTGGAGGGTCTGCCTCCTCTGTGTCACATCTCCTTTGGGCTTCGGCTTTCTTGTCTAAACGGGTCGCCTCTTTCCCTCTGTCTCCCTAATCTGGAAAGCGGAGAGCACACCACACGGGGACCTAGGTGCAGTCCCTGTGACTGCAAGCCCAGACCTCAGTCATTACTCCGAGGCTGGCTGACCTCTGGCCATGCGACTACTCCGGCACCCAGGAGCCGTGGGCAGCTCATGGTGTAGCAGAAAGCGGTGCCCACTCGGTCCTCAGTGCCACATGCAGAGCTGCTTGGCTCTACTGTGTCCCAGACATGCAGCTGCACTGGGTCTCTCTACCTCTCTCTCTCTCCTTTTCTCCTGCTCTGTTTCTCTCTCCACACACAGCACCCCACCGGCCACTTCACTGGGACCTGGTCTGCCCTGGCAGACTCCACCAGGATAGGGCTTCCATTCAGCATCAAGCTCTAAGATGTGAGGCATGTTTGGCCTGGGAATTGAGTGTGTTACTGCCCCTGGCAAGTTCCTCAGAAGGGCTTGCCCAGGGGCTGGTTACTTGAGGACCCAAGGGCCTATGGCCCCAGGAGAGCATATGGGCTCTTCTACATGTGTGAGGTGCTGGGTTTTGTTCCCAGGACATAATTGCGCGTGCGTGCGTGCGTGCGCGCGCGCAACACACTTAACTGCCCACCTGGGACCACAGCCATGAGGTGCAGCTAGAGCCACAGAGTGGACACTGATCTGTGGTATCTGCCAGGCGCTTCCTCCCGGGATGGCTGAGTCCATCTGGTGCCTGGTCTTGGGGGTCTCACTGTTACAGGGCCCCCTCCTTGCTGTTAGGTGTAAGGCATGGACAGGCTCCTTTTGCTCATAACCCCTCCCCCCCAAATCATTGCAGCTATTTTCCAACAGAGCCGGAACATTATCCAATAAAAGCTGCTGCTTTGTGGGAACGGAGAGCTGAGGGGAGGGGTGCCTACTCAGGTGAGGGTGCTGGGTTCTGTTCTAAGGCCATAATGTAAGCTCTCCCTCCTTCCCCACAGGCCGGCCACCCTGAGTGGTCGGGAGACGCGGCTGCAGGAAGTGCGCTCCACCTTCCTGGCCGCCTATAGCAGCACGGTGGGCCTTCGAACTGCTGCCCCGAGCCCCTCTGGGTCCATTGGGGGCCTGTTGGAGCAGTTTGCCCGTGGAGTCGGGCTCCGGAGCATCAGCAGCAGCACCCTGTGAAACCTTGACCCACAGTCACGTCCTGCCTCCGCCCAGCTGAGCCCTGCCCAGAGGGGTCAAAGCCATGCCCGGACAAGGGAGACTGATTCTCCCAGTGCCGCGGCAGCCTCCCAGCCAGATCCTGGTGGGGAACAGGGCTCCAGTTCTCTGCATCCTGACTGGTGGCCACACCTCTCCCCCACCCTGCCCCATTTTTGCTGGGAGGGAGTTCCCCATCAACTCAAGACTACAGGGTTCTCTGGGCCTGTGTGGAGGCCCTGCCATCACAGAAGACACTCACTCAGCCTTCTTTCCCAGGGAGGAGTGGTCACCTGCACTGAGGAGGCCCTTTGACACTGATCACAAAAGATCACAAAATAAAAACTTTTTAAGCAGCCACTAGCCTCTGTACAGGGCTCTGAGAGATGTTCAGTGCCCTCCCTGGGCTGGAGGAGGGGTGAAATGGGAGAGCTGGGGACATGGCCTCAAGGCTGTTGCTGGGGAGAAGGGGTCCTCATCTGGAAACCTGTTTATCTGTGGGGGAAGGGAGTGGGGTTTCCGGGCACAGATTTCACAGGTGGCTTGCAGGGCCCTGCCTGTGGGAGGTGGGGGCTGTCCACGGTGCAGTGTCACAGTTGTCACCATGAAGTATGGGCAGGAAGGACCTAGCAGTGCCAGCCCCCTGAGCTCCTCACAAAAGAGCCCACCAGGGTGACCAGCTGCCTTTTTGAGCACATGCTGTTCACTAAAGGCTGGTAGTCTACCATGACAGCCAAGATGCCACAGTATCTAAACACACCTGGGGCTCTGTCAGTCAATCCACTCAGCAGCCCCTGCTGTTAGTAAGGGAGCCAGAGACATTGAGTCACTTGCTAGGGTCACACAGCTAATAGGAACAGGTTGAAGCTTGCTATCTATCCAGAGATCTAGGCAGGGAGTGGGGTAGGAGTAGATTGTTGGGTGGGGGGGCACGAAGACACCCCCTCCCGCCCCACCATCAGCCTCCCCATAGGCAGCTTATGGGTCTAGTGCCGTGGGTTTCAGCACCCGGGAGAGTTGCCAGGGCCCGGACTCTCCCAAGTGTGGCTCGGGCTGTGGGGGCGGCTAGGTGAGGATCCCGGCCGCCAGGCCCGCTCGCGGCTGCTCCAATGGGGCGGGGGCCGCCCGCGGGGCCGGGCGGGGCCAGGCTGCCTTCTGGAGCTGCGGCTGCTGGAGACCAGAGACTGCACTCCGGCCGCGCGGCGGGAAGGCGCGCAGGGCTGGAGGGGACGCTGCGCCTCGGCCGCCCCGCCGCGGCACATGGGCCGGCCCGCCGCGAGCCCGCAGCCCCTGGACCGAGCCCGCAGCCCCGGACCCAGCCATGTCTCTCAGCGGAGTCTCCGAGCGCAGCGTCCCGGCCACCAAGATTGAAATTACGGTCTCCTGCCGGTGGGTGAGCGGGCGGGCTTAGCCGCGGCAACCCCCCCGCCCCAGCCTCCCGGCCGGCCGGCTCCGCTGCGCGCACGCGGGACTGGACCCCCGCCCCGGGTGGGCTGCTGGGGGCGGACAACTGCGGGCCAGCACGCTCAGCTGCCCTTGGTCTGCTTGCCCAAACCCCACCCGCCAGACAGCGCTGAGCCGGGGCCCGGCCGGAGGCGGGGGTCCGGGGGAAACGAAGTTCTGGGGCGGCCCGTCTCGGGTCCTCGGACCCGCGAACGCGCCCGCCGGCCGGCCAGGGCTTGGATCAGGGTGGTCCGGCAGGCCGGAGTTCTGGCGGCTCGGACCCCGAGGGGCTGGGGGCGTGACTGGCGCCCCCACCCCCACCCTTGCGGTGCTCCACTCTGGGCAGCGCTGCGGGCTGAGCTCCCGGGAGTCCGCCCTCCGTCCGTCTGTCGGTTGCTTTCTCTAGGAACCTGCTGGACCTCGACACCTTCTCCAAGTCCGATCCCAGTAGGCGGCCAGGCCCGGGAGCGGGAGGGACTTGGGGTGCGGGCCGGGGTGCGGGCCGGCCTGACGTCCCCCAACCCCGCCGCAGTGGTCGTGCTGTACACGCAGAGCCGTGCCAGCCAGGAGTGGCGTGAGGTGAGTCCCAGAGCCCCCGCCCCGCCCCTCGCCCACCTGTCCCCGCAGCCCGGTGCTGACCGCCCCCCGTCCCCCGCCCAGTTCGGTCGGACGGAGGTGATCGACAACACCTTGAACCCAGACTTCGTGCGCAAATTCGTCCTCGACTATTTCTTTGAGGAGAAGCAAAACCTGCGTTTCGATGCGTGAGGGCCCGCCCCGAATTCTGGCTAGGCCCGCCCCCTCACCTGGATCCGCCCGCCCTGCCCCGCCCTGCTCGGCCCCACTGGGACAGGCTCTGATGGTCTTCTCCCCACCCCCCAGGCCGGGCTTGACGCACAAATCTGCGCCCTAATTGAACCTGGCCTCCACTGAGAGCCCCTCATCCCCCAGCACTGTCCCTGACTTGGCCAGGCCCCAGTTCCGAACATCCCCGTCCCAGACCCCACCCCCCGCTCGAAATGAGACCCAGCTTGAAATTCAGGGCCAAGGCCTCCTTGGCTTCCACCCACAATTGTAACCTGGCCCCCCTCCCACCCAGACGGGCCCGCTCTCTTTCCAGGTACAACGTGGATTCTAAAACCAACATCTCCAAACCGGTAGGCGAGCGTCCCCTCTTGAGCTGGCTCAAATGACCCTCCTCCTAGGTGACCCAGACCCTGTCTTCCTTGAGCCAAACCTACCCACCCCCACCCCACTCAGCTCCCAACCCCAGCTTTCCACTGTTCCTGCCTCGGTTTCCTGTCTACAGCCCCTTGCTCACTGTTCATCTTGCTTCTTGGCCACCCCTGGGACCCACAGAAGGTGAGGCTGAGCACAGGGTGACAGTGGGACCAGAAGGGGAGCACAGGCTCTGGGAACATCTCTTGCCTCGGAGGCACCTGGCCCTCGGCAACAACTGGGTTTGGACGCCAAGCTGCCAGCCTCCTGGCCCCTCTAACTCCACGTCTCTGTGAACAGGATTTCCTGGGACAAACGTTCCTGGCCTTGGGAGAGGTGATTGGCGGCCAGGGCAGCCGTGTAGAGAGACCTCTCACGTGAGCCAAATGGGAAGGGAGAGGGGGGACTGGGTGGTTCCCTCTAAGTCCCTGACTCCTGACTGCTAGCCAGAGAGGCTAGGATTTCCCTCCCTTGGGGGCCTCCACTGCACTGAAGTACCATACTGGGGACTCTGCTCAAGCCTTCTCTCCTCTCTCTCTGATCCTACCTCAAAGTTCACTTCCAAACCCCTCTCCTCTGGGAGGCTTATGCCCTCCAGAATTCCCATCACGTGTGTGGTAGACTGCCACGGTTAATGGGAGCAGCCTGCAACAGGGATGACCAACACAAAGGTTTCTTCCCTCGGGAGCTTAGACAGAGAGACTCCCAGGAGAAATAAGTAAATTGCATCACCCATTTAAAAAGTGTTAGGTGTCATGGGAGTGAAGGCCAGGGACTGGGGGTGAGGGCCGGGTGAGGCTGGGTCTTGAATAGAGTGGTGGGTGGCCTCTGAACAGCAGCCTGAAGGGGGTCTGGCGGGGAAGGAGCCTTGCAGAGATCTGGAGGGAGAGCTTCAGAGGTTCGGAGCCGGGGCCATTACAGACATGGGAGGAGAACCCAGAGGAGGGGCGATGTCTGGGAAGCCAAGCAGGGACAGTCTGTCGGAGGAGGAGAGTCAAGCAGCGTGAGTGAGGGCTGGCCAGTGGGGTTTGAGGTACTGAAGGAGAGGTGTGGAAAGGAATGGGAAGTGAGATCACAGCCAGGGATTCTTCCTGCAATGAGGAAAAGGAAAACGGGGCAGTAGTTGGCAAGGGGAAATGAGGCCGAAGATTGTTTATTAATGTGAGAAATAGATAATTTTTCAAAGAAACACTATTCCATGTTTCTGTATTGGTACGAATGACCCAGTAGAGACTGAAAATGTGACCTAAGGGAAGAGAAGAGGACTGGCCGACAGATGTCCTTGAGCGGCTCAGAAGACAGGGAATGTCGTGCCCACTATAGGCACAGATGGGCACGTGGTTCCTCTCTTGAGATGAGGAAGCGGGCATGGCGTGGCGGGTGGGTAAAGATGCTAGCCATGGAGGAGGCCTGGTGGCGCAGTCTGTGTGGTCTTCTGGTTGCCTCTGCTCTCTGTGTAGCAGAAAACAAGGTTGGGGCTGAGCTTGAGGATGGGAGGAGGGCTTGGGGGTTTGAGGAAAGGGGCGGAGGAGCGCACATGACTTAGGAAGGTACAGTATAATTGCAAGGCAGCATTCAGGACCCTGAGGAGCAGCGGTTCTCAACTTTCCTAATGCCGTGACCCTTTCACATAGTTCCTCATGTTGTGGTGACCCCCAATCATGATATTATTCTCATTGCTACTTCATCACTGTCATTTTGCTACTGTTAGGAATCGGGCGACCCCTGTGAAAGGGTCACTCGACCCCTAAAAGGTTGAGACCCACAGGTTGAGAACCGCTGCTCTTGAGGTTGGGGTCATGCATACAATGGGATGAGTTAGCAAGATGGTGTTTCTCTGGTGGGTTCAGCTATACGGAGGCAGTATGGACTATACAGAGAGCTGGCTTTAACTACGGTGGGCGGCTAACCTCAATATTGGGAGTTTAAAGTTTTAAACCCACCAATCGCTCCACAAGAGAAAGACGAGGCTGTCTGCTCCTATAAGGTTTGCATCTCAGAAGGTCTGTACTCCTGAGTCAGAAGCGCTCGCAGCGGGTTGTGGTTGATGGTTCACAAGAGTGAAGGGCAAGAAGCAGGGAAGAGGCAGGATGCAAGTTGAGTGCCTATGAAAAGAATGAACTACTCCACTGGGGAGGAGGGAGAAGATCAGGCTAGGAGGAAGGGCAAGAAGAACATGACAGGATCCATGGCTTGGTCCCAGATGTGGAGGAGAACAGCCCCTGTCCTCATTACACTCCGTCTTTTTAAATCTCAGAGTCAAAGAAATAGTTCAACACTCTCATTTTGAAGATGGGGAAGGCTGTAGACTCTATACTATAGAGAAAGGTAGAGCCAGGACTTGAACCCAGGACCCGCCAGACCTAGCTTTCTCTCTGCCACATTCTAGATCCCTTTGGGCCCTATCAACAAGATCCTTGACTGCTAGGAGACCCAAGGAAAATTGGGTGGGGGTCCTATTCCCCCTGAAAGCCCATGAAAACCTCCCTTCTAAGGTCAGGAAGAAAAATAATTTCCTTGTCATTTTTTTTTTGTCTCATTCTTGATGGTCTTAACAAACACCACAGCTTTGACCTAAAAGCCAGCCCTGTTGCCCCAGGTCTGGGTAGAAAGCCTGCCCTTATTCTGTAATGCACCTCACACCCTTTTGGCTTTAGGCATCCCATTTCCCCCTGGAAGCTCTGTAAAGGCAGGATCCTTGGCCAGTTCCTCACCACGTCCTCTGAGGCTACCCTGAGGCCTGGCATGTACAAGGTCCCGGGGCCTGCTTGGGGGAATGCCACCACCTGCATAGCTATAAAGCTTACAAGTCGCTTTTCCTTCCGGAATTCATTTAGCCCTCGTCACAATCTTAAGAAGTGAGCACATTCCCCACAGAAGCAACTCAGGGCCAAAAGGAGGAAGCAACTTACCCAGGAACACACCCCTTAGAAATAAATCACACTGCCTTCCCCTCACGGACTAGGTGATGCCCACCTGCACGTATCTAACTCCTTCCCCCCAGAATACAAACCCTCCCTTCCTCAGGCAGCCTCAGTCCCTTCCCCTATAAGGAGCCACTCGGGAGAGGAGGGGACACTTTCGGAGGACTCTCAGCAAATGGTGTGGTGCACCCCCAGGGAGAGCTCGTGCTGCCTTGGCCATCCTCGCTCCTCATACCAAGAGGTCTCTTCTGCTTGCAGGGGTGTGCCAGGCAAGAAGTGTGGGACCATCTTGCTGACCGCAGAGGAGCTTAGCAACTGTCGGGTTAGTAGGGACCACAGGCTAGGTTCAAGAGAAGGCTCCTTCCCTTCTCTCCCCATACTCCCCCGTGGGACGCTGAGGGCTGAGAGCCACTGGGATGTCAGCAGTGTCGCCCCCACCATTCCCAGGACATCGCCACCATGCAGCTGTGTGCCAACAAGCTGGACAAGAAGGACTTCTTTGGGAAATCCGACCCCTTCCTCGTGTTCTACAGGAGCAATGAAGATGGCACGTGAGTCCCTGTTCCCTGTCCTCCAACCCCACCACCAGGGGTCCACGTGGGCTCATAGGTTGGGTTGGGGTTCCAACAGGACCTGAGCTTACAATTCACTCAAAGCAGCACAAAACATATGTTGCACAAATAGGGGGATCCCAGTCTCCAAAAGTCATAGCTTCTATCTCCAGGCCCAGCCCTACCCCAGGGCAGACCCAGTCTTCTTGCTCCTACCTAGGTTCACCATCTGCCACAAGACAGAGGTGGTGAAAAGCACACTGAACCCCGTATGGCAGCCCTTCAGCATCCCAGTGCGGGCCCTGTGCAATGGAGACTATGACAGGTCTGCTTCAGCATAAGCTGGGGGGTGAGGGAACTAGGCCACAAGGGTGAGGTTCTTGGGGCCCAGAATACTGGCAGCAATGTCCAGAAGTGTTAGAAGTGAGATATGATTCTAGGCAAGAAGATGGGTGGATGAGGAGACAGATGGATAGCCACAGAGATGGATTATCCATGGAAGGATCTGTCGATGGATAGATGGATGGATGGATGGATGGTGAGTCCGTCGAGGTAGACTAGAGAAACAAATTCACAGAGACTCATAAGTGACTAAGAAAATGGTTTATGTACAAGAGCAGTTGAATATTGGGAAAACATCCCAGCTCAGTCCAGATCAAGTCCATAAGTCCGATATTAGCCCATATGTCTGATACCAATCTATGAAGTCCTCTTCAGACTCAATGAAACACATGCAATGATGTTGCATGCAGGACGATCACAGGCCAGTGGGTAGAAAGTCTTTGGATCCAGTGGCGTTGTAAGCATCTCAGTGCTGGCAGAGGTCTCCACATGGTTCCTCCAGTTCCCAGAGCACCGGGTCTGTCAGGTAGTAGCATGTGTCTTGTCAGTAGAGAGTCTCCAAGGGAGGGAGCCGAAAGAGAAAAGTGTCTCCCACCTCCAAGGAGGTAAATAGAGGAGTTCCCAGAATTCTCAGGAGGCCATGCCCACAGAGAGGCCTCATTGGCCATGATCCGATTGAAAGACTAGGCTACCCCTTCACTCTTAATCCCCTCAAGTCCTAAATGGACATCATATTATGTAACTACCACAGATGGATAGGTGGATGAAGCAAGAAATAAATGAGTAGGCAGATACATCTATCCTTGGATGGATGGGTGGGTGAAGGATGGATAGATAGATGAATGGGCCATTGGATGGATAAACTGATAAACAGATGAATGTGTATGGGTGGGTATACAAGAAAATTGGTGGACAGATGATGGGGGAAATGGATGAATGGGTAGCAGATGAATGAATAGGTGGACTGATGGGTGGATTAGTGCCTGGTAAGATGAGAAATGATGAATAAATAAATGGGTTGACGAGTCAGTGAGTAAATGGATAAGAACATGAACGTTTGGTGGATGGATGAATGGATTATCGAATGAATGAAAAATCCATGAGGGATAGGGAGAAGGATGGGTAGACAGATGAATGGGTTATTGACTGAGTGAGTTGAAGGTCAGGTATAAAAATATGGCTAAGTTGATCATATGAACAAGTAAGTGGGCAGTTTGTAGATGGGTGGATAGGTGAGGGTATGAAAGGGTGGATGGACACACAGACACACAGACATAATAGATGATTAAGGCGATGGATAGATGAGCCAATGGATGAGCAGATGGCTAGATAGATGGTTGGATAAACTGATACAGAGGTAGATGGACACATGGGATAACATACATAGTTAAGAACAAGGGTTTTGGAATCAAGTTGCCCGAGTTTTAAATCTCAGCTTAATCACATACTAGCCATAGACATTTGCCAAGTTACTTTTTGAGCTCTCAAGACCCTGAAGTAAAACTAATAGTAGTACTTTATAGAATAAGGTAATAGGTGTAAAGTGCCAAGAACTATCCCTGGAATAATGTAAGATTCCATGGGGAAAGTTGTAGGAATGGCAGGAGAAATCAGCTCTGACAGCTGGGTCCTTGTTAGTTTGCTTTTTAAACGTGGTAGAGTAGCCGTCGTGGGGCATCGATGGTCGGGCGCATGCATGGGCTGGTGCACAGATGGCTGGCGATAGGTTGGGAGACAAACAGGCGAATGGATGGGAAGATGACGTGTGGATGGCCCAGCGGGGAGGGATGTGGGGGTGGGGGAGTCTTACGAATTTGTCATACACGGCCCCATCCTCCACATACCTTCTGCATTGCAGAACTGTCAAGATTGACGTGTACGACTGGGACCGGGATGGAAGGTGGAGCTGCCCCACATAGCCTCCTCTCCTGTTTTTGACCCTTCTGACATGCAGCACAGCCATGGGAACCCCAGAGAAGCCTTGGGAGCCAGCAGGGCGGGTGATAGCCACCCCATTTCCCAGATGCCAGGACCTCATGTGGACCTGGTCCCCCTGTTCTCTCTGTTGTACTATCCCTTCCCCTTTCGGCCCCTCTTCTGGCTGCAGCGCCCTAGAGCTGGAGTCGGGGTGGTGGAGTGGGGGGCGGGGTAAAGAGTGGGCTCAGGGCTGGCTTCAAGCCACCAGCAGCTTCCGCTCACTACTCTCCCCCACCCCCGGCCCCATTGCAGCCATGATTTTATTGGGGAATTCACCACCAGCTACCGGGAGCTGAGCAAGGCCCAGAACCAGTTCACGGTGTATGAGGTGAGAGCCCAGCCCAGTCCAGGTTACTCAGGCCCCCATCCTGGAGCTCCCTCCTCTGTCTCCACCCTCAGTCCTCTCTGCCTCTCTTAGGTACTGAACCCTCGGAAGAAGTGTAAGAAGAAGAAATACGTCAACTCGGGAACTGTGAGTGTCCCCTGGAGCCCTGGGCCTCCTGGGGCCCTTCGGTGTCCCTGCCTATAGAACTAGCTCCCCAAGGCTGGCGCTGGGGCAGGCGGTGGCACAGGTTACGTGGATACAGTCGTAGGGTGGGCACCAGTTGGCACTATTCAAGTGCCTCTTTGGTTTGGGATCTCCATCTCCCTTGATGGAGAACCTTTGTGGCCTTGACTCTTTGGCAGAATGAAAAGAGCCCTAAGCTGTGATTCGCCATTTCATATGCTTTGGGGATTCCAAAGATGGCTCTAGTAGCCTCCCCCTTTCTCCCTTTAACAAACTGCAATGTGGGACGAAGCTGGGGGTGGGAATTAGGTCCCTCTCATCACAGACCCCCTCCCCCCTCTGCACCCAAATGCTCCAGGCTACCTCTTGTGTCCCACAGGTGACGCTGCTGTCCTTCTCGGTGGACTCTGAATTCACGTTTGTGGACTACATCAAAGGCGGGTGAGTCACAGGGCACCTCCTGCGCTGAAAGCTCAGCAGTGAGTTCCACCCAGTTCTGAGCGTCAGATTTCTTAAGTATGAAGGGAGATTAGGCAGGGAACTCTGAAACGCTGAGCAAAGAAATGCTCTGTAAACTCAAGCCCTTTGTCCTCGCAGTGGCTTCCTCCCCTCCAGTTCATTCCCCCAAGATACCAAACCAGTCATCTTCCACAGTGGCTCCAGTAACCTGACTGGGCCCAGACGAAAGTAGGGCCAAACCAGCTGGAGAGGCTAACAGCGAAGGAAAAGCCCAGACTCCAGGGCCTCCCCTTGGCTCACAGGGCACAGGCAGACCTGGAAAAGCACTCTGCTCCTCTGAACGCCAGTTTTCTCCTCTGTCAAGGAGGCTCCGAGTTACTGTTTCAGGACTACAGCAAGGATGAGATGGAACTAAATAGACTTGGCACACCAAAACCAAACTCCCTGCCGTGAGTTGATGCCGCTGACTCAGTGTGACCCTCTAGGATGCTAGAGCTCACCCCCCCCCCCTTGAGCTCCCCAGACTTAAGGGAGCAGAAAGCCCTGTCTTTCTCCTGAGCAGTGGTTGGTGGTTTCAAACTGCTGACCTTATGAGTGATGAGCAGTTCAATGCGTAACCACCACCCCACCCCAAGGCACGCAATACTCTTCTGCCTCTGGTGGCATAGTGGGTTAAGAGTTCAGACTGCAAGGTCAGCAGTTCAAAACCACCATCTGCTTGGGAGAAAGATGAGGTTTTCTGCTCCCATCAAAGTTTAGAGTCATGAAAACCCACAGGGGCAGTTCCACGCTGTCCTGGAGGGTCACTATGAATTGGAAACACTCAATGGTAGGGAGCTGTTGGCACAAAGGGAGGCCTACAAGCTGGCAACCTCAGTGTCACTGGGACATGTGTTAGAAATACCTGGCCTTTGGAGCCAAGGATTTGCATTTTAATCAGCCCTCCAGGTAGTTTGCATGTACATTAAGGTGGGAGAGATTTTGTTTTGATATGTTAGTCCTTAACCTATCTGCTTCCCGAACAGGACGCAGCTGAACTTCACAGTAGCTATTGACTTCACAGCTTCCAACGGTGAGGCATGGGCGGGGGGAGGGGGTGGGGGGGGTGTAGGGGCAATAAAGCGGGGAGCAGAGTTCCAAGGGTGTCATTAGGGATTGGCTGGGGACAGAGTGCCCAGGAAGCCAAGGTTTGAGGTACATCCCAGTCAAGCTGGTGCTGGGGTAGGGATGTTGGGGAGAGCTTTGGATAGGAAGGGCTAGTGAGGGCATTGTAAAGAGATGGATGTAGGTTGAAAGGATAGTTGGCTCAACAGGCTAATGAGTAACTGGAGGTGCAGTGGTTATGAGTTGGGCAGTGATCTGCATGGTCAACAGTTCGGAACCACCAGCTGCTCCATGGGAGGAAGACTAGGGGCTTTCATCGCCCGTCAGCAGTTAGTCTTGGAAACCCACAGGGGGTGTGTCTGAGTCAGCACCGAGTGGCTGGCAGTGAGGATGGCTGGGCATCAAAGGGGGTGTAAGGAACAGGGATAGGTTCATGGGAGTAATGGGTGGGCGGATGGGCAAATAGATGCATTCCCCAGGTGGGGGGGTGGGGGGTAAGTACAAAGGACTGAACTAGTAGAGGCATGGACAGGTACGGAGGTGGACAAATGGACAGATCTTTAAATTGGTGCAAGAGCAGGCAAGTCGATGGGAGAATGATAGATGGATGGATAAGTAGATGAGTGGATGAATGGAAGGGGTGGGTGGATGATTAAATTGATCAAATAAATAAAAATGGACAAGTGGATGGATGAATAGAGAGTAAATAAGAATGGAGAGATAAGATGGATTGGGACAGATAAATGGATTGAAAGGTGGAGGTGTGGTCAAGTGAATGGATGGGTGGCTGGAGGTGTGGGCGTTTGGATAAGTGGATGGAGACCTGTGGGGATGGGTAAGTAGATGGATAAGCTAGCATACTGATGAGTAATAAGGTATGAAGGGGCAGATGTGTAGAAGGTGGCTGGATGCATACAAACATCAGCAGGTGACTGCACGAGTGAACCAGTGACCACGGGCGGGACCCCTGTGTTCCCACAGGGAATCCCTTGCAGCCCACCTCCCTGCACTACATGAGTCCCTACCAGCTCAGCGCCTATGCCATGGCCCTCAAGGCAGTGGGAGAGATCATCCAAGACTATGACAGCGACAAGCTCTTCCCAGCCTACGGCTTTGGGGCCAAGTTGCCCCCAGAAGGACGGATCTCCCACCAGTTCCCCTTGGTATGGGATGGTCCACAGCCCTGGCATCTGGCCCCTAAGTGGATCGATTTCTTCTGTTTGCATGTACTCTAAGATGCCCGGGCCCACAAAGCAGCAGGAAGTGGTGTGAGGGTGGCAGGGCAGGGAGGGGCACGGGGCTGGAATTTGGAGGGGAGCTTCCAAGAAGGAGGTGGGAAAAGGGAGGAAGGAGCTGGGATCAGAGCACTCCTGGGCACCCCCTGCCTGGGCTCAGCTTGGCAGGGCATCTTCCCTGACAGAACAACAATGACGAGGACCCCAACTGTGCGGGCATCGAGGGCGTACTGGAAAGCTACTTGGAGAGTTTGCGCACAGTGCAGCTCTACGGACCCACCTACTTTGCCCCTGTCATCAACCAGGTGGCCAGGTAAGGTAGCTGTGTGGGGTGGGGGAAGAATTAGGACACCCAGACGCGAGCCTGACTCCTTAAGGGTAGTCGGCACCACACGTGGGTGAACTTGAACTTTGGGGAGGAGGTGAGAGGTTCAGTATTGGCAAGACCCTAGCACAGAAGTTACATAAAGCCTTACTGCAAGGCAGAGTGTCCCAATAGACTACCCCGCCCCAACCCTGGGAATGACAGTCCAGGCCTCTATTTTGGTTATTGCATAAGTTTTGCTATTGGACCTGAGTGTGACCCTTAAGATTTGGTAATGTTCTCAGAGTTACTGACACAGTGTCAGGCCAAAATAAAGTGCTTCAAAAATGATAGATTATAAAATTGTTCTGAATTTTCCAAATAATTTTTAAAAAATACAAAGCAAATCATATGTAAAATTATTTTTAAAGAAACATGAAACCATTTTAAAAGGCATTAGAAAATGGCATAAAATAAAGTGGTGGCACCTGAAACAAAACACATATCGAGGAAGATCCATGAGACAAGCTTGCATCTCACAAAGATTCCCTCATGGCATCGATGAGTAAATGGGTAAAAACCCATTACTAGAAGAGACCAAGCAAAACAACATAGTTCAGCAGGTTTGAAAGTAAAAGGATGAGGGTGTCCAGTTGGCTTTCGGTCTTCACTTCCCGCCCCCCCTCATTCACATTGATAGGATTTTTTGTTCTGAGTCTTTGATGCCTAATACCTGATCTTATCGACACCTCATGATCACACAGGCTGCTGTTTCTTCCATGTGGGCTTTGTTGCTTCTCAGCTAGATGGCCGCTAAGCCTTTAAGACCCTAGACACTATATCTTTTGATAGCTGGGCACCATCAGCTTTCTTCACACATGTTTGTTATTATTCACATTTTCTTCACATTCTGTTGTTTATTTGTTCACATTTATTTTGTCTTCGGGGACCGTGTCAGGAAGGTGAGCATCACGGACAGCTGGGCTATTAGAACACAGTGGTGCTCTTGCATTGAGGAAGGACTTGAGTAGAGGCCCGATGTCCATCTGCTGCCTTAATACTTAACAAATAAGTATATGCACACAGATCTATTTCCCCATCTTTATAATGTAAATGTATTTACATATGTACATGCCTGTATTTAGACATGTATAAATGCCCGCTGCTTCCTAGTTCTTTCCTTTAACTTTCCTTTTATTCCACTATCATGTTCAGCCTTCACTCAGGTTTCAGTAATTCCTCTCGGTTACATTGCCCTTGATCAAGCCCCACCAGGCATCCCATGCCCTCCTCGCCATCGATTTTAGATCACTGGTTGCTCCCTTGTCCCTGGTTTGTTGGCACCCTCTATCCTTTCCCCCACCTCCCCCTCTCCCATGACCCCTAGAACTGTTGGTCCCATTGTTTTCTCCTCTGGATTGCTTATCCCACCTATTTTATCGCGATAGACCTGCAGAGACAATAAGCACACAAAAAAGACAAAGCAAAACAAACATAACAACAAAAGAAAACCAACAGCAAAAAAAGAAAAGCCTGTAAATAGTTGAAGGTCTGTTTGTTGACCTTTAGGAGAGTTTTCCAGATGGGTCTGATGGGGTGCCATGCCCTGGCCTCAAAGTCTATTTGGGGATTCCTCAGGGACTTCATTGCTTTGCTCTCCTTGCTGCTCTGTTGCGTGCCCTTAGTGTTTCACCCCGATGTGGTCGGGTCAGAACGGGCTACACAGAATTCTTAAATATTATCTTGGGTCAGTATTAAAAAGAAACTAAATTCACTGTCAAGTCAATGCTGACTCATAGCAACCCTGTAGGACAGGGCAGAACTGCTCCTGTGGGTTTCTGAGACGGAAACTCTTTGTGGGAGCAGAAAACCTCACCTTTCTCTCCTGGAGTGGCTGCTGGTGTGATGTTTGCTCATTGGGCTGTTAACCCCAAGGCCAGCAGTGTGAAACCACCAGCTGCTCCGAGGGAGAAAGGCTGGACTTTCTATTCCTGTAAACAGTTTGTCTCAAACTCACAGGGCTCTCTTCCCTGTCCTCTAGGGTCACTGTGAATTGGAGGCCACTCGATGGCAGCAAATTTGGAATTTGGGGGCACCCCTAGCTAGTTGTGTGACGTTCTTGACTTCTGTGTCTCAGGTTCCTTGTATGACAAACGGAGGCTGACAGGAATGCACATCACAGAGTCGTGAGCACTGACGACCTGTCAAGCACTAGGGAGGGTGCTGGTGCATCTCCGGTGCTGCAGGTGACCGCAGAGACAGTTGCTACGATTGTCATGACTCCGATTTGAGGGCATCTGCTCTGTGCTCATTGCTTTTCTCTGGGTGCTGGAGACGCGTGAGTCAGAGCTAGTCCTGTCCTTGGGAGCTCCCACCTGGAGCGAGAGGCAGAAATATAAACAAATCATGACCTCTGTAAGCCAGAGCTTCTCAGACTTTCCAGCAAGATGTCTATTATGGACTGAGTAGTATCCGCCACAATACACGCTGTAAATCCTAATCTTGGTGCCTGCGGTTACAGTACCATTTGAGAGCGGGCTGTCCTGTCATGTCAATGAGATAGAATCGATGTCAGTATAGCTGGGAGATATCTCTTTTGAGATATGAGAGAATCAGCCAGCTAGCCTGCAGAGCTGCGGAAGACAGATGCCAAGTCACACGGAGGCCTCGCCTTGGCAATGGGGAGAGAGCACCTTTCCAGTTTGCTGCAGGAGGGCCATCGAATTGATCCCAATACATTGCAACCCTAGGCTATAAATCTTCACGGCAGCAGGTAGCCTCATCTGTCTCCCACGGAACATCATCTGCCTCTTCGGAACTGTCACACTGAAGGCTAGCAGACTGCTCACTGCACGCTCGCGCAGTGCGGTGGGACTTCCTGTGTGGTGGAGACGGGCGCTGTCGGTGTTTCATACTGTCCTTACTACCACATGTGGGTCCCGGGCCCTTGACATGTCACGCACTTCCGTTCACTTGCTTTCGTTTGAATGGCCACAGCAGGGGCGTAGGGAGCAGGAGAGGTTTAATTGGTGGTTATAAAATAACCCTAATAATGGGATGCTTTTAAAATTAGGACAAATAAATGAATAAGGCTTAGTTCCAACCTGTTAAAATATTGAATAGCCAAACAAAATGTGTGCGAATTGGGAAAGGCAAACGGATCCGTTCTGTGGACCTCCGTCAGACTGGCCATAAAAAAGTTCAAACCCGAGTCAAATACATGGTTTGCCACCATGAAGACACCCTCACGGCCACTCGGGTCAATAAACAGCAGCGGCTCACAGTGAGCCACACTGTGTCCCATGGAGTTTGAGGGCCGGTGAGGCACCCATGGGTGGATGGGAACCTCCAACCTTTGGGCCAAGGATCAGGAGCTCTGGGGGCAGCTGCCAGACTAGCTGAGGGAGGACCCAGCTTGGGGGGTAATGGGGGTGGGGAGGTGGGGGGGAGAAAGGAGATAGAAGAAACAGGAGCCAGCAGAGCAGAGAAGGGAGCCTTCAGTCTTGGCTCTTGAAGGAATAACAGACTCGGTATAGTCCTATTATCTGGTCCCTGCCCACCCTCAGTGGACCCCCAGGTCCACCCTCAGTAGACACCCAGGTCCACCCTCGGTGGACCCCCAGGTTCACTGGGCTTCCATGCTTTCTGGGCACCCACCAGGATGGGCTTCCTTCCCTTCACTGGACTAACTAGAGTGGTGCTCCCTCTACTTAGTTACCCCCCTTCGCCCTCAGACATCACTCCCTGAGACCTCACTGGCTTCTGCACTAGCTCGGCATCCCCGTCATACACTGAAGCCTAGCACTGTGGCCTTATCCTTCACAGGTCCGGGCACAGTTGTATCACGTTTTACTAGGTGGTTCTGGGATTGACACCTGCTTCCCCCGAGTGGGGCTGGGCTGGATTCTTTAACTCGACATGCATCTCCAGGTCCCGCTGAGGCGTCAGTGCTCATGAACAGACCTGGATGGAGTGGGGCGGGCGGAAGGCAGGCAGGAGCATGGGGGCAAGTCTCTTGGCCTTGCTGGGCTTTCAGCTGGAGTCTGACTTTGTCCCCCTGCCTAGAGCTGCAGCCAAGATCTCCGATGGGTCCCAGTACTACGTCCTGCTCATCATCACGGACGGGGTCATCTCGGACATGACACAGACCAAGGAAGCCATTGTCAGCGTGAGTCTGAGAGGGAGGGCTTGGTGGAGAGAAAACCAAACCACAAAAGTCCAGGAGGGTAGGAACTTTGGCTCTACTTGCAAATGAACAAGTCAGCCTGGTAGAGGCCCCACACAGCCTGGTAGAGGGCCCGGCCCGAGACGCCTGGGACAGTGGCAAAAGTCCTTGTGGTTCACAGCCACCGCAGTGGCCAGACCAGCAGCACTTACCGAGTCTACGTATCCATGTCCACAGGAGGATGGGTCAGGTGACACCTAAGCAGTGGGTTGTATTACAGGAAAGGAACCTTGAACTTTGAGTCCATTATAAACTACCATAGATAGGCTACATAATTATTATATTATATTGGATAGTATATATTATTATATTGGATAGTAAACAAATCTCCAGGAGAAGGTACCACCCTCCGCAGCTGTTTGCTACACAGACGCACTTGAAGGGAGCATCTGGGACAAAGTCAGCGTGAGAGTACCAGGGAGAACCCACTTCTGCTCAGAGTCCCCTGCTTGTTATGGCTGCTTATCTCCAGTGCCCACTCTCCCCCCAGGCCTCCTCACTGCCTATGTCTATCATCATTGTGGGTGTGGGACCAGCCATGTTTGAGGGTGAGTAGGATTGGGGTGAGGGGTGATGGCGGGGTGGGGTGGTATTCATGAGTAGGGTCAACAACTTGGGAGAACGGGGAAAGGTTTCTCCCAAGGCAACAGAGCCCAGGGAAGAGAAAACCGGGAATCCCAGGCCCACCGCGTGGTGAAGATAGGAGGCATGCCCCTATTGGAAACTGTCAAGTCCCAGGTCCCCACCCGAGTTTCCCCTAATAGCCAACGGGAGGCCAGTCCTGGGGAAACGGATGTGTGGGGAGGCACATAATGACAGCAATTACAAAAGCTCAATATTCACAGGATGGTTAGGTGGTCTGCTAGGGAGTTGTAAGGGAGGGAGGGAGTTGTAAGGGAGGGAGGTGACTTGGGTCGGGGGTGGGGAAGAGCAATCAACTGAGGGACGTCTCATCCGCAGCAATGGAAGAACTGGACGGGGACGATGTGCGTGTGTCCTTCCGGGGGCGCTATGCCGAGCGGGACATTGTGCAGGTAGACCTGGCCTGGGAGCCACGGTGGGGAGGGGAGGCTAAGTTGGGAGCCGCTTTCCCTACTGACTTTTAAAACTTTTCCCTCACTCCTCCACCCTTCCTGCTCATGGAACAAAGCCACTTTGAGAAACAGGCAAGCCTCTGCAGCCCTTGTGGATTTGTGGTAAAGGAAGTTCCCAAGGTCCTTGCCCTCTAGTGGTACCCCGCCAAAAAACAGATTTTTTTTAAAAAAAAACAAAACAACCTTATCACCTTCAAAGTACTCTCCATTACACTTAAGGCATTTGTCAAATCTGCGATTCCATTCTTGGAAACATTTTTCAAACTCATTTGATTAGATGGCTGACAGCACCTCATTTTTTTCTTCACCTCTTCTACTTCTTCAAATCGCTATCCTTTCATGTCCCTCTTCATTCTTGGGAACAAAAAGAAGTTGCACGGAGCGAGGTCAGGTGAGGCAAAAGAGGCATCTAGTTTTTGCCAAAAACTGGCACAGTGAGATGGTGGCATAAGCAGGTACGTTGTCGTGGTGGCAAAACCAGTCCTGTGTCCGCCACAACTCAGACCTTTTTTGTCACACACTGTTGTGCTATCTTTTCAGAACCTCTAAATAGAAAGCTTGGTGAACAGTCTGACCTGGTGGAATGAACTCCAAATGCACTATCCCCCTCACATCAAAAACAAAACAAATGAGTATCGGTTTTTCAAGGGGTACCCCCTCATAGCCACTAGTCACTGTAAGAGCCTAGAACAGGAGGCTGACAGATAGGGCGGTCGAGGAAGGCTTTCGTGAAGTAATGACATTTGAGCTGAGACCTGAAGAATGTGCAGGAAGGTGCAGCCCAGAAGGCCTGAGGCTCAGACTTGCCTCCGTCAAGGACAGGGGACGAGGGTAGCAGGATCTCATTGAGCTAATAAGGGTCGAGGGGGCCAAGGCCTTGCAGGGCATGATAAAGATTGGGGCTTTCTCCTAAGAGAACTGGAAACCCCACAGGGGAGTCTCCAAGGGGAGGGAGGGGAAGGCTGGAGTGCACTGTACCAGTGCCTCTGCTGGTGGGGAGCTCTGAAGTCCTACAGGTGAGGCGGCAGAACAAAAGCAAAAGCAGCATGGGCAGCGAGGTGGGATGCGTTCGAAGCGGTGATTGCGATGGGGGCAGGAGGGAGTTTTCTAACGTGAGCAACTGTGGGCGTGCTGGCTGCATTGACTGGGATGGGGAAGGTTGATGGGACAGAAAGCTGGGATTCTGTTTTGAATCCATTAGGTTTGAGGTGTCTGTGAGGCAAATGCGCAGATGTGCTATGGGCAGGTTAAGACATGGTTCCGGACCTTTGAAAGAAGGTTAGGATGGATCTGTTTCCCCCTGTCTCCCTATGGAAAGCATGGGAGAGCAGGAACTCCCTGGGAGGAGGTGAGGGAGAGAAGGGGCCAGGTGTGGAGAGGAGGTCGGGCTGGGAAGAACCAGAAGAGTGTGGTGTCACCATGCATGTGCTGTGCTGTGTCCAGGAGAACGAGGGTCCAAAGGCACGGCCACCTAAAGAGAACGAGACTCGGCAAGACGACAAGGAAGGTGCCCGTTGGGTTGATGTGGCCACGCGGTGCCACTGACATCAGCAAGGGCCATTTCAGTAGACGGGGAAGCCCTGCTAGAGCGGGCGGCAGGTGCACACCAGACACTGGACTCAACTCACGGCCAGAGACCCAGCAGGACAGAGGAAAACTGTTCCGCCGGGTTTCTAGAACTGGTCCTTGGGCGATCAGGTTCCCATGGTTTTCCTCTGAGAGCAGCTAAGGGTTTGACCTGTCTTAGAGCCCAGAAGGGGACAGCAAATGCAGGAAACGGTTCAAAGTAGGGGAAGGGTGTTAGCTTAGAAGTTGGGGCTCCAAGGAGACCCTCCCTCTGTTCTTGCCTGTACTGTACCCTCCTCGGCCCTGGCTTCTACCCACATGTGTCTTTTCTGTGCCTGTCCCAGTTTGTTCCCTTCCGTGACTATGTCGACCGGTCAGGGAACCAGGTGCTGAGCATGGCCCGGCTAGCCAAGGACGTGCTGGCCGAGATCCCCGAGCAGCTGCTGTCCTACATGCGGACCAGAGACATCCAGCCTCGGCCCCCACCCACTACCAACCCCAGTCTGACCCCAACTCTGGAGCAGCCTTCGAAAGCCTAGCTATCCAATACCTAGCAGTCTGTCTGTCCACGCACCCATTGCTTCTGCTGGGAGCCAGAAGGTCCGAGAGCCCTGGAGCTCACTGGGAGGGCCACCTTAGAAGTCTGGTGCTGGCTGGGTGAGCACCTGACAAATACCCCACAGAAGGGCTTGGCACAACTACCGCTTCCCTGCCTTCATACTGATAATAAAGCTGATCTTTATTCCACTTCTGTCTCAGGAGTCTTAGGGGGGCAACTGGGAAGCTCAGGGCCTGGGGCCACTTCAGCAAGGACTCTTCCTCCTTTTACCCTAGATGCCTCCCATCCCTTCCTTCAAACACTTGAGAAAAGATGAGTGAAACTCTGTGTGTAGGAGTGTGTGTATATACATTCTTTTTCCTACAGAGAAGGCCCATAGCCTTTATTAGATTCTCAAGGGGCTTCTTGACTTCCACAGGGGCCTCTCGCTGGAAGATGGCTGCTCTAGTCCATATGCGTTTTTAATGGGGTTAATCCAAAGAGCGAACTGTTCCCTTGACCCTTTGCTAAGGGATGTACGTCCATGGTCTCATGTATCCTCACAGCAACCCTGTGAGGTGGGTCCCGTGTTTGTGTCATTCCTGCATCACACCTGAGCAAACGCAAGCTCCGAGAGGTGAGGTCACATCAGTTTGACACCAGCATGTAAAATCTTCACCTGCCTCCTGGCGTCCAAGTTGTCCGAAGCCAAGATGAGAAAAGATGGGTTTGAAAGATCAAGAGCTTGCAGCAGGAAGAACCCGTGGGCTTGCCAGAGTTCCTGTTGCCAGCTACTCTCTGAAGGTGTGGGCAGTGGTTACAAGCTGCAGTCTGTAGTCAACGGCATTGTGCCCCCAACCCACAGCGATGCCCATACCTGAATCCCACCAGTTTCCCCAAACCCCACCTCTTGCTTCAGATCCACACCTTCCCTCCCTGTCACTCCCTGCCTTTCCCACTCTCCCTAGCTCTTTGTCCCACCATCCCTACAATCCCTAACCGGCTCCTCCTTGGCCTCCCTTCCCGCCCCTCCCCGGCCCACTTCCTCCCTACTTCCTGCCGCTGGTGCTCTTCCCAGACTTAGCTGTCAGCTCTACCGTCCAAGTCCCATCTCCAGTTTAACTCCACCCCATAAATGTACCCCACCTGTGGTTCGATTCCCCTTCTTACCAGGTTCTAGCCACAAGGAAAGCTGCGCTGCACTCCCTCTGCAAATCTCCGCGCAGCTGCGGTGCCCTTGGAGGTGGTTAGACTTGCAGCGACAGAAGGAAGCGTGGTTGGTCCTGTGCCAGCCTGCAAAGACTCCACTCACTGGCAGCCACGGCTTACCTATCTCAGGGTGGGGGTGGTCTTTCCCAAGCAGGATGTCCTGCAGGGTCTGGTCTCTCTTGGAAAGATGTCCAAGGGATGTGAGATAAAAGGTTCTCCACCGGGACTTCTGAGGAGCACGTCTTCCAAGTCCATGGTGCATTCTTTACCACCGTTCGTTCGGCCTTCCTTAGCCACTATCCGGTTTTCACACGCGTAAGAGGCCATTGCATACCCTGGCGTGGGTCAGGTGCACCTTCGCCTGAAGGTGATGACTTCGCTTGGAAACCATTAACATGGTCCTTCGAAGCAATCTGCACAGGGCCCCTGCTCGGTCTCTTGATCTCGGGATTGCTTTTCCTGGGCGTTGATTGTGGAGTCAAGTAAAATGAGATCCTTGACAACTGTCTTTTTTCCGTTTGTCATGACGTAGCTTATTGCTCCCGTCCCCTACTCCCCCCCAAACCAAACCCAGGGCCAGGGAAGCCGTTCCTTTTCAGGGGGACCCTACACAGGGGTGCCGAGACTGAATCCTTACGGGCAGCAGATAGCCTTTTCTTTCTTAATTTTGCTTTTAAACCTTGCCTTTCTCCCGCGGTGGTTTTGAATCGCCAGTCTTTCGGTTAGCAGCCTCCGGAGACCGGTCTAGTCTCTTCCAGACCTCAGCCCACGCCCCCCTCGGATTCCCCGAGCCGCCTCGGCTCTGCTTTAGGGCGCAGCCCGCATCCCTCCGGTTCTGGGCCCTGCCCCCGGCTCCGCCCCGCGCCCCGCGCCTCCGGCCCCGCCTCCTCCCCTTTCCCGGAGACTCACGCCAGGTTCCTGCCGCAGCCACGGCGCCAGCAGCCGGAGGGAGGGGGGGAGGGGCGAAGGGCGGGCTCCCGACGCCCAGCCCTGCGCTCGCAGCAGTCCGCGACTGCAGATTCGACACAAACGGCCCGGAGCTCCCAGGACTTCCGTAGTAGGATTTCATCTCCCCCGCCCCCTCCCCCCCGAAACTCACCTTTAAGATAAAGGGCCCATAAAGCTTTGCAGGGCAGCCAGAGGGCCCTTCGGGGACTCAGAAGTAGCCATCGCGCCTCAGCAGGCGAGTGGGAGGCCATGGCGAAAGTGCAGCGCAGTAGAGCCGCGGTGCCGGGTTTACCCTGCGCAGACGCCGTCGCCGCCGCCGCCGCCGCTGCCGCCGCCGCCGCTGCTGCTGCTACCTTTGCCGCCACTGTCTCCGCCGCCGCCGTCCCCGCGTTGCTTCCCGGAGGCTCCATTGTTCCGGCGGCGCCCGGTCCCCGGGCCAGGCTACCTAGGGGCCAGCGAGAAGGGCGGGGCCCTGCCGCGGCCGGCCGAGTCGAGACTCCTAGGCGCCGGCGGGACCGAGAGCGGCAGGGGTCAGCGCGGGAATCCCGGGAGCTGCGGCCAGAGCGCGGGGAGCCGGGGAGTCGGGGTGGCGAGCTCTGTAGTCCCAGAGTTGGGGATCCAGCTTCCCGGTCCGTCTTTCCCCGCCGGCCTCCCCCAAGAGGGGTCGGAGCCCCGGCGGGCGCCCTCGGCAATGAGCCCGGACTCGAGGTGGCCGGTGAGTGCGGGCCTGCCTGGGACCTGGGCGGGAGCGGCCCCCGGGGAAGTAGTAAGCTCCTTTCGTGGAGCGCGCCCGGGCTGCACAGCCCCGGCACCCTCCGGGCTGCTGTAGCCTGGAGCACTCAGCGCGCCGGTTCCCAGCGGACACCCAGGGGCGACGCTGTATACTTCGGGCTGCGGTGCCAATGGCAGGAGAGGAGCCTTGTTTAACTTGTTAAGCTCTGACCGAGGGGAAACTCCACCGCATCCGGGAGAGGGCTGCAGGCACCCCTGGGGCCCAGCCTGGTCCCTGCGGCCTTCCCCCACCCCCCTACTTCCTCCGGCCTTCTGAGCTAGGAGCAGCTGCAGCTGCCGTGCCCCGCGCCTTCCCCAAGGGGTTTTCAGCTTGAGTTGTAATCTCTATCTCCTATGCCGCCGCTGCCGTGTCTGAACCAGAGTGGCAAAGCCTAAACGTTCACCAGGGACCAAGCATGGAAAGAGGAGAGCTTGTTTGTGTCTCCTGTTGCACTTAGTTCCATGTGTAGCTTTACTCAGTGTGGGAGGCAGGGGGTGTTGACAGAGGGTCGGGAGCAGCCCCTTGCCTGGTGTTCAGCCACCTAGGAGAGAAGCCAAAAGAACTTCTGTTTGTCTGGGAGCTCAAGGCTGGCTTTGCCTGGGATGGTGCCAAGCCCCCAGCTGAATTACTGAACTCAACTAGGCCGAGAAATTGGGGCAGTGTGTGACCAAGCTGGGCTTCCTGAGCCCTGGTACCATCTGCTGGCTCCACTCAACAAGGAACACCAGGGAGGAGGAAAGGGGTTAGGGCCCCTGAAGATCAGGGGCTGCGTAGGCCTGATTGTCCTGTTTAGGTTTGAGCCCTTAGGATCTAACACTTAGTAGGAACATGTGCTACTCATGCCCCCACTAAGTAGCCTCAGTTATCTCTTGGTTCCACAGTAGAACCCCCAACGCTGCAGCCCCAGTGCAAGGGCATAGGTTCCCCGCTAAAGGCCTCAGAAAGGAACTGATGCTTTTTAGAACCGGTGATTTCTGCTGGAGAACAGAGCCTTCCCATCAGGCTTCCCCACAGGCTAACACTGGACTTCACCTCATCAATCCCAGCTCCAAATCTGGTGACCCCTGCATTCCGCCATCCACTTGACGGCTTACTCATCCATGCCCTAAATATGGAGTGTTCAGTGTGTGCCAGGAACTGAGGCTGTTGAAATGGGTAGGCCCATTTCTGCTGCAATGTATAAGCCCCTAGACTAGTGGGAGGAGGCCCACAAATCCACCTACCATGGTGGAGGCGAGAATGAGGTACTATGGAAACAGCTCCCACAGGAGAATCAGAACTCAGATCAAAAGAAGTGGCATTTGAGCTAGACTTTGAAGAATGCGTACGAGTTCACCAATCAGAAAGGATAGCGGGCATTCCAGATAGAAGTCATCTTGCAGGAATGAAGGGGTTTTAACATAGTTGCCTGGGCTGAACAGAAGCACCCTACCTGTTGAAGCCTGGAGAGGGGGGAGTATAGGACCAGGATGGGCATTGAATCTCATCAGAGGGTTTAGATGTGAGCTGACAGATGTGGGCAGATCTTGAGGTTGTGAATCAAAGAAGTTGGCATGGTGGTTGCACTTGAAAAAGTACGGACTGTATTTTGCAACATTGGGCTAAAGACGTTTAGATATATGGTAGAGATGGTGTTTGGGGATGCTATCAAAGTGGGTTGACCGGGAGCTGGTGACCTTTGGGGAGGTGTGTGTGTGTGTGTGTGTGTGTGTGTGTGTGAGAGAGAGAGAGAGAGAGAGAGAATGAGTGGGGTCCCTGATTTGGGTGGCCAAGAGCCCCTCCTGCGGCTTATTCTAATTTATCTCTGTGTTCTAGTCGTGACAGCATGGGGGTGGACTTTGATGTGAAGACATTCTGCCACAACTTGCGGGCGACTAAGCCACCATACGAATGTCCTGTGGAGAGCTGCCGCAAGGTCTATAAGAGCTACAGTGGCATTGAGTACCACCTGCACCACTATGATCACGACAGCCCACCCCCCCCACAGCAGACACCACTCCGGAAGCACAAGAAGAAGGGGCGGCAGTCTCGCCCGTCCAACAAGCAGTCGCCCACTCCCTCGGAGGTGTCACAGTCTCCAGGCCGTGAGGTGATGAACTATGCACAGGCCCAACGCATGGTGGAGGTGGACCTGCACGGCCGTGTCCACCGCATCAGCATCTTTGATAACTTGGATGTAGTGTCTGAGGATGAGGAGGTCCCAGAGGAGGTGCCGGAGAATGGCAGCAACAAGGAGAACACCGAGGCGCCGGCTGCTGCTCCCAAGTCAGGCAAACATAAGAACAAGGAGAAGCGCAAGGACTCCAACCACCACCACCACCACCACCACGGCGCTGCCGCCAGCACCACACCCAAGCTGCCCGAGGTGGTGTACCGGGAGCTGGACCAGGATACCCCTGATGCCCCGCCCCGACCAACTTCCTATTACCGGTAAGGCCAGCCTTGCCCCAGCTCTGGAAAACCGGTCCAACAGGGCTCAGGGGCCAGAGACATGGCAGGCGGTGGATAGAAAAGTGGCAAGGTTTTGTAAAGGCGACATGCTGGCCCTGCTGGGCAGGGAAGGGAACACTGCTCTGCCTCATGATGGTGGCATTTACCATACAGTGCCACATGCCAGGACGAGAGTGGGTACTTCACCATCCAGTGCTGTCTTGCGAGCCCCACGCATGGCAGCCCCTGGGACTCTGTAGCATTCCCTCGCAGGAAGTCTCTAGAGAAGCAGATCGAGAGGCTTAGCTTCACCCCAGGAGGGGAGGCCGAGCCCCCAGCGCTCCCAGGAGTAGCTGAGCACGAACTGCACCCACCACCCAGGCCTCTTTCTAAACACCCCCTGTCTCATTCTCACCTCACCACTCAGACACGCTGTTCCCCATTGCACAGCAGTGTCCACTGCTGTCCAGAAAGGACGCCGGACTATCAGAGACTGGCAGGCCAGTAGCTAGACGAACTGGGATCACTCTGCCTCCAAATCGGTAGTCGTCCCACTGTACCAAAGACAGTTTCTGGACCCTGACCTTCCCCACTCCTGCAGCGACTTCTGGTTTTAGGGAAACCACATCTCCAGGACAGGCATGAGATTCCTGTCTGCCTTAAAGGCAAAGAACCCTGATTTGATAAGCTCCTCAGAGCAGCCCGCCAGTTTGCAGAGACATTCTCCCAGTTGTCATTTATCCTCCACAGTCTTGAGCAGGGAGTTCTTCCCCCGCAGTCTTTGTTTCTGCAATGGCCTTTTGATCACCTGTGAGTGTTTCTGTGCACCCTGAGGCCTTCCACAGTGGCTCCTCACGAAGGCACAGGTAGAGTCAGGCGAAATTCCCTTAGCATAAGGTGAAAGTAAGCAAGGAGGATGCTGCAGAAACACAAGTATAAAACAACCTGGAGACTCTTGCCCTTGCAGGCAGAGAGTGTTCTGATGAGTCAGTGAAGTTCAAGTAGCCTTCGTCCCTGTCAACCAGAAGGCCTCATCTCAGAGAGGAATCATCATAAAGCTTTTGATTTGAAAGACAACTTTTACCACAACTCAATCCACATGTTCTATTAATTCTTAGTTCTTTAAAGACAAATCTGTAGGAACCATAGCGGTAGGGCCCTGGATGTCACTTTCCTCTCTACTGTCAGTCCCTAGACATCTGCTCAGCTCTGCATCCTCAGGCCTTCCCATGTCTGTTAGCACTGTGAGTGACGTGCCCTTGTCTTCTGCTCTCTGCCACTCTGCAGGGCTTCCTTACGGACTTTTTCTGATAGGCAGGCCCGCCACACGGTTTCTCCTTCTCATTCACGCTTCGCCTCCTGGGAGCACAGCTCTCTGCTGGTTCACGGCTGTCAGGTGGTCCGTGTGCTTCAAGTCATTCTTGGACTGCTGTCAGAGGCAGCGCCCAGCTGTTGGAAGTCATTTCCGTGACCTGTGAATGAGTCTGCGGTCGCCCTCTTACTGATAACATGATAACAGCCTTCTTCCTACTTGGGTCTGACAGGGAGGAGAGAGGTTGGGGTTGGCTGGTGTGCCAGGACCTCTACTCCAAGCAGCCTGCCTTCTCGGCCTCAGCCTGTCACCTGGCTGCCCTGTGCAAGTGCCCCGCGTATTGTCACAGCAGAGGAAAGGTTGAAGGGCCAGGTGGTTCTCCAAGGCCCTGAGCCCCGCCCTCACTCAGGGACAGAAATACAGTTACCTAGGGAAGAGGTACAGGGCCCCGTACATACAGTCCCCTCAGCTTCCTCCTCCCTTCGACCCCAGAATGTCTTTCACAGGAGCATTCAGGCCTGGTTCTGTGCAGTGAACCTGTGGCCTCAGCCTCCTGTGTCTGAGAGCTAGACATGTAAGCTCTTGTCGCGTGAGGCCAGGTGGATAAGGGACTCGCGAGAGCCATCACTTAGTAGGACTCATTCGTGCCCAGTGAGTGCTGCTGGGTGGAGGCTGGGTATGCTGGGGCTGACGTTTGCATCCCAGCTCTTCCACTTCCTGGTTGTGTGACCTACCTGTGGTGGGCAGTTGATTCATCATCAAGTGCGGTTGCTGTGAGAATCCTGTGTAATAAGTCAGCACAGTGCCTGACCCCCAAGTCAGTGCTCCCTAATGTTATGTTGAGGTGATTTCCCATGGCTATCCATTGGCAGAACCTAGTACGAGGGAACTTGGAACCCAGTCAGCGCTCTGCTCCCTGGTGGCCAGGTGGTGATACAGTCATTCGGGAGGTGATGCCCAAAGACATTCTTCCCCTGAATCACCTAGACTGCTGGGGGGGTGGGGGGAGGCTTTTCTGCAAAAGTAAAGACGCTGGTGGTGTCTATAGCACCTGGCACCTGGGATGAGGCCAGGGAGGAGTGAGAGCACTCATGAAAAAGGCGCAGGCTGGGCACAGAGCATGTGCTTGGCAAATGCAAACTGCCTGAGAGGAGAAGCCCACCCACCCACTGCAGCCCCCTGTGCGCCACAGGTACATCGAGAAGTCGGCTGAGGAGCTCGACGAGGAGGTGGAGTACGACATGGATGAGGAGGACTACATCTGGCTGGACATCATGAACGAGCGGCGGAAGACGGAGGGCGTGAGCCCTATCCCGCAGGAGATCTTTGAGTACCTGATGGACCGGCTGGAGAAGGAGTCGTACTTTGAAAGCCACAACAAGGGCGACCCCAGTGCGCTGGTGGACGAGGACGCCGTGTGCTGCATCTGCAATGACGGTGAGTGCCAGAGCAGCAATGTCATCCTCTTCTGTGACATGTGCAACCTGGCCGTGCACCAGGAGTGCTATGGCGTCCCCTACATCCCCGAGGGCCAGTGGCTGTGCCGCCGCTGCTTGCAGTCACCCTCCCGTGCCGTGGACTGTGCCCTGTGCCCCAACAAGGGCGGTGCCTTCAAGCAGACCGATGACGGGCGCTGGGCCCACGTGGTATGTGCCCTGTGGATCCCCGAGGTCTGCTTTGCCAACACCGTCTTCCTGGAGCCCATCGACAGCATCGAGCACATCCCACCTGCCCGCTGGAAGCTCACCTGCTACATCTGCAAGCAGCGGGGCTCGGGGGCCTGCATCCAGTGCCATAAGGCCAATTGCTACACCGCCTTCCACGTGACGTGCGCCCAGCAGGCCGGCCTCTACATGAAGATGGAGCCTGTGCGAGAGACTGGGGCCAACGGCACCTCCTTCAGTGTCCGCAAGACAGCCTACTGCGATATCCACACACCCCCAGGCTCAGCCCGCCGCCTGCCTGCCCTGTCCCATAGCGAGGGTGAAGAGGATGAGGATGAGGAAGAGGAAGATGGCAAGAGCTGGAGCTCAGAGAAGGTCAAGAAGGCCAAGGCCAAGTCCCGGATCAAGATGAAGAAGGCGCGGAAGATCCTGGCCGAGAAGCGAGCTGCAGCACCGGTGGTGTCGGTGCCCTGCATCCCCCCCCACAGGTATGCGGGCGCAGGTGCGGGAAGCAGCTGGTGCCAGAGTGCCATGGCAGGGCTGAGTTACACCTTCTTCCCATCAGGCTCTGCGTAGAGATGCCAACCGAATTCCAGAAAGAGGACTGGCTCTCTCGCATGTCACCCGAGTGTAACTTTAGGAGCCAGAAACGTCTACCTCTTAACTCTCAGTCCTGGCAGCGGGCTTAAGCTGCCCTTCATATTGGCGCTGGGGTCAGTTAGGAAGCCCGAGGGTGGGTGACCAGCAGCCACAGAGGCTTGAACAGTCTCACTAGGAGGGGAGGAATGGAGTAAGCAAGGGAAGGGCAGAGTTGTAAAGTGGGGCTCAGCTGGGGGGTGGTCCTTGCTGGTAGTTGGTGAGCAGCAGTTTACTGCTGCTCTGGGCTTTGTCTCAGAGCTCTCCGAGGCTCGGCTGGGTGAGAGCACTCAGGTGTGCAGTGGCATGAGCTATCCTGGGAAGAACCCCACTGCCCCCCATGGTGTACAGCATTAGGGATGCTGGCTTCATGCTCAGCTTGCTTTCCTGTGGACAGAGGTGCCATCAGTGGTGCCCCTGCTCCCCTTTGCTGTAATCATGTGTCCCGGGCCTGTTGGACAAGAGACACAGTCCCTGTCCCACCTCATTCAGGAGTTTCCGCGGGCCAGAGAGCCCAGTTCTGTGGAAAAGTAGCAGGGCCCAGCAGGGTTTTCTCCTGTCCCCCTACCCCCCTCAGACTCAGCAAAATCACTAACCGCCTGACCATCCAGAGGAAGAGCCAGTTCATGCAGAGGCTACACAGCTACTGGACATTGAAGCGGCAGTCTCGGAACGGGGTCCCCCTGCTGCGTCGCTTGCAGACACACCTGCAGTCTCAGAGGAACTGTGACCAAGTCGGGGTACTGTGTCAGACTCTGTGGGCCCTGGGACTGGCTTCCACTAAGAGGCCTTCAAACTAGGTTCAGGACCAAGTCCCTAGAGCAGTGGTTCTCAACCTTCCTAATGCTGTGACCCTTTCATACAGTTCCTCATCTGGTGACCCCCCCCCACCATAAAATTATTTTCATTGTTACTTTGTAACTAATTTTGTGACTGATATGAATCAGGCAACCCCTGTGAAAGGGTCGTTCAACCCCCCAAAGGGATCGTGGCCCACAGGTTGGGAACTGCTGCCCTAGAGGTTATCAGTTTATGATGGGCGTGTTCCGATATGTCTTTCGTTCACTCCAAGAGCACTTAACCGAGCAGGTACTTTGGGGACATGCAGATTTGGATAGCAACTTTAGCTGAGAGTTTGTCGATCATAAGCCACTGTGCTCCCTCCTGCGGCTTGACCTGCAGAGCCAAGTTCCCCCGAGGCTCCCTCCCCATCTCTGATCTCCCTTTTCCCTCCACAGAGAGATTCGGAGGACAAGAACTGGGCCCTCAAAGAACAGCTCAAGTCGTGGCAGCGGCTGCGGCATGATCTGGAGCGAGCTCGGCTGCTGGTGGAATTGATCCGAAAGCGGGAGAAACTCAAGCGGGAGATGGTGAGTGCTCGGGGCCAGCCCTGTGCTCCGGAGAAGGCAGAGCAGGTCCAGAGCCAGGCTGACCCTGACCCCAACCCTCCCCGTGTGCCCTTGGGCCGACCAGAAGTCCTTGTCCAGGAGAGAGAGTATGCAGGAACCCTGCATTGCATACTGGGTCCAGGAAGGGGAAGCGCCAGAGTAGCGGGGCCAGAAAGAACGGGAGAGCCCACGCAACTGTGGAGGTGGGCGATTTCCAAGCCAGAACCACTGTGTGCTGAGGGCCTGGCTTATAGCCCTTTGTTGTGTCAGCTCAAGGTGCAGCAGCTCGCCATGGAGATGCAGCTGACGCCCTTCCTCATCCTGCTGCGGAAAACCTTGGAGCAGCTGCAAGAGAAGGATACGGGCAACATCTTCAGCGAGCCGGTCCCTCTGTCCGAGGTAACCGAATTGGATGAAGTAAGAACCCCTTCCCCTCGCTCCACCTTTCTGTTCCTCTCCCACTTGGACCCCTGCTGCAGGTCTGGGCTGGGGACTAGGAGGGTACCTTGAGGAGAAGGGTGGTGGCTCTGGGGCCACATGGTGTGTCATCTGGACCCTGTCTGGTCTGTCACACACACCCCCAAGGCCAGAATAGAATGGGAGGCAATCTGCACTCCTTCCCAGGAGGCAGGAACAGGGGCTGCCACATGAATGACCCTTTCAGCTGTGGGGTCTGGCTAGTGGCCGTGCTCTTAGAATGTATGCAATGAGAGGCTGAGAGAGAGCCTCCTTAGAAGTGTTATGAGAAGAGAAAATGTAAGCCCGGCAAGATTGTTACTTCCAGAAGCTTCTGCTAGCCATTTCCTTCCTGTAACCTCACATGGCTGTAGAAAGTTGACTTGGCTGTATTTTCACCACCTTTGATCAGGAGCCCTGGTGGCAGAGCAGTTACACATTGGACTGCAGTCCACAAGGTCAACAGTTCTAAACCACCAGCTGCTCTGAGGAGAAAGATGGGGCTTTCTCCTCCCACAAAGTTACAGTCTCGGGAACCCACAGGGTAGTGTTGCCCTATCCTGTAGGGTCACTGTGGGTCGGCATTGACTCGATGCTTTGTTCTCAGGGAGGAAAGGAAGACCCAGAGACTTGCTGAGGTCGCACAGCTTTTTTGTGGCGTGTGCAGTCGAGACTGGAACGTAGCTCTCTTCCCCTCTGCTACGTGCCTACCTCTAACCGTGGTGGGAGAGAGTTGCTGGATGCACTTGGGGGCTGGGGGCTCCGGGGGAAGGAGGGGCCTAGCTCTGCTTAGCCACACCTGCCCTGCTCTCTCAGGTCCCTGACTACCTAGACCACATCAAAAAGCCTATGGACTTTTTCACCATGAAGCAGAACTTGGAGGCTTACCGCTACCTGAACTTTGATGATTTTGAGGAGGACTTCAACCTCATCGTCAGCAACTGCCTCAAGTACAATGCCAAGGACACCATCTTCTACCGGGCAGCAGTGCGGCTCCGCGAACAGGGTGGTGCTGTGCTCCGCCAGGCCCGGCGCCAGGCTGAAAAAATGGGCATTGACTTTGAGACGGGCATGCATATCCCTCACAACGTGGCTGGAGATGAGGCCCCACATCACACCGAAGATGGTGGGTGATGAGTCTCGCTCTCTTACACACACGTACACACCTGTGCCTGGGGTGGACAGCTTTCCACATGTCTCCTGGGAGCAGGCAGTGTAGGCAGGAAGGTGCTAGGCTGAGCTGAGAAGTGGCTGCTTAACCCCTGGAATGCTCCCTGAGAGACCAAGCCAGGTGGATGGATGGCAGGACTCACCTTTCCACATCCTGGTGCTGCCACTGTGTAGGTGTTGTGGAGGAGAATCTGAGGTGGACAGAATTGGGTTTCTTGCTGTCTGCCCAGAGACCAGGAGGCCTGCCCCCTAGCTGACCTGTATCCTTCACCCCTCCCACCCCCAGGCCTGGCAGCCGAGGAGGAGCGGCTGGTCCTGCTGGAGAACCAGAAGCACCTGCCTGTGGAAGAGCAGCTGAAGCTGCTGCTGGAACGGCTGGATGAGGTGAACGCCAGCAAGCAGAGCGCTGGCCGCTCGCGGCGCGCCAAGATGATCAAGAAAGAGATGACAGCACTGCGGCGGAAGCTGGCGCACCAGCGAGAGAGTGGACGGGACGGACCTGAGCGGCACGGGCCCTCTAGCCGGGGCTCTCTGACACCTCACCCGGCCGCCTGCGACAAGGACGGGCAGACTGACAGTGCAGCTGAGGAGAGCAGCAGCCAGGAGACGAGCAAAGGTCTGGACCCAAAATGAGCCACACTGGCTCTGCCACACGAGCGTGCACGCGTACACACACACACACACACACACAGAGTCCCTGCCGTCCCCCCGGGCAGAGGCCCCCTGCAGAGCTAGCCGTGCCCACTGGCTGTGTGTCTCAGAGGACATTGTCCCTGATCCCATGTCCCAAGGTCACCCCTGCCCCCCAGCTCTAGCTATAGCATGGCCTGTCCACCCCGGGCCTGGCCCGCGCCGCCTCCACTGCACGTCAGACCCTCACCAACTCTGCTCTTTCTCTCTCTCTCTTTCTGCTCCAGGCCTGGGCCCCAACATGTCCTCAGCCCCCGCACATGAGGTGGGCAGGAGAACCTCAGTTCTGTTCTCCAAAAAGAACCCGAAGACAGCTGGACCGCCCAAGAGGCCGGGCCGGCCCCCCAAAAACCGGGAGAGCCAGATGACCCCCAGCCACGGAGGCAGTCCTGTGGGGCCCCCCCAGCTCCCCATCACGGGCTCCCTGCGTCAGCGTAAGCGGGGTAGGAGCCCCCGACCCAGCTCGAGCTCAGACAGCGACAGTGATAAGTCCACAGAAGACCCCCCAATGGGTGAGCTTCACCATCACCCAGCCCCTCTCCCCCAAGAGAGTGAACAAAGCTGTCGTTCTCCACCATATAACTCCCCAGTGAGTCAGTCCCTTCATCTCCCTAGAAAATGTTAGAACTAGAAGGGCCTTAACAATCCCTTGATTCCACCCCTCATTTTATAAATGGGGAAACAGGCTCAGATAGACACTGACCAAGCCAGATTCTCCCCCAGGGTCCTCCTCCGTTTTACTGCCTTCACCTTTTCTCTTCTCACCCTCCTCGGGGTCTGTGTTTTAAGTCCTTCATGTCCTAAGGCCAGTCACTGCCTCCACGGGAAGTCTGCAGGGTGGGGCCAGGCCTGTGGCCAGCTGTAGTGGGCACTGTCCAGAGCTAGCTCTGCTGCCCAAGGTGGGAGGACTTTGCTAGCACAGAGGGAGCCCAAGTTCTAAGTCCCGACTGTCCCCTACTGCCATCACTAACTGTGTCTTTCCCTCCTCTCCCTCCAACCAAGACTTACCAGCGAACGGCTTCAGCAGTGGGAACCAACCGGTGAAGAAGAGTTTCTTGGTGTACCGGAATGACTGCAGCCTTCCCCGGAGCAGCTCGGACTCGGAGTCCAGCAGCAGCAGCAGCAGCAGTGCAGCCTCAGATCGAACCAGGTACTGGCACTCCCGTCAGGGACACCTGTAGGGCGTCCTTCCTTCCAGGGCTCGCAGCCTGTCCAGGCTCCCTGCTGGAAGTAGGGGGCAGCCATCTCGGCAGAGGTTCAAATGGCTCAAACTCCAACGTGCTCCACAGAGGCACTAGATCAGGACTCAAATCACATTGGGGGACTGAGGGGGCCTTCCTGAGTGAAGCCGACAGTTGGAGCAGAGGGGATAACCTGGTGGTCTCTGGCCTGGATCGGGTCCGCAGACATATTTTGCTTGGCTAGGAAATGCTGTTGGTGTGGGGGTGGGGCGTGGGGACTCCCAGTTTGCTGTGTCCGAGTTGTCGACTGTGAGCAGCATGGCTGTTCAGCTTCAGGCTGAAGCTGAGCAGCGGCTGCTCCCCACAGACTGGCCTCCTCGCCGCACCTTCAGTCAGAGCATCCGCTTGGCCCCGAGAGTGTCTGAAACACTCCGCCGGTGCCCTCTCCTCCCCAAACATCTAGGACTCTGGGGGCTTCAAGAGAAGATGCGCACTGTGCCCCTCCTCTCCCTCCCCCTCCCTTGACCTGACCTCCCCATGTCTTTTTCACAGCACGACGCCCTCAAAACAGGGCCGGGGCAAGCCCTCTTTCTCGAGGGGAACCTTCCCAGAGGACAGCAGTGAGGATACCTCAGGCACTGAGAACGAGGCCTACTCCGTGGGCACTGGCCGCGGCGTGGGCCACAGCAGTAAGTACCCTCATCCAAGGCCAGGGATGCCCGGTGCCCAGTGTCAGGGCCTCGCCAGTCCCCCAGCTGCTGACCCGCCCCCTCTCTCCCATTCCTGTGAAGTGGTGAGGAAGAGTCTGGGCCGGGGAGCCAGCTGGCTTTCAGAGGACGAAGACTCCCCCCTGGATGCCCTGGACCTTGTGTGGGCCAAATGCCGAGGCTACCCATCGTACCCAGCTCTGGTAGGTTTCCCCACCTTCTCTCACAACCCACTTGTTTTCACTGCCAGTCCCTCGGGCTTACACTGAGGAGCCCATCCCTCGCCCTATGACACGGCAGAGCCGCCGGAGCCCCAGCAGGCTGACTGCTGGGCAGGTGTAGCTGGAGTACCACTTAGTTGGTTCTCCATCTCTGCCTTTTCCGTCCCTGGCTCTTTGGGTTCTGGACCAAGTCGGCATTGGAAGAAGCCAAGGGACAGCACTGCATCCCCAGCAATGTGATATAACCTTGCCCTGTCCCCGTTTCAGAGGTAGTCTCCAAATTCTTGGGAAGGGCAGGCCTCGGGGATCAGGAAGTGAACTGAGCCAAACCAGATTCTTGTTACATCCTCAGATCATTGATCCAAAGATGCCCCGGGAGGGTATGTTCCACCATGGGGTTCCCATCCCTGTGCCCCCACTGGAGGTGCTGAAACTTGGTGAGCAGATGACCCAAGAAGCACGTGAGCATCTCTACCTCGTCCTCTTCTTTGACAACAAGCGAACCTGGTAAGGGAGCATGGGAGCATTTCGTATGACTGATAGCCATAGGTACGACCCAGTGTGGTCATCAGAAACCCCAGGAGCAGATAGATGGTAGGCGGGGCGGGGGGGGGGGGATTATCACAGGTCCATTGGGAAAGGACTTAGAAGAGAGCTTTGCGCTAAAGGATTGTGTTGACCGGGAGTCAGAGAGGTTGTGTGGGCAGCAGCCGACAAAAGCTGTGGCTAGAAACCAGGAGGCCATCGATGACTGTGACACATGACGAGGTGGCTGCCCTCCCAGCCTCAGAGGCTTCAGCGCTTCGTTCTCCACCACTTCCTTCATGCTGACAGCATTGGGATAAAGCAGGCCTAAGCAGGCCACCTCTGAACTTTTTTTTTTTTGCACTTCTTTTCTGATATGTGCACGTCTATTTTCTTAACAGTCTGATGGTAGATTTAGGTGTGGGTAATGTGCCTGGATCCTGCGGGAGTGCACAAATTGCAGGTTAGGCCAGGGGTCTGCTTTTTAGTGGCCATAGAGACCCTGTGGTCCCCCTTCATCAGATTGCTGGCTGGGCTCTCTTCACTAGTCTTAAGCAGTTTCTTGAGAGCCATGATTGTTTCTGTTGGTCCCTGGTGGTAACTCTAGTGCCCCCCACAGAACCTGGCCCAGTGTTGGTGCTTGGGGGTAGGGTTTGGGGGCATCAAGTTTGGCTGAAGGAGCAGTAAAGGCTGGTGCTTTGTGCTGTCCATGAGATGATTAACTTAACCCCCACCTCGTGCTTTAGGCAGTGGCTGCCCAGGACCAAGCTGGTTCCTCTCGGGGTAAACCAGGACCTGGACAAGGAGAAGATGCTGGAGGGCCGCAAGTCCAACATCCGCAAGTCGGTGCAGATCGCCTACCACAGGGCTCTGCAGCACCGCAGCAAGGTGCAGGGCGAGCAGAGCAGCGAGACCAGTGACAGTGACTGATGCTCTGGCACAGTGCCCTGTGACCTTTCTTCTCCCCTCTGCTCACCAGCCCAGGGTGGCACCGGCCTCTGCACTGACTCATTCCTGGTCTTGGGGCCAGTCTCAGGGGAAGTTGGGCGGGGGGTGGTCCGTCCTGCTCTGAGTGCAGCTGGACTGTACAGAACACTCTGAGGGTCCATGATGGCTCTGGGCAAGTAGAGGGGTAGACCCACCAGCCAGAAAGAGCCCGAGACCTCGTGGCATTAAAGGGCATGGTGGCGGGTGAAGGTTAGGACACTGCGAAAAACAGGCCATCCCACCAACTCTGTCTACTTATGCCAAGGAGTATCCCTAACTGCCTAGAGGCCTGAGGCCCCTGCAGGTAGTAAGGTGGGCAGACATCTGCCCAGCCTAGCAGTGGGATTGATGTCGATCCAGCCTGGAAGAGGGGCACTAGGTGACCCCCTCCCCTGCTGTTGTATATACTGTAATTAGTGGAGAATTTAAATTATTCTCATTTGTAACTGCGTTTCCGGGTCGCGCCAGAGTCATTTGGTACTAAAAATACCTGGGGCCTGTCCCCACTTCCCTTTTCCTTCCCATAGGCCCCCACCCCTTTCAAACTGGTTTGTATTTATTTCCAAGGAAGAAAATATATTGATTCGTAGAAATATTTGGAATTCTTCATTATTGCCTTCTGCCACGGGAGGAAAGGAATTGGAAGAGAGGTTCAGTCTATCCCCCAGGGATGATAAATAATTGGGCCCAAGTGGTTGCTGGCTACTGTGCATACCACATCTGTAGTCAACAGCAAAAATAATGGGATAGCTCCCATTCCATCTACTTAATGAGAACCAACTTTTCTGTGCAAACTTTTAGGTGATCCTTGCAGTGACTATTTTAGAGGACTTCATAAAAAGTTCATGGGAAAGTGGATTAAAAGATCCTAGAATGTTTCCAAAAGCCTTTTGAAGCCCCCTCATATGGGGAGGCTAATGATATTGGGTGGTTATCCCAAGGAAGTCCCTGAGGTTTAGAAAAATTCACTTGTCCCGGTTCCATCTAGGAAGTGGCCGAGTCAGGTTTGTTTGCTGCACTGCCAGAAGTGCCAACTACAGATCCCTCTGTAGACTTTGGATGTTTCATCTTTGCCAATAGGATACCCAAATGCTTCAGTCACTACCTGTGACTCTGCCCCACTGTTGTTAGGGGCCATCTAGTTGGTTCCAAGCTGAGACTCTATGCACTACAGAATGAAACACTGCACACGATCCTTTGCCACCCTCAATTGTTTCTGAGCCTGTTGATGTAGCCAAGGTGTCGATGTATTTTTATTGAGGGCCTCCTTCACTGCCTGCCCTCCACTTTACCAAGCATGATGCCTTTCTCTGGGGACTGGTCTCTCCTGACACCATGTCCAAAGTATGTGTGTAAAGACTGAAGAAACTTGCTTTTTATTCACTTTCAACCTTGGTGCCTTCTAGTGCTAGTTGAACAATTCTTGGAGTGCCGTTCTGAGAGTCAGACAGTACAGGGTGGTGTGCCAGTGAGGAAAAAGTAATTGTTCAAAGGGACCTTGAGATTACTGAATGCCAAGACAAACTGGTCGTGTTCCCATGCACAGTGGATCCAGAGATATATGCTGGAGGACAAAGGTCAAACTGCGGTCTAACCCAGTCCCCATCCCCTGTCAGGGCGCCATCCCCACCCAGCAACTCTGCGGGCAGTTCTCCAGGGCTGACTTTTCAGGGTGTAGAAAGCCCGTGCTCCTCAGTGGCAGAAGGTGGAAAACGCGCTGATAAGTCTGGCCTTCCCTGTGTCCCTGCTTTGTGTGTGGCTCCTGACCGGAAGTCGGAGTCCACATTTCCCCAGCCCAGGCTGCTCCCTAGGAGGCACGCCCTGAGCTAACAGCTGTTTTTCTGAGGCAGCGCCTCCAGGCCTATTCAGCACGGTGGGATTCCGGAGCGGGTGGGCTTCTGAAGGGCGCTCTGGGGAAGGCAGCCCCGCCGCCCCCCCAGTCAAAAGCGCTCACAGCAGAGCTGCGGTCGGGCCCCATCCTTGGAGAGACTTCGAGGGAGGGGTGCTGGGTTCTGTGAAGACGCCTGGAGAAAGGCCGAGCTTGAGAGAATGGGCTTGGATTTGAGGCCAGGCGCGCACCGGCCACGCCCGGTCCTGTGGGACGCCCTGCCGGGCCGAGGGCCAACACGCGAGAAGCAACCAGCCGGCAGCGAGCCCAGAGCGCGCCAACCGCTTCTGCGCTGGGCGTTCCGCCCACCCCATCCCCACGCCTCGCTCTTCCCTCGGATTGGCTATCTCTGGATCAAGTAGGCGGGGTCAGAGAGCCACTTCCGGTGGCGAAACCGGAAGACGGTGCTGGCGCGCTCGCTGCCCCACTTCCTCGCGGCCCCGCGACGTTGGCGCGCGCTCAGGGGCCGTGGAGGGCAAGGCATGAAACGTGAAAACGAGGCTTGGAACGAGCACTGCCGGGAACACTAGAGGCGAGGGAGGGCCTTGCAAGGAGTGGAGTTAATTGGAGCTGGGCGGAACCTGCAACACGTTAAAGAGGCTTAAGGGGAGGGGCGGGCGTGGTCTTGGGTGGTGACTGGCTCCAGTCCTGATGGGCGGAGCCGTCAGGGGGCGGAGCCGCGTGTGTAAAGTTTAGTCTGTACCCTCGTGCCAAGTAGTATGATCCATCGCACTCTGGCCTCCACCCCCGCCCTCTGGGCCTCCATCCCCTGTCGACGCTCTGAGCTGCGCCTGGACCTGGTCCTGGTTTCTGGGCAGTCCTTCCGGTGAGTCATTGACCCTCGGATACACCCTCCCTCCCCCCACCCTGCCTCCTGGGGTGCAAAGGAATGTTGGGGGCGATGAGAGCAACCTTGAGATGCTAAAGAGGCAGCCAGGCACAGGTGGCAGGCCTTCGACTTTCTTTATAAAGTGGTGATAGTAAGCCTTCCTTGTGGAGGGTTGTGTGCATCAGAACCAAGGTCAAAGTAGTTTTACTTTGCAATTGGGTAACTTTTATTCATGGAGTGGTTGACCCAGGTGCGGGGAGAGGGACCAGTCGGGGTGCAGGCGGGGAAACAGTACTAGGATTTTGCATGGGGGCTCAGGTGGAAGGAGCAGAGCCCTGCACACTGGAGTGGCGTGCTGGCGGACCAAGTGTGGACACTGACCCAGACAGAGGAGCAGCTGCACTGCACCGTGTACCGCAGAAACAAGAGTCACGTGGGCAAGCCCACGCCAGAGGAGCTGCAGACCCTGCGCCAGTATTTCCAGCTGGATGTCAGTCTGGCTCAACTGTATAACCATTGGAGCTCTGAGGACCCTCATTTCCAAAAGGTGGCCCCAAAATTCCAAGGTGAGTATGTACAAGGCTTAGGGCAGGAGTTCGAGTTCTTTGGCCAGCCTCCTCCCTGTGACTCAGTCTCCTTATATGTAAAATGGAGATCCAGGGGCAGTGATGGGTAAGTGGTAGAATTCTCAGCGTTCTGTGGGAGGCCTCCGTTTGATTGTGGTCAGTGCTCCAAGTTTATAGCCACCTCCTTGTTGCCGGGATGATGAATGTGTTCCCAGACTCAGACTAGGAAGAAACACCTGGCGATCTAATTGGCCAATGAAAACCCTATGGATCACAATCGTCAAAGGTGAAACATCATAGGGATGGGGCAGTACCAGGCAACATTCTGGTCCACTGTGCATGAGTTGCTGTGAGTTGGGTGCCAACTCATTGTCTAACACAACAAAACGGAGATTAAACCTACCTGTATTTTAAGAAGCCCTGGTTGCACAATAAGTTAAGCATTGGGGTACTAACCAGAAGGGCAGTGGTTCAAACCCATTAGCTACTCCATGAGAGACAGATGAGACTGTTTACTCCTGTAAAGATTTACCACATCCTCAGAAGCATCTATGAAACATTTCTACCTTGCACTGCAGGGTCAGAATCAACTCTGTTGCAATGGTTGGATTCATATTGCCTGTAGATATAAGTGCTTAAACTGGTGTCTGGCACATAGTAACTATTACAGTAACTACAATTATTCTGCTGATCTTCAAGGAGGAGTGAGAAAGCTTGTATCCCTGAAAGGGGAATCTCATTCATTCTGTAAATGCTTACATCATCCATCTACTGTGTGGTGAGGGATTTAAAACCAAAAACTCCCTGCCATCAAGTCAATGTGGACTCCTAGCAACACCTCCCTCCCCCCCCCGCCCCCCCCCCCCCCCCCCCCCGCCCAACCTGGTGGGTTTCTGAAACTATAACTGTTGATGAAGTAGAAAACCCAGTCTTTCTCCCTCGGAGCTGCTGGTGGTTTCAAACTGCTGACCATGCAGTCCAACTCATTACCACTATACTACCAGGGCTTGTATATAGGCTATAGATGAGAAGTTATAGCAATGACCAAAACAGAGATAAATCCCTACCCTCTGGTGCTCACATGGGGCTTCTTCATCTGGATTGAGATAATCTAGACCACACAAGATGCTATGAAACATGAGCCCTGGTGTTACTTTCTCTAACAATGTTGCTTCTTGTTTCTTTGGGACCCTTGCTGCCAGGATCTCTGGCTGGGAAAAGACCAATCCCTTGAGTAGGTGTTTCTGCTACCTTTCTGGCCCCCAGGTGTGCGGCTTTTGCGGCAAGACCCTGTTGAGTGTCTTTTCTCATTCATCTGCTCTTCCAACAACAACATCACCCGCATCACTGGCATGGTGGAACGGCTCTGCCAGGCCTTCGGACCTCTGCTCATCCAGCTAGATGATGTCACCTACTATGGCTTCCCCAGTCTGCAGGCCTTGGCTGGTGAGTGGAGGGGCTCTTGCCCCTGAGACCCTCCATCAGCTTTTCCTGGTCACCATCTCTAATTTCAAATCCTCCCACATTCCCTGCCCCTCCCCCTGTCCAGAATCACCCTGTCAGATCAGCTCTAACTGCACCTCTTCTTCCCCACCTGCCCCTGAAATACCAGCAACTCTGTAGACGATGATTTTTGCCCTTTCCATTCAATGCCTTATACAAAAAAAAAAATTCAACAACAGTATATAGTGTAGAACATGGGTTCTGGTTGTTAAGAACATGGGTTCTGGTGATAAACTGTGTGAGTTGAATCTTTTTTTTTTTTAATCTTTTCTTTTTAAAATCATTTTCTTGGGGGCTCATATAACTCTTATCATAATCCATACATACATCTATTGTATCAAGCACATTTGTACATTTGTTGCCATCATTCTCAAAACACTTATACTTGAACCCTTGGTATCAGCTCCTCATTTTCCACCTCCATCCTCACCCCCTCCCTCACAAACCCTTGATAATTTATAAATTATTGTTATTTGCTGTCTTACACTGTCCGACATCTACCTTCACCCCCTTTTCTGTTGTCCGTCCTTCAGGGAGGGGGTCATATGTAGATCCTTGTGATCAGTTCCCCCTTTCTACCCCGCCTTTCCCTTCTCCTCCTGGTATCGTATCACTACCCTAATTATTGGCCCTGAGGAGTTCATCTGTCCTGGATTCCCTGTGTTTCCAATTCCTATCTGTACCAGTGTACATCCTCTGGTCTAGCCAGATTTGTAAGGTAGAATTGGGGTCACGATATCTGGGGGGAGGAAGCGTTAAAGAACTAGAGGAAAGGTGTATGTTTCATTATTGCTACCCTGCATCCTTGCTTGGGTTGAATCTTAACTCTGCCACAACCTCTGGTTATATGACCTCAGGCACATTATTTAGTCTTTCAGCTTCTTTATCTGCAATGGGGTAATCATAGCTCCCACTGAGCAGAGTTGGCGTGAGGGTTGAAGAAAAAGGACGCACAAATTGGACACCCCTCTGGTTAACTAAGAATGACATCTTCAAGAGGAATGATGTTGCATTCATCATCAAAAGAATCTCAAGATCTATTTTGAAGTAAAATGCTGTCTGTGATAGGATAATGCCCATGAGGAAGACCTTTTCGTACATTGTAATTCAAATTTATATGTCAACCACTATAGCCAGTGATGAAAAAAATTGAAGAATTCTGCCATCTTCTTCATCTGGAATAAATAAATGTGCAATCAAACTGTATTGATAATTACTGGTGATTTGGAATGCAAAAACTAGAGACAAAGTATCAGTAATTGGAGAATGTGCCCTTGACAATTGAAACAAAGCTGGAAATTGTGTGTTAGAATTTTGCAAGACCAAAGACTTCATCATTGCAAATACCATTTTTCAACAGCCCTACTGCTGACCGTACTTGTGGACTTTACCAAATGGAATACATGGCAGCCAATTTGACTACTTCTGTGGGACAAGACAACAGAGAAGAAGTTCAATGTCATCAGCCAGAACAGATAAGCATATGAATGAAAATCCAGGTGAAAACTGAAGAAAATTAAATCAGGTGTACAAGAGCCAAAATACAGTCGTCAACATATCCCACCTGAATTTGAGACCATCTTAAGAACAAATGTGATGCATTGAACACCTGTTAACCAAAGACCAGATGGATTTTGGGATGGCATTAAGAACACCATACATGAAGAAAGCAAAAAGTCATAAAGAGACCAAATTGGCTATCAGGAGACTGGGAAATGAACCCTTGAGTAGAGGGTAGCTCGAGATAATGTAAAAAGTGATTAAGTAAGAGCTGAACAGGACATTTCCAAGGCCAGCTCCAAGAGACAAAACATTATAGGGAAATGTGCCAAGGCTTTGAGTTAAAAAACCAAAAAGGAAGAATATGCTCAGCATAACTCAAGCTGAAAGATCTGAAGAAGAATTCAAGCTTCCACATGCACTACTGATGGATTCTATAGGCCAGATATTGATTGATGCAGGAAGCATCAAAGGGGGATAGTAGAAATATCCAAAGAGTCACTATACCTAAAAGAATTGATCAATGTTTAGCCACTTCAAGAGGTTGCATATAATCAAGAACTGATGATACTGAATGAAATCCAGGCTATGCTGAAGGCATTTGTCATTAATGGAATGACAATTTAAGTGTTTCAAGAGACTCATAACAGTGCTGGAATCATTCATTTGTCTATGCCAAGAAATTTGGAAGAGAGCATACCTGGCTAACTACCTGGAAGAAATCCATATTTGTGCCCATTAGAATGTGGAAATTATAGAACAATACCATTGATAACACATGCAAGTAAAATTTTGCTGGAGATCATTCAACATTTGCAGCAGTATATTCATAGGGAACTGCCAGAAGTTTAGGCTGAATTCAGAAAAGGAAATGGGGGATTGCTGGGTCATATGGTAACTCTATTTCCATCTGTTTTAGGTATCGCCAGATTGATTTCCATAGTGGCCGTACGTACTTACAGTCCCACCAGCAGTGGATGAGAGTTCCTGTCTCCCCACAGCCCCTCCAACACTTGTTGCTTTCTGATTTTTTGAATTGGGCTACCTTTGAGGGTGTCAGGTGGTACCTCATTGTTGTTTTAATTTGCATTTCTCTTATGGCTAAAGATCGGGAACATTTTCTCATATGTTTGTTGGCCATTCGGATTTCTGCCCCTGTGAAACTTCTGTTCAAGTCCTTTGCCCACCTTTCAAGTGGGCTATTGGTTTTTTTCTTTTTGGAAGCTAGCAGAGTACTGTAGATTTTAGTAATAAGGCCTTTGTCTGATGTGTCATTACTAAAGATGTTTTCCCAGTCTGTGGACTCTCTTATTACTCTCTTGGTGAATTCTTTAGATGTACACAAGTGTCTTATCTTCAGTATATCCCATTTGTCGATTTGTGCCTCTTCTGTGTTTGTGTCCTTCCCTATTTCTGATAGCCTGTGTATTCCCTGCGCCAAAGTTCTCAAGTTGGTCCCAATTCCCTCAGTGATGGCCCTAATAGTTTGGGGTTTAACTTCAAGGTCTGTGATCCACCTTGAGTTTATTCTTGTGCATGGAGTGAGATAAGGGTCTTGCTTCATTTTTCTGCATGTTGATATCCATTTTTTCCAGCACCACTTGTTAAAGAGGGCATCTGCTTCCCCAGAAAAGGAAATGGAACAAGGGATCTCACTGCTGACAGCAGATGGACCGTGGCTGAAAGCAAAGAATACCAGAAAGATGTTTACTTGTGTTTTATTGACTGGGCAAAGTATTCAGCTGTGTGAACCATAAACGATGGATGATGTGCCAAGAATGGAGACTCTGGCACACTTACTTGTGTTCATGTAGAATCTACACGGATCAAGAGGCCCTCATTCGTTTAGAGCAAAGGGTGAGGATCAGGGGTATATCCTTTCACTGTGCATGTTGAGAAGCCGGGCTATTGGAAAACGAGCACAAGGTCAGCATTGGGAGAAGGCACATTTATGGCCTAGGATATGCAGGTGTCAGCCTTGGTTGGTGAACGTGAGGAGGACTTGAAGCACTGGCTGATGAAGGTCAAAGACTGGAGCCTTCAGTATGGATGACAATATCAAGAAAACAAAAATCCTCACAACTAGACCAATAGGCGACATCATGATAAACAGAAAAGATTTAAGCTGTCTAATATGTTATTTAACTTAGATTCACAACACTCATGGAAGCAGCGGTCAAGAAATCAAAGGCTATATTGCACTGGTCCAATCTGCACAAAACTTCTTTATGTACCGTAGTCTGCCACCACGGCATGCACACATCTGCCTTGCAAGGATACCCAAAATGTTCCTTAGAACTGAGGATGACTTGACTTCATCTCATGTACTTTGGACCTGTTATCACGAAGGACCAGTCCCTGGAGAAAGACACGATGGTTGGTAGAGGATCACTGAAAAAGAGGAAGACCCTGGTCAAGATAGACAGGTAGTGGCTGTGGCAGTGAACTCAAAACCAGAGCCAGACTCACTGCCATCGAGTCCACATACCCTGTGGGTTTCCGGACTGGAAAAATAGGATGAGAAAGCCCAGTCTTTGTCCCAGGGAGCTGTTGGTGCTTTGGAACAGCTGGTCATATGGCTCACAGCCTAATGCGTCACCACGACACCACCGAGCCTCCACATGGACTCAAAACAGCACCAAGTTGAAAATAGTGCAAATAAAAGAATGCACACATTGCACCCGCCTTTGACATGCAGGGAGCAAGATTCAAACTGCTGTTACCGCAGTGAGTGCCACGATTCTGCACCCAGGAGTGTACATGCCCTGCACAGCAGCCTCATGAGGGAAGTGTTTTCCTGAAGCAAGCGTGTCAGTTGACAGATAGGATGGTCAGGCAAGGGGCAAGACTTGGGACTGTGTTGGAAGGGACAGCCTGTCTCTGGAAGGGAGACTCGGCTCCCTTCTTGGCTACAAGACCTCAAGGAAGGCTTTCCCCTTGCCATGCTTCTCCACCTGTTTGTAGAGAGTTTCTTTCTAGTGGGGCTTCATTAAGAGCACAGACCGGGGACATCCTCTCCACCATGTCCTTTCGTGAGCAAGTTCCTCAGCCTCTTCTAAGCCCTCCGTTTCTTGATCTGTGATCTCCAGGACCCTTGAGAACAGGAAGCAATCACACCTAGAGACCTACAGCACCATTCCCAGTGCATCACCCCCAGCACTGGAGACTAGAAAGTGTTCTTAGTACAGTGACTACTGATGGCTCATTGTAAAGGGTAAGAGTTCAACTGGGAGCATCTCCACGGCAGTGAGCCCTCCCCCATCCCTGGTCCAGTGCCCGACACTTAGTAGATACTCAGAAAACATCTGCAAAGTGCCAGGTCCCAGGCTGTAGCCCTTTCCTTTGCACATACAAGTGTCTGCTGTCTCCCAAGGTGCTGGCCAGAGGACAGGGAGAATGTGCGAATGCCTGACAACCCCCCCTCCCCTCTCTCCACAGGGCCCAACGTGGAGGCCCACCTCCGGAAACTGGGCTTAGGGTACCGTGCCCGCTACGTGAGTGCCAGTGCCCGAGCCATCCTGGAAGAACAGGGTGGGCTGCCCTGGCTGCAGCAGCTGCGTGAAGCCCCCTACGAGGAAGCCCACAAGGCCCTCTGCACCCTGCCTGGCGTGGGCCCCAAGGTGATGGCAGGGGATGCGAGCTGCCCTTCGCACCCACACTGAGAGGAGGAGACAGCCAGGCTGAGCGCTGGGCAGCTGAGCGCTGGGCAGCCTTGGCTTCTGGAGGCAGAGCAGAGAGGATGAAGGACAACAGGTGTTTTCTTCAAGGACAGAAAGTCCGAGTGTTGGCAGGGTAGGAAGTACAGGCTGCTGACCGCAGGTTTCAAATGGCCTCGTGTTCAGATTCAGTGTATATAGCAATGTCTACAGAGGAATCGGGGCAAACATAGCAGTGGTTTTCTTTGGGGAGATGCAACGTTAGCGGTTTTCTGCTTTTCGTTTCATTCGATTTTTCCTGAATTTATATGCACAGAATACTTTGAAAAGTTTTTATTTCATGTCAGCTGGGTTACGGAGCAGTAAGATGATTGAAAATGTATGTTCTTTTTTTTTTTTTAATACTTCTCCAATTTAGAAAATGAATTTTTTAGTGGACTCTGACTTTGGACAAGTCCTGCTTGTCATCCTCTGAGCTGCAGGGGGTGTCTTTTTGTCTGTAAAATGGTGACACCGTCACCCTAAGTTATGCGGGGAGCTTAGCCCCATAGATGCAGCTCTCATCACCGCTGCTCGTCGTCGCCGCCGCATCGAGAGTGTCTGTTGACTGAGGGAATACCAAATGGCTCACACACAGCCTCCAGCCAAGAGGAAGGAGGTTCAGCTCCATTCAGAGGTGCTTCAGACCCCTGGCCATCTGCTTCCAACAATGCAGCCATTGGAAAGCACTGTCTACAACAGCAACCAGAAGAAGATATCGCCACTGATGCTGATATGTGCAACTAAAACCCTCCATGGGAGATCACAGTCCCTTAGCCTAACATGTCTCGTGCCTCACCTCGGCCTCCTTGTTCTGTGCTTCGTGCCTGGGCTCGGAAAAGCTTGCAAGCAGCTGTCCAAGGCACAGTTAGTTTCTGTTTGTCAGGAACAGCAGAGGGAGGAGGAGAGTCAAGAATAGAAGGTGGACATTACATGTGTGGAACACTGCCTCCTTTGCCCTACATCCAGAACTGGATGGTGTCCAGCCACCAGTACTGAACATTTGGATCGAAGATTCCATAGGAGGGATATGCAGAGCAGAATTGGGGATGCTTGTGGACTCTCCACCGCCTGGGGCCTTGAAGGTTGGATGATCCCCCTGAAACCACTACCCATGTCCCCTGCAGTCTTCTTAAAACCAGACAATAGTTTTAGGGTCTGCCCAAAAGAGCATCGCGCACTTTTAAGATCAACTTCTCTTTAGAGGATCAAGCTACCAGCGGCAAATGGAAGTGTTAGATAGGAATCTTGGGGAACACTGAATTTATGTTGCTGGGGGAAGGAGCAACTCAGAAAAGGGGGGTGGAAATGGTGACCCAACTCAGCATCACTAAACAGTACATGGAAAGCCCTTGAACAGGTACATGCTTTGTTGTGTCTATTCTTAGTAATAACACAGTTCACATATGGTTTAAAAACATGTAAAACCCTGTAGAGCAAAGTTGCCCTCTGACACACGTGGACCACCGTTAGCCAGGACTGACTCGATTGACGGTACCTGGTTTCTTAGACTGGTGGAGACTCGGCTCACTGTCACATCAGAGTGGATCCTGCCCTTCAGCCTTGGTCTCTCTGTGTCTCTGAAAGGTGGCTGACTGTATCTGCCTGATGGCCCTTGACAAGCTCCAGGCCGTGCCAGTGGACATCCACATGTGGCAGATTGCCCAGCGTGACTACAATTGGAAATCCGCTACAAGCCAGGCCAAGGGTCTGAGTCGCCCAGCCAACAAGGAACTGGGTGAGGAGAGTGGGGGGTTGGGGCCAGCAGAGGAACAAACCTCTCCCCATCTCAGTCACCTCTCCCTAAATCCCACATCCTCTGTGTGGGAAGCAGAGAGAGAAGGTCTAAGTGACTTAGACTCATAACTTCTGCCCTAGGAAACTTCTTCCGGAATCTGTGGGGCCCTCGTGCTGGCTGGGCCCAAGCGGTGAGTAGACCCAGGCACCTCCGCCCATTAATCCAGACCACATGAGATTCCCCCCTCCCCCTGCCCCAAACCCATGGGTCACTCCAGCAGCCCCATCCTCATCCTCATGAGCCCCTCACCACCACCCCCCCACCAAGTGGCCCTACAGGAGGCCCCCTGACCCCAGAGGGCTTGCGTGTGAGCACCTCCCAGTAGACCTTCTGCTCCTTACATCGCCACATTCTTCGAGCCCTGGCCCTGGGACCCCTCTCCACATGAACCTCTTGCCCCCACAGGTGCTGTTCTGTGCTGACCTACAGCAGCCGCGCCAGGCTCAGGAGCCACCAGCCAAGCGCAGAAAGGGCTGCAGAGGGCAGGAAGGCTAGGCGGGAACACTGAACCTCCCTTCCTCTCCCCAAGACTGCATGTTGGGGAGAGGGGTCCCTGGAGCGACCTCGGGGGCTGTGCACCCCCAGATCAAGCAGTCAGTTTGCACAACAGGGTTGGGTGGGGGGCTCTGGGGAGACAGGCTACCTGTGGTTTTATTCTCTTCCCTTTATTACAAGAAGGGACAATAAAATAGAAACGTGTGTATGGAAAATGCAATGGAGAACAGGAAGGGAGTAGGGTGGGGTGGGGCAGGGGAACTCCCCAGTTCAGGGAGGGAAGGGAAGCCAGCGGTCCCCAGTCCCTTCCAGGCAGGGGGTCCCGACCCTGGCTCCAGGTCCTAGAGCTGGGGGGGCAGCGGCGGGGGGAGTTCTGCTCCTGGTTCCACACAGCAGTCCCGACAGCAGCAGCCAGCCCCTGGCCCTGGTGGGGAAAAGAGCAGAGCTGGCTGCACGGGCAGACCCTGCACCCAGCCTGGGTGCCTCTGTGCCCCACCCAGGTCCTCCCGCAGAGCCCTGGCCTCACCCCCAGCTGCCGGTGCCAGCAGCTCCCCATGGCTTGCCGTCTGCCCTTGCCCCTCCTGGCTGGTGCCCAGCTGTAGCTTTCGCATGTGCCGCACCACGGCGGTGGCATTGAAGGCTTGCTGTGGGAGAGAGGAGGCCTTTGAGAAAATGGGTTTCTTTTGTTTTCTCTCAGGTGTTGTTCACGGATCGCCTGTGACCCCACAGACCTCTACAAAGCTTTTAAAAACAATATTTAATCGTGCATGTTGACACTTGTGTGCACACATTCATGTGTAAAAATGTGTCTACAAACAAGTGCTGACATAGGGTTCCTATGTATATATAGCCGAAAACACAAGAGCAGTGTGTGTCACTCTGCCCCAAGCCCTGTGCACATCACACCACTGGGGTTGGCACCACCCGGGTCACATACTCAAAGGAGGAAGTTGCACAAAGGTTAAGCAGTATGCCCTGGGGGTGGGGTGTGTGCGCACGCGAACCTTTCTCAAGTCAACATTACCCCCTCTACCCCACAGCCACTCCTCACTCAGGTATCTCAGGTTCATCACGTCTAAAACGGAAACCACCCCCATGACCTGTTTATGCCTCTGGGGTCTCCATCTCCCCGATGGCACCACCATCCACTCTGCCCCGACCTAACAACCCCTCTGACGTCTCTTCTCTCCCCTCCCCACCCCCAAATCCATCCCATCACATGTTGTCCCTTCTGTCTCCTAAATGACTCCTGGCTAGCCAATCAGCCACTACTCGCTCTTCCTGTTGCTGCTGCTCAGCTCCAAGCCTCTACCTCCTGGGTCTCCCAGGCCCGGGAGATGCTCTTACCTTCCACCTGCTCTTGGCAAAGTTCTTCTTGATCTGCTCACTCACCGACTGGTGGATATTCTTATCTAGAGCCGTGTCCCCTGCAATCCTGGGAGGGGGTGTTGGGGGGGTGGGCATGAGCGGGAAGCCTGGGAGGGCCCAGCCCCTCCCCTCAACGTAGAGGCACGCTCACCATGGGTGCTGCAAAGCCTGCTCACAAGTGAACCGCTTCTCTGGGTCCTTCTCCATCAAGTGCCGGATAAAATCTTTGGCTGAACCCCCCCCACAAGACAAAGCATGGACAGGGTGGAGATGCCTGTGGCACCCCCTGGAGAAACCACACCCCCTCAGGTCTGGCCTGGCATCATAGCAAGACAAGAGGTCAGGTTTGTGTGGGTCCTGGCTCCCCCATCTGCTTCACCTAAGCCCCCCAGCCCAGATCTTCAAGCTCTCTCCCCTAAGAAAACACTTGATCTTAGAAGGGATGTGTGAGTGACTGATACCTTCATAGCTTGCTTCCTAATTGGGCACGAAGGAGAAATGGACATGTCTGGAGGTGGATTGGGCATTAGGAAGTCAGTGGGGGAGTCTTCAGATACCCAAGGTGTGCAAGGTACATGTATGCTAAGTGTCTCCGCTGGGACCAGGCAGAAGAGAAGGGGGCCCCTGGCTGGAGCATTGGCTTGGCGCCAGCTCTTAGACTAGGGCTGTGGGATGGGGAAGTACGGAGACACACACACACCCCACCCCACCCCCTGAGCAGATGAAAGCACCAGGGGCAGGGGCCCATGTACCAGAATCAGAGATGTCATCCCAGTATGGAGAGTCAAATTCGTACTCGGCCTTCAAAATCTGTTCAAAGAGTTTGGCATCATTCTCATCGTAGAAAGGAGGGTAGCCGCAGAGCCTGGGCAGAGAGGGCGGTCTCATTTCCAAAGTCAGAGTGCCCACTGGCTCCCAGCCAGAGCTAAAGGGACATCCCGGGAGGCAGGACCCAAGGGAAGGAGTCCCCTTTTACAAAGGGGTGGGGATGGGGGGAGGCGACTAGCCCTTTTGGCCTCTCCTGTCCAGCTACACCGTCCCCCTCTCTGTTTACGGAATTCTTCTCCCAGACCTCTGGCTGGCTTCCTCACATCACACCAAATGCCACTCACACCTGACCACACGGTCCCGTACCGCCACCCCTCCCTCCCTCCTTGCCCTGCCTGAGTTTTCTTCACAGCACTTTGTAGCACCTAAGAGAACTCATTCACGTGTGTACTGGCTCTCCCCTGCTCAAACATCACCTCCCGAGGACAGACCCTCTGTCCCTTTGGATGGCATCTGCAATGGTAAAGCTTGTGAGTTGGCACTGCCTTGTGGTGTCCCGGGGGCTTTCTGTGCTGACCTGTCCTGATAGGAACCAGGCCTTGCAGCTAGCAGCCGAGGGCTTCAGTTTGCCCTTGACAGACCCTAGTGGGAGCTTGAACTCTAAACTCACCACTGTGGAGTCAATTCTGACTCTTAGTGACCTGATGGGACAGAAGACCTGCCCCTGAAAGATGCTAAGTCTGGAAATCCTTATGGGACCAGAGCCTCCTCTGCCCCAAAGAGCAGCTGCTGCGTCTACGCTACCTACCTTGAGGTTAGCAACTCGGTGTACCTCATTATGTGATGAATTGGCGGATACAGAGACAGGAGGAAAGGCAGGAAGGTGGGGACAGGACCACCCTGGGCGGCCAAGCCCCTACTCACAGGATGTAGGCGATGACCCCTATGGACCAGCAGTCCACAGCCTTGCTGTAGGGTTTCTGGGCTAGGACCTCGGGGGCTGTGGAGGGAAGGGGTCACGGTGGTGACAATTCTGGGTACTGCTGCTTGCGGCCCTGGCCCAGGCACAGGCCCTTCCTCACCCACATATCCTGGGGTTCCACAGGCGGTAGAGAGCACGCTGCCGGGGTCCTCCATCTTGGAGAGGCCAAAGTCCGAGATCATGATCTTGGAGTCTTCGTCCAGGTTGTCGTACAGCAGATTCTCCGGCTGGGAGTCGGGGGGGGGGTGGGGGGGGTGGCGCGGGTCGGTGGAGGGGAGAAGAGGTGGTCAGAGGCTGGTAGACCCTTCTCCTTCCCCAGGCACACCTTGACAACACCACCCACACACACACACATAAGAAACCACACCTCCTCCAGCAGCCATCCCCACTCAAGGCACCAGTATCCCAAGGACATCTCCAGATGACAATTTCCAGAAAGGAAAGGGCCGAGGGGCCAGGAAGGACTTGTCTGTAAACTCCAGTGAGCCTTGTGAAGCCCCTCCAGCTCTGCTCCCTGTCGTCACAGGGGGTCCCACTCTGTCTTCAACTCCGCCCCCCACCCCCACCCCAGGCCAGCAGGGGGATGCCATTGCTGGGAGGGGCAGTGACCTGCTGAGAGCCCTTAGAAAGTGGCAGGGCCTGTAAGTGTGGGGCCTCCCCAGGGCTGAAGGAGAGGTGCACACAGGCACACATCTGTCTGTCCCTAGCTCTGGGGAGGGGCTTTCTGCATTCTGCTCTGTCCCATTCAACTGCCCTACAAGGACCACGTGGGACTTCCAGGATCAGAAAATGGCACAAAATGTTACTCAGATGAGGTTGCTTGGTGTGGCCTTTGCTTGTCCTGATGGGAAGAAGGGGGGAGGCAGTTGAGGGGCGACAAATCCATACTGCAGGCAGGTACCCCGAGGCCCACCAAGGGGTCGAAAATCAAGTTAAAACCAATGTAAGGATGCCAGGGCCCTGGGTGCCCCTTAGCACACAACCTCATGCCTCACCTTGAGGTCCCGGTGGACGATGCCCAGGTCGTGCAGGTACTTGACAGCGTCTAACACCTGGAAGATGAGGCGGCTGGCATCCCGCTCTGTGTAGAAGCCTTTCTCCACGATGCGATCAAACAGCTCCCCACCCGACACCCTGCAGCGGGGGAGTAGGCAGTCTGGCCAAGGACCCAAGAACGTAGGTAGGAGGGCCCAAGTCCCCAAGCCCAGGATGGTGTAAGGAAGGAGCAGAGGTAGGGCCACTCACAGCTGCATGATGAGGTAGAGGTGGCCCCCACTCTCATAGATATCATCCAGGGCTACGATGTTGGGGTGCTTGATCCTGGAAGCAGAAATGAGGTGGCTCAGAGCTGAGGACAGCTCAGTCACCTCCCACCACCTGAAGACCTGAGCAGGACAACCCAAGGGTCTAGACTCCAAAGGGGAGGGCTGGTTTGCCTCGATCGATGGATAATTTATCAGGAGGCAGGAGGGCCAGTAGGGAAACACCAGCCTCTGGCATCTGACAATAGCATTCAAATCCTGCCTCTATCATGGGGCTAAGGCCTCTTCATCCCACTGATCAATATATGCATTTAATTCTTTTTTCTTGGTCAACAAGTTTGTCAGCCTTTCCCATCAGGCCAGTTCCAGATCAGTACCTCTGATCAGTTCACTGTTCCCTTGGCACCCAGTGCCCAGGACTATCAGTTGGATTGAACGCAACCTCTTGGAACCTGTGTCCCCAGCTATGAAGTGAAGCCAACAGTAACACTTCCCTCAGCGAGTTGGGGTGGGGATCATGGGAGTCAATGGAGGTCAAGTGCTTGACTGAGGGCCTGGCCACAGTCGATGCTCAGGAATTTCACCATCGTGGGGACTGATCTTGAGGAAAGGGAAGCTTGGCTGTGCCACAAATGTGCTCTCTGACCTTGGGTAAATCCCTAGCCCTCTATGGGCCTCAGTTTCTCCCCTGGGAAGTGACAGAAGCCATTTCTTCCCAGCCTACGTCTCTGCCCAGGGAGCTGGACAGGTTTCCAAGAGAGGCTGGAGATGAGCTTCCCAAGGAGGCTGGTAGCTACTTAAGCATCTCAAAATCGAGCGGATAGTGGCTGATGGCACAGGGTCGGCACGGACATTTTTTCAAAAACTTCCTGAAGTGCCAATAAAACGTAAACAAAAAACTCCTTAATATATGGGGGAACTTAGTGACCTGTGGGCTTGGCCCTGTTGGAGATGGGCCTTTAGATGGGAGGGAGCATGAAACCACTGTAAACCTGCACTTGTATCTGTCTCACATCTGACGTGTTCACTCCCGTGCCAAGTGATTAGTGACACTCCCATCCTATAACTAAGCAAATGGAGGCGCAGAGAGATTAAACAATTCCCCAGAAATGGCTGGGAAGGCAGGGGAAGGGTCAGGGCTGGGGCAGGGAGGGTGGTGGCCCCCCCGCACTTGTGCAGGACAGCGATCTCATTCTCCATGCTCCCTTCCTTGCCCTCCAGGGCCTTCTTGGCAATGCATTTGATGGCCACCAGCTTCTGCGTCCTCTTATCTTCTGCCAGGATGACCTCGGAGAAGGCACCCCTGCAGGGAGAGGAAATGCCTAAGGTGGGGAATGGGAACTGCCTTGCCCGCCACCCACTGTCACCTGCGAGCCCCATCACCAGTGGGGGAGGATGAGCCTCTCCCAGTCACTCATCTCCCCCTGATGCTAGAGATGGTCACATGACCCAGGTCTGCCAAATCCGTGCAGTCTATGGGTAATGGAGTCACGTGATTCACCAGGCTCCCGGCACTTCCCAATCAGGTGCTTTTTTTTCTGCCCGGCTGGAAGCATGTAAGCCTGGGACTAATTTGCCACTGCTTCAAGACAGCCTGCTTGAGTATGAAGCCAATACAAAGGAAATCAGAGCTAGGAAGCAGCCAAAGACAGTATCCTGATAACATCAGCCCGTGCCTGGATCCAGCCGTGCCTGAAAGCTATCCCTGCCCTTTTCGGCTGTGCACACATTCCTTTGTGTGCCAGTCCCCCTGAGTCTAGCTAACTGATCGCCCTTTAGAAACAAACGTGAAGCGCCGCCAGTCATCTTCACAGTATTTACAGTAGAGCCCCGGTCCTCGACTGCAGCAGGGCCCGACGACATGGGATTTCGATGAAAAATCCTGAGGAAATTTTGCATCAGAGCTCAAACAAAACATTGGAACCCGACCCGACACACATGATTCTTATAAACAACAGTTCATGCTTCGGTCATTCGGCGTTAGTACGCGTTGCTTAAACCTTCTGCAGCTGTGTTCCAAGTGTTTTGCTAGAATTTCTTACATTTTGTGGCTTTTTGTACTGTTTTTAGATTAAAAAAAAAAACATAGTTCCTGAGAGTTTTTTTTTAAAGGATCATCATAAGGAACTGGTTAACTGTTACTGATATTGTTGATGATAATTTAGTAAACCCTTTGAGAAAACAGTTAAGGAAATGCCAACAACAGACCACATTGCACAGGTGGGGTTTTTTTTTGGTTTTTTTGTTTTGTTTTTTAGAAAGCCAGCCAGGTCCTAGTGAAAAAAGGTATAGAAGGGAAAAAAAACTCCTGAAAAGCAGCTACTGATTGATTTTATGGAAGGAAATTCCCCTTCCAAACAAGGACTCTCTCTCCACACCTCCTCTCCACATCCGTGTCCACAGATCCAGATCCTCATCAATTTCAAGGTAAGGGCCATATTGTAGTTATTGAAAACTTTTTAAATGTTGTATTTCTTGTTTAAATTACATTATTTAACTCTGAATTTATTTACTTTGAAATTACTGTGCAATGTTTTATATAAAAGCAAGAACAGGGTAAAAACTTAGTGGCCGAGAACAGACTAATCCATTTTCGGTTATTTCTTATGGGAAAAATTGATTCAGAACTTGACTTTATCACATCTCGATGCTTCTTCTAGAACGGATGAAGGTTGAGGTCTGGGGTCCTGCTGTCTTTACTATTTTAGGTAAAAGCACTGAGCGGGGCAAGCTCTGTATGTTCTTTGGCATGGGGTGAGGGGGATTAGACATTTTTTTCCCTATATGTAGCTCTCTTTTTTTATTTGCTTATTTTCACCTCTCTTCACTCCCTACTCCTCCCCCAGCCTCCCCATACCCTTCAAAGTCTGTTGCTTCGGGTGTGGAAGCCATTTTCCTAACCGTCGTCTTGCGTAGCATTTGTCTTTATGAGATGAACTGACGTTGCTGAGCAGTGTCTTCCAAATTTGTGTTGCAAGTGTCATCATTGCTTTTTCGGGGATGCATAGTATTCCACTGCAATGACGTACCACGATGTCTTCCTCCAGACGGGCGTCCAGCTATCTCCATCTTCTTGCTGTTGTGGATGGCACTGCAATAGCCATGCATGTGCATCTGTCTGTGTTGTATGCCTTTTTCCTTTGGGACTTTATACCGAGTAGAGAGATATTTCTAGTGGGTATTTCAGGGAATTTTTTAAAAAATTAAAAATGTCAGGTTTCACGTCGACCTTCTAAATCAGACTCTGCATTTTAACCAGCTCTGCAGGTGGTTTATATGCACATTTAAGCTTAAGAAGCAGTGTTTTAGAACCAGGCCCTTAGAAAGGAACAAATAAACCCATAGACGCTAGAGTTCAGTGAGCATGGTGGGCTTCGATGGTCTTCTTTCTATGGTTGTTTCTTCTCCTGGGAGAATAGTCAAAGAAAAGCATCTCTCATGGTGAAATGCTTGTCATCAAGAATAACCAGTGGGTGTAGTAGGCTCATCCCCCAGTTTACAGTTTTTCACCTCTCCAATCTCTCCTCCTGGGGTCAGAGTGACTCATGCACCCTGAATCAGAAACTTGCAGGAAAGCCTTCCATGGCTTCCTCTGGCCCACGGGACGGAGGGCAGTCTCAGTGGTTTGATTTTCAAGGGCCTGGGTGTCCTGCTCCCTCCTTTCCTCCAGCCCCTACTTTCAGGTATCATGCCTGCCTGTGTGGCTTTACTGGTGCTACTCCTTCTACCTGGAATGCCCTTTCCCTCTCTGGTAAGTGCACTCCCACCTACCCTTCAGTCCCAGCAATAATGCTCTCTCTTCCGGATAGAAGCTACAGCCCAGCCTGAAGTGGGGCATAGAACATATGCTGTGGTCCTTTCAGATGGGTCTGGGACCCACTTGAGGGACAGAGAGGGACCGGGTATGAGTTATTTCTGGATCCTCAGATCAAGAACAGAGCCACATTCAGACAAGCCAGGCCCCAGGTTGGTTACTGCCATTAAGTCTGAGAAGCTGGCCCCTTGGTCTCCCTGCTCCTGCCCCAGTAGGGACCCACAACTGCACCCAGAGCAGTCCCTGCCCGCCCACCACTGACCGGGAGCCTGGGTCACGGCAAGGCCACCTGCCCTGCTGCAGGGTTGAGACTGTGGAAGACAGGAAGCAGTGGTCCACTGACCAGAGGAAGTGCCCCAGTCCCAGCCAATGCTGTGCTGCCCTCTAGATCTTGGCATGCAGGCCACCCAAGGCCCCTCCCACCAGGCCACCTCAGGGACAGCCCCCTTCTCTCCTGCCCTGAGACTTGAGAGCCCACACTCACGTGCCCAGAACATCACGGAAGTCATAGATGTCCCTAATGTCCTCTGCCTGCTTCCAGTTGGGGGCTTCCACTGCCCCCGGCATGGCCCACTGCCCGCTGGCCCCAGCCAGGACTCCTGGGAAGGGAAAAGGAGGGTGTGGGCTGAGTGGGGCTTCGCCTTCTCTTAAGGGAATGAATGAGGGGGGCCCATTCCATCACTCAGCGTGCCTGCATTCATCCCTCAAGTCAGTCATTCCTCAAAGTCCTCTAACAAGCATTTGTTGGTTCGCTAGAAAAATTGATTCATTGCACATCCTTTTCGGCAGAAGCAAAAGTCTTCATTCAACAAAGGCGCTCCTCCCCTCATTTCTGTAGTCCCTTTCCAGGCGCCCAGACAGACCCTGGCCTCCGGACAGACCGTAGAGGAGACTCCAGGAAGCTAGTATGGGTGCACAGCCTGAGATCACGGTCCTCGCTCAGAGTCAGCAATGTCTCAGCCCCACGCAGGACTGCTCTGGTGGGTGTCTCCTCTCCTCCTCCTTCCCCCCTCCTTCCCCCAGCCTCTCGGAAATCAGGTTTCCGGCAGCCCAGGCTTCCAGCAATATCTCAGCCACGTTTTTAAATAGCTCCTTCTGCATTGTTACCACGGCAACAACAGCCACAGCTGGAGCTCCCCCAGGCCTCTACCTACCCCCTCCCCCTCCTGGCTCCCCATCTGGGTCCAGGCAGCTTGTTCCCACCCAACCCATCCCCTCCTGCCCTGGCCTTACCCTGATTCAGTCAGAACGTTTTCCTACCGGGGGCCCTGGCTCACCCAGCGGGAGAGGGTGGACATTATCTCCCCTGTGCCCAGGGGCATGGAGAGACGGAGGCTGGCGATCAATATGGGCTGGGGTCAGAGTTCCCCAGATGATACCCAGTAGAGGTCCCAGCTGAGGTGGGTGAGGGGAAAGGCCAAGAGGGGCCTTCCCTCTAGTGGTTCTTCTAATGTGCAACCAGGCTAGGGCCCGTAGGAACACAGCTCCCCACCCCACTCCCAGAGGGTGACTCCAAGCAGCCTGGCGTGTTGTGTGACCAACACAGGGAGCTCACCCCTCTGCTTCCTGTGGGGAAGTGGGGAGAAAGGGTCCTAACTAGAGCTACTGGTGTGCAATCCCACCTAGGAGCTCTCACCTCCAACCCCAGAAGCAGAAACTTCTAGGACAAGAGACTGGCTGGGGAGCTCTGGAGGTGGCGTCCTAAGCCCATCAGAAGGCAAATAACCCTCTTACAGTTCCACACACATCGCCCCCACTCAGGCATCTCACACCAAGCTTCACCCATATCCCCAAACTCAGGGACTGACTCATCTCCAGAGCCAGGTGACACCCAAACACCTGACACCTAACTATATGAGCATGTCCCCAGACATCAGCACGCATCTTCACCCTCACTGAGATACCTAAACACCCTGGCCCTCTTGAACCTGGACAAGATGATGCCTGAGCACACACCCCTGTGATACACCCCAGATTCACCCACATCCTACACCTTCCAGCTCCTCAGACCCTGCAGACATCCAGAGCACACAGTCGTGCCCTGCTCCGCCACTCTATCAGAGCCAGATAACCTTACCTCTCAGCACATACACCTGAACACCCGCTAATCCCCAGACATCCCACCCACAAGAAGGTTTGGCGCTCCAACTCACAGACCCAGGTGGCTGTTCTAAGACCACAGTGCACCCCAACACGTGCCCCCCACCTACACACACCCTGTTCCCCACCCTGTTTCCCATGGCTGGCCTGGCACCTGCTGGGCCCGGAGCAGAGGTAGACAAAAAAAGGCCCAGCCCTGTCGTGCCCATGCAGGGTCCAGCCCGCCTGGCACCCCCACCCCCCAACCCCTGGGCGAGGGCTTTCAGTGGTGAAGGGCTCCTGCCACCGCCCCCCTCGGCGCCCAGGGGCGCTGGCTGGCCAGCTCCAGAGTACCTGCGGCTGCCCCGCCGCGGGGCTGGCTGCGAGGCCCGAGGAGGCTGGCGGAGCTCTGACCGCGTCGCCGCCGCTGCGTCCGTCCGGCCCGCCCTCCGGCTCGTCGGCTGGGCTCGGCGGCTCCCTGCTCTCACCCCCCCACCCCCGCACCCGCTCTGATGTCAGCGGGGGCGGAGCCTGTGGCGGAGGGACGCGGCGCTGCTCCTGCAGGGGCTGGGGACCCCTGATCCCTAGACAGACCTGCTGGGCACCTCGGTCTCCAGGAAGGCTCGCTCCCATTTCAGAGGGGACCACTGGGAGTCCCAGGGAGACAGACAGCCAAGTTTCCAGTCGGCAGTCCATCAGTGACAGAGCGGGATTCGAACCCATGTCTGTGATGCCAAGCGAGCCCATTTCACGCCATCGCCTGCTGCAATTCCTCCAGACCACTTCTGGACTGCGGCCCAAGGCGTCCCTCCCTCCGGTGTCCAGAAGTGAACTAGACGTGCAGAAGGAGAGCTCAGGAGACTGGGGCGGGGTGGGGGGCGAGGAGGGCAGGATTCTTAGCAGACCGGCCAGACGAGCGTGGGACGCAGCGGTTCAGGGCAGGCAAGTCTGCGTGTGCTGTATCCCGAGAAAGCAGGTCAAAGAGAACCCACGTGTCATGTGGATGGGCAGGAGTCCGGGCTGATGGCTGGGGGCCAGGTGGAATGGGGGGGTAGGGGGCGGGCGCCAAACTGGCTCCTGGGGCGGCGGGCTGGGGGCCAAGGGACCTGACCCAGGTTTGTTTGCGCAAGGCTTTCCCTGGGAAAACAATCTGGCACGAATGGGAAGCAGGGCGTGCGGGAGCAGCTCTCAGGATCTGATGGTGGGGTTGGACTGCCGGCTGGCGGAGACCATGCATCGGACTCCCAGCCCACAGCTAACCACCTTCTAGTGGGACCCTCCTCCAGAACGCTGAAGACTGCCTCCCGCCGCTCACTTCCAATGGCTGCAAACCTTCCCTGTCAACATGGGGACTCAGAGATGTCCAGCGATTCCGTAAGCCCCTTTTACAGAGTCGAGAAGAAGACATCTGGCTGTGTTTGGTAGAGGGCTTCGGGGTCCCGCTTGGCCTGCGTTTGTCCCCTTGACCCTTCTGAGTCTCATTTCTTTCTTTTATTTTTTTTTATACCTTACCCTAACTTGAGTCTCATTTCTTCATCTGGAATAAGGGACTCAATTGATAGAATCACAGGATTCGCCTGAGAACTATGTGAGGTGATGCGTGTGAACTGCCTGAAATACCACAGGAGCACCTCACAGGAGAGCTGGATTTAGCAGACACAGGCTCCTCAGGGAGAAGGGGGGACGGGAGGGGAAGAGAGGGGACCTGATTTGACCAGGGGTAATCATGTCCCTTTCCCCCACCTCTCAGTATCTCAGGCTCCTGGACCAAGTAGCAACCCCTCTTTCCAAATCTGGAGGCCTGAGCTCCCCAGCCCCCAGTGAACATACCTCAGGCGCAAAGTTGAGCCACTACTGCCCCTGCACCGGCCCAGCAGCATCCTCATGGAGTGGAGTATGCTTCCCAATAAGCTCCTGTTGATCCCACTGACAACCTGCCAAGACCCTCGTGGCCTGAGTCCTTCCAAGGACTTGCACAACTTCTATGCTATTAAAAGAAAATTCGGTTATTTTTCGTTGTTATTGTTGAAAAACACACCGCAGAACCTCAGTCAGGCCAACAGTTGCTGCGTGTGCAGTTTGGTGATATTGATGACGCTCATTCTCACTCTCCTCCCTCGTTAACATTACCTAAGGTTTCAATCACATATCTCTAGTTGCTGCTGTCAATTTGATCCCATCAATGAGTAGACCATTCTTTAAAAGGGCACAATCCTTACATCACATTTTCTTTAAAAGAACATTAAATCATTGTTTGGTTTGAGGAAGATTTCAGTGGATCTAGTTGGTATGATGGTTAAAGATTACCTCAGGACAGTAGTCTCAGGGTTTCGCTCAGCCTCAGTTGGTCTAAAAAGTCTGGAGTCCGTGAAAATTTGGAATTTTTCATATAGTTCCCCCCCCCTTTTGATCAAGGGTGAAATCTTTGTTCAAAATGTTCAGTTCTTCTGGGCTCATGGCAAAGAAGGTAGGTGTCTGTGGAGCAGTGAGCATGTTTTGATATCCTGACTGTTCTTAAGTATGTCTACGGGCCCTTAAGGAGCCCGGTTGGGCCAGTAGTCAATCCTTTGAGCCCACCAGCTGCCTGCATTCATAAAGATTTACAGTCTCAGAATCCCATGGGACAGTTGTACTCCATCCTTTGGTTTGGGGAAGGTCACATATGTGCTATTGTAAGAAATAAGCGCATCCTGTCTGTTTTAGGAACGGAGGCCTGATGGTACTGTGGTTTACATACATACGGCACTGTTAACTACAAGGTTGAGGTTCAAACCCATCAGCTGCTCCTCGGGAGGAAGGTTATGTGCTCCTTATAACAAATTACACTCTCAAAAATCATTTCTCTCAGTTCTCTGTGCATTGACCTCTCTTCCTCTGCAGAATGATATTCTCTCACTGGCAGGAAACCTGGCCCCAGCATCCACCTGAAGCCGGCAGAAGGAGAGCTACACCCAGTTTTGTGTAGCAGTCTCAAGGCAGGACTCTGGTTGGCCCTGCTTGAGTAACGTGCCATGCCTTATCTGTTACGAAGGGGGGGGGGGAGTGCTCGGCTGGGGGAGCGGTTGAAACGGGCAGCCACACCAGAGCCACCAGGGATAAAGGTGAGGAAAGCAGAGGGCGGGGTTGGCAGGAATAGCAATCAAGATGAACATCAGTGTTAACATTTTTTGGACAGAGTCTTTCAGACTTTTTTGGATGCAAATCCATGTACATACTTCCCCCTGTAGTCCACAACCCCAATGAGCACAATTCAAGGTATACATTTTATTTCTTTTATTTTTCAAGGTATACATTTTAAAAAAGTAAAGGCAAGTCAGTTTAGCGTAGGATAAAAGAGGACCAGACCGCTCAGAGAAATCCATCCATTCTTAAACCTAACAACAGGGAACGGCCTTCTACGTTTAGAGAAAATGGAAGCAATCACACAGGAAAAAGTGAACGGGTTGATTGGAAAAACATTTTAAAATATTCTTTAACTTCTGTTGCTGAATTAAAAAAACAAAACTTGCTATTGACTTGTGTTCCGCCAAAGTAAGTGTTGGATACCCTAACCTCCATACTCATGGATATAACCCCTTTTGAGAAGAGAGCTTTCTTTGCTGTGCTAACAAGCCACATCCCAACGGGGTACCATTAAAGCCAAACACCTTTCAGACACAGAATGAACAGATTAAATATAAAGGAGGAAGCTGAGATGGGAGGAGATAGATGTCAGGCTGTGAAGATTGCCAAGGGACCAAGAAACAAATAAAAAAGAAACCAGGATCCTCCCGGAGAGCTAACAGAGAAAGGACCTTCCCCTAGAGCCCGTGCCTGAATTCAGACGTCAAGCTTTCTTAACTGTGTGGAAATGTGGGTGTTGAAGCTTGTGCAGCTGGGCTCTTCCTGTTTTAGCAGCACTAGATCACTAAAACCAGAATGAGTCTGCTCCAAAATCAACCAACATTAAAAGGGAAACTTCAGGTTGGGGAAACGTTTTCATTACATAAAAAAGGAGCATGCAAATGGATGAGAAACCGGCTAAGAATCTCAAAGATGGCCAAAGAACGTCTATGATTTGTGAAAGGGCAGACGCAGGAAGCAAGCATGGGCCATTTCTCTCTCACTCGGAGTAATGGGAATACACAGGGAAAGAAGATGTCATTTGAAGCCTTTAAGAGCTGCTCCCACAGGAGGCTAGGACTGACAGGAGGAATGAGCATTCCTACGCTTGGAGTGGGGACAAGGACTTGTTTTTGTTTTGTTTTTCCCCCCCCGAGGACTTGTTAAAATCTTGTGGAAAGCAATTTGGCACTGAGTACTTAAAGGCTTTTTAAACATTCAGACCTTTTGACTTGAGAACTACTCTTCTGGGAATCTATTTCAGGGAAATAATACTAAATTGGGGCAAAACTATACACTCCAACATGTTTGAAGATATATTTTTATAACAGCAAAAGTTATTTAAAAAGTCACGAAGGCAGGAATATTGATAAACAAACTTTCTATCCACCCGATGAACTATTTCACGGTGGGTAAACCAGTGGTTCTCAACCTTCCTCATGCCACGACCCTTTAATTCAGTTCCTCATGTTGTGGTGACCCCCACCTCACCATAAAATGTTCGTTGCTACTTCATAGCTGTAATTTTGCTACTGTTATGAATTGGGTGACCCCTGTGAAAGTGTCATTCCACCTCCCAAAGGGGTTGCGACTCACAGGTTGAGAACTGCTGGGGTAAACTGATAGTAATGTCGCCTGTTTAGTAAAAGAGAAAACTGCTTATCAATTAGCATATAAATATGCATATAGAGTACAATAAATCCAGTGTAAATGGCAAACCACAAATTTAGCATTTATAGCAAAACGGCATCAAAAGTGGGGTGGTGCTGGTGGTGCTGGTGGTGGTGCCAAGTCGGCTCCAACCCATAGCAACCCTGCAGACAGCAGAATGAAACACTTCACGGTCCCATGCCATCCTCAGAATCGTCCCTCTGCCATAGGCCCATTGATGCAGCCACTGCGTCAGCCCCTTCATTGAGGACCTTCTTCTTTGCTGCTCCTCCACTTTGCTAAACATGAAGTCCTTCTCCAGGGACTGGTCTCTCCGGACAATGTGTCCTAAGTACGTAAGACAAAGCCTTGCTGTCCATGTCCCTAAGGCGCACTCTCACCTTACTTCTTCCAACACAGATTGGTTTGTCCTTTTAGCAGTCTATAATATTTTCAATATCCTTTTCCTGCACCACAATTCAGATGCATTGATTCTTTTTTGGTCTTCTTTATTCAATGACCAACTTTCACATGCATGTGAGGCAATGGAGAATACCATGGCTCGGGTCAAGTGCATCTTGGTCCTCAAAGTAACATCCTTGCTCTTCAATACTCTAAAGAGGTCTGTGCAGCAGATTTACCCAGTGCAATATGTCTTTGGATCTCTTGGCTGCTGCTTCTGTGAGCACTGAGTGTAGACCAAGCAAGACAAAATCCTTGACAGCTTCAACCAGTTGTGAGGACTTGGACCCTCTTTCCATTGACATGGACACTCTGAAGGCTGCGATCCTTGATCTTCATCAGCAAGTGTTTCTTTTTCTTTTTAATAGGTTTGGGGGGGCACTTTGTCCACATGTCATACAATTCAAGAGCTTGATCATATCAAGAAGAGCTGTACAATTATTACCACATTCAATTTTAGAATCCTTCCTTTTTCCTTGTACCCATTGTTATTCCTGTAATTATTTTATTTAATTGTGGCAAAAATACGCACAACAAAATATTCTCCAATTCCACAACTTCTACATGCATAATTCAGTTCCACTGATTATACTCTTTATATTATACCACCATTATCAATATCCTTTTCCAAATTATACTACCACCATTTACATAAACACAAGAACCCTAAGCAAAAACACCTCTTCCTTCACCTATACTAACCATTGGTCAAGTTTGTTTTTTGTTTTTTTTTTAGTAGTTTTCTTGATGTAATATTCACATATCCTACAATTGCATAGTTAAATCACTTTTTTTAAAGTTGTATATACATCATCACAATCAGTTCTAGTGCTCCCTTCCCCTCCTACATTCATTGCTTGCTCCCCCAATTCCCCTCCCCCTCCCCATCCCCATCCCCAATAAACCATTGAATCAGCTATTGTCTCCATGCAACCACTCCCTCTGTGCTCCACAAAATGAGAAACCATAGAAACCAAAACTGAAACAAGAAAATAATAACAATATAAAGAGGAAAATGAGTAAGGAAAAAAAAGACCACCGACGCAATGTAAAAAGGCAGAGAAGACATTTCTGTCATCGGACAGGGAGAAATATTTGAGCCTAGAGCAAATTCAGGTTGAGTCAAGAAGGGGGTCTACTGACCAAGTACCACACTGTACCATGGTTTGGATCCACTGTGATCAAGTTGACTAGTCTCTGTCTGATGGCAAAGCTGTTTGAGGCCCTTGCCAGTAACCGGAGGGGATCTGTCCAAGGCTTCATCTGACTAGACACTCTGCAGATGGACTTGGGGTTCCCACTGTCCTCCATAGCCTTCTACGAATTGGGGGTTAATCCCCGATACTTTTCCCTTCATCATCTTTGGATTTTGTTATCATCGTCTTTGGATCACACAGGCTGGTGTGCTTCTTCCATGTGGACTTAGTTGCGGCCTCACTTATATGGCTGCTTGTTTGATTACAAGCTTTTAAGACCCCAGATGCTATTCTCACTGATAGCCAGGCACCATCTGATTTCTTCACCACACTTTTTTGCAGTACCCTTATTTTCAGTAATCTCTTCATGAAAGTGAGTATGGAGCAGGGCCATGTTATAACATCCACAAGTGTTTCAATTCCTCCTTGCTTTCAATAAGCAAGATTGTGTTATCTGCATATCACGGGTTGTTAACAAACCTTCTAATGCCACATTCTTCTCTGTATAACCCAGCTTTTCTGAGGATATGCTCAGCACACAGATTGAACAAGTATGGTAAGAGGACACAACCCTGACACACACCTTTCCTGATTTTAAGCCAGTGTGCCCTTGTTCTGTTTGCACAACTGCTTCTTGATTCTATGCACAACTTCCTCATGAGCAGGCACAATGAAGTGTTCAGGAATTCCCCTTCTTCTCAAGTGTATCTACAATTTATTATGGTCCACACAGTTCAATGCCTTTGCATAGTTAATGAAACACAAGTGTGATAGGTAGGTTTATTGTGCCAACCTGGCCAGTAGGAACAAGTGGAATTAATCAGGTGGCAGTTTGATTGGAGGACAAAGAGATAAATGGCTCGGCAAGGCCTGCCTCTTTCTCTCTCTTGTTATCTGGCAATTGCACCAGAGGGATCTTTAGTTAGTTTTCTGCCTCAGCTTGTGAGCTACACTACCTGCGGGACAGCCAACCTGTGATTGTGTTGTTAGAGCTTGAAGTTCCTTTGAGACCCGCTTCGCCACACTGCTGGTGTGTACATCGCTTGAGTTTGAGCTGGTGGATCCTGTTGTCTTACATTGCTTGAGTTTGATATCCCATCCAGGCCTGCTTCACTAAGCTCCTTAGCTGCTGACTGTTGGTGACCCGCCCTGCTATTTGCTGCCTGTGGGCAGACTCTGCCTGCATTGCCTGAGGGAAGACTCAGCTGTCTGCTTCCTTGACCTTGAACCCTGCAGCCCTCTGGAGTTGAAGGACTTCCAGTACATTAACTATTCCTTGGAAGTGAGTTGAACTGAGCCCTCTGTACTGCTGTGTGGATTAATTAGCTGTTATATTCCTTCATGCTGTATAAAGCTATCCTTTTATATGTATACATATATGTTTATGTTTATTATGTTTTATATATATAAACATAAGTGCCCTGGTTTTGTTTCTTTCTGGTATTCTCTACTTTCAGCCAAGATCCACATGACATCAGCAGTGATACCCTTTTTCCCTGTCAATGTACTGCTGCAACCATTGTTGGCTGATCTTACTTGCATGCAGTATCAGTGATAGTGTCCTGGTTTGAGTATTCTGTTGGGTCTCCTTTCTTTGGAATGGGTACATATAAGGATCTCTTCCAGTCAGTTGACCAGGTAGCTGTCTTCCAAATTTCCTGGCCTAGATGAGTGAGTGATTCCAGTACCTCTTCCACTTGCTGAAACATTTCAATGGGTCTTCCACTAATTCCTGGAGCCTTGCTTTTGGCTAATGCATTAGTACACTTTTAACTTTTTCCTTCGGCACCATTGGTTCTTGCTCATATGCTACCTTCTGAAACGGTGGACTGTTGACTCATTCTTTTTGGTGCAGTGACTGTATTCTTTCCATCTTCTCTTGATGCTTCCTACATCATTCAAGATTTTGCCCATAGAATCTTTCAAGAAGGCAATTTGAGGTTTGAATTTTTCTTAAGTTCTTTCAGTTTCAGATATGCTGAATCTGTTCTTCCCTTTTGGTTGTCTAATTCTAGGTCTTTAGACATTTCATTATAATGTTTGGCTTTATCTTCTCGAGCTGCCCTTGAGAGCAAATGCTTTGAAAATGATTAGGGCAAAGAATGTACAGATGTGCTTTATACAATTGATGTATGTATATGTATGGATTGTGATAAGAGTTGTATGAGCCCCCAATAAAATGTTTAAAAAAATAAAAAATAAATAAAGATTCGGGTAGGAAAAAAAAGTTCTATTCTTGTTATTTGACTTCATCATTTCTTCCATTTGTTTTAGCTACTATGAGTAAGAGCAAGTTTCAGAGTGTCTTCTGATATCCACTTTGACCTTTGTCTGTCTTTTTAATGACCTAAGGACCTTACACTTTCTTCATGAATGATAATCTTGATGTCCTTCATCAGGTCTTCTGTATTTAGTGTTCAATGCATTAGATACGTTCTTGAGATGTTCTAGAAATTCAGGTGGGATAGACTCCAGGTTGTATTTTGACTCTCGTGGACTTGTTTTCATTTTTTTCAGCTTTATCCTCAACTTAGATATGTGCCATTGATGGTTTGTTCCACAGTCGACCCCTGGTCTGGTTTTAGCGGCTGATACTGAGCTTCTGCAGTGTGTCTTTCCACAGATGTAGTCAATTTTATATTCCAACTTGGGAAGTCCATGTGTACAGTCACCTTTTGTGTTGTTGAAAAAATGTATTTGCTATGAACCAGTCATTGGTTTGGCAAAATTCTGTCATCCAATCACCAGCTTCATTTCTATCAAAAGTCCATATTTTCCATCTAGTGTTCTTTCTGCTTTGTTTCCAACTTTTGCATTCCAATAATTATCAATTGATTGCTTGCTTGATCAATTTCTGACGGGAGTCATTAGTAGAATTCTTAAATTTCTTCATCACTAGCTTTCGTGATGGTGCATACATTTGAATAACAGTTGTATTGATAGATATGATCTTATCCCAGTTGGTTGGTAAAGGTGGTGCGCAACACTATAACCTGTAACAATGGACAGCAAGTGATCGGATTTTTCTTTGGTTTTTCCTCTTCTTGGTGCTTGGGTTTTCCATGTTTTCTTTGCTTAGTGAAATTAACTTTCTAATTGAAGTCGCCTTTTACAAAATTATGCCAAAAGATGGCTGTATATAATTTGGTGTTCAATTATTGAAGTTTTATTTAAAAAAAATTAAGAAGCAGAATGGGCCTAAATGCTGAATCATCCTATCTTTTACCTCCTTTGATTGCAGTTAGGGCAGAGCTTAAGTGCAGGCTGGTAAAGCCTCTCCTCCGTCCAGACCAGGTTTCCTCATCGGTAAAACAAGGTGGGCAACAGCAGTGTCAGTTTGACTGGGGCTGCTGAGGCCCAAAGGAGATGATGCTTGTTTAGAGCATGGCACTGCGCTAGCTCAGCGCTTTCAGAATCTTCCTCCCAGAGTTGTGTTTTAACAGTAAGCCCTGACCTTTTATCAAAGGAGAGGAGCTTATTGGGCCTGTCTTGTTTCTTCCAGAGCTCGAAAGTTTTCTGTCTTTGTCAGGGTGCTGTCTTACCATTTTTCTGTTGTTCGCTTGACTGGAAAATATTTGAATTTTTGACAAGTTTCTTCCTTATACAGGTTCTGGCTTTCTCAGGTTTTTCATGTGCTGTCAAAGGGATGGACACCGTTTTCTGATAAATGACTTGTTTCCAAATGGTGCACCATTAGAAGCTTTGCCAGGAAAACAGAGTTGTCCTTTCCGCTGACATCAAAAGTTCTATGACTGATTAACTTCATTTTCATTTTTGCCTTGGCATTCAGGAAGCTTAGGGCTAAATCTGATTCCTAATGACAATAGTTCTATTAAGCCTAATGGGATTTACTTAATATTTGTGCTTTATGAAGCTCATTGTCTATGTCCATGATTATCAGTAGTAGTACTGAGGGCTTGGGAGAGTGTATGTGTCCTTATTTCTACACTCGCAACCATGGGCACGAAAACTAGGCCTATCCCACAATAGCCTTCCATTAAGGAGCAGGTGTAAAGAAGCTACCATAGAAGATGCACCAATCTTACATCTGCCTGTTCCCTGGGCCTACAGGTTATCTGTAGTTAAGAGCAATCAGATTCTATAGACAAACTGCCATAAAATGTAGCAACCCCCTGGGGAGGAGTCAGGGGTGTTCGAGGTCAACTAGCTCTAGGTCAAGATGGTGACTCACCTCACTGCTAGTTTGTTATGCTACCTGCTTATATTACCTATTGACTGTAATATGTTCGCTGAATGACATGACTGCCTTTTGAAAGACCTGTGAGCCCATTATATATACCCAGTGGAAAATGCCTTCACTCTCTTGGTGCTGACATAGGGGCTAGGAACCCCTGTCCCCGCTGTCTGTCTCTCTCATTTTCCACAGACATAAAAGTCTCTCCTGAGGGCTATTTGGAGTGTTGGGGACCCCTGTACCGAAAAGAAGCGGTCTCCAATTCTTCGGTGATGTAGATGAAGGAAGGAGGAGAATGAGGGAGGGGAGGGAGGGACAGAGGGACTGCAGGAGGAAAGGCAATGGAAAAGCTGCCATCTGAACACCACACCTGGCAGCCTCACGCCTGCGGTGATCAGCTGGGATGCAGATTTGGCTTCCCTAACAGATACTCAGAATAAATGGGACTTAAGTAAAAACAACCCAAACTACTGCCAGTGAGTCAATTCTCACCCCAAAAGATTCTATGTTACCCAGCGCCTAACCCACATTGTCAGAAAATCAAAGACAAAAACTCACTGGCAACTCATAGTAACCCTCTAGGACAGGGGAGAACTCACCCTGTGAATTTCAGAGACTGCAGTTCTCTTTCAAAAAATCACTTTATTAGAGGCTCATACAACTCTTATCACAGTCCATACATACATCAATTGTGTAAAGCACATCTGTACATTCATTGCTCTCATCATACTCAAAACATTTGCTCTTCACCTAAGCCCCTGGCATCAGCTCCTCATTGTTCCCCTTCCTCCCCACCCATGAACCCTTGATAATTTATAAATCATTATTTTGTCATCTTACACTGTCCGACATCTCCCTTCACCCACTTTTCTGTTGTCTGTCCCCCAGGGAGGAGGTCACATGTAGATCCCTGTAATCGGTTTCCCCTTTTTCCCCCAGTTTCCTTCCACCCTCCCAGTATCACCACTCACACCACTGGTCCTGAAGGGATCATCCAACCTGGATTCCCTGTGTTTCCAGTTCCTATCTGTACCAGTGTACATCCTCTGGTCTAGCCAGACTTGCAAGGTAGAATTGGGATCATGATAGAGAGGGGACGGGGGAAAGGAAGCATTTAGAAACTAGAGGAAAGTTGTATGTTTCATCGTTGCTCCGTTGCACCCTGACTGGCTCATCTCCTCCCAGAAACCCTTCTGTAAGGGGATGTCCAGTGGCCTATAAATGGGCTTTGGGCCTCAACTCCACACTCCCCACCTCATGCAAGATGATATGATTTTTTGTTTTGATGATGCCTGATACCAGATCCCTTTGACACCTCATGATCACACAGGCTGGTGTGCTTCTTCTATGTGGGCTTTGTTGCTTCTGAGCTAGATGGCCGCTTGTTTATCTTCAAGCCTTTAAGACCACAGACACTATATCTTTTTATAGCTGGGCACCATCAGCTTTCTTCACTACTTTTGCTTATTCAACTGCTTTGTCTTCAGTGATTGTCTAGAAGGTGAGCATCATAGAATGCCAACTTAATAGAAGAAAATGTTCTTGCATTTAAGGAGTACTTGAGTGGAAGCCCAATGTCCTTCTGCTACCTTAATACTAAATCTATAAATATATGTATAGATTTATTTCACCATCCTCATATATATATTTACATATGTACATGCCTGTATTTAGACCTCTATAAATGCCCTTTGCCTCCTAGCTCTTTCCTCTATTTCTTTTGACTTTCCTCTTGTCCCACTATCATGCTCAGTCTTAATTTGGGTTTCAGTAATTCCTCTCAGTTACATTACCCTTGATCACGTCCTACTAGGCCTCCTACACCCTCCTCAACACCGATTTGGATCACTTGTTGTTCCCTTGTCCCTGGGTTTAACACCACTTCATTTCCCACTTTCCCCTTTCCCCCTGGAACCATCAGTCCCATTGTTTTCTCCTCCAGATTGCTCATCCAGCCTATCTTATTTAGACAGACCTGCAGAGATAATAACATGCACAAAAACAAGACAGTGCAAAACCAAACAACAATGTACAACAAACAACAACAAACCAATGACAAAAAAAACCCGAACACAACAACAAAAAGCCAATGACAAAAACAAAACCAAACGGAACACAACAACAAAAAAGAAAAGCTTGTAGTTAGTTCAAGGACTGTTAGTTAGCCTTTAAGAGTGTTTTTCATTTGAGTCTGTTGGGGTGCCAAACCCTGGCCCAAAAGTCTATTTTTGATATTCCCTGGGGACTTCATTGCTCTGTTCCCCTTGCTGTTCTGTTCCATGCCCTTAGTGTCTTGCCTTGGTGTGGTGGGATCAGATCGGGCGGAATTCCCACACTGTGTCTCCAGTGTTGTCCAGTGTAGGGCTATGGGTCAGTGAGGGATGTCGTGCCTCATAGTGGACTGGCCATATGGTCTTCTCTGTGGTTTGGCTACTCTAAGCGGAAATATTGTCCTCAAGGCTTGGTGGGCCAGGATGTGCTCCACTCTCTCCTCCTCCCCCTTCATCTGCTACGTGTTCCCTGATCAGACATGCCCTCTCCCGGAGCTGCAGCTTCAGTGCTGTCCTCTGAAATAAATTCTTCTGGGGGGAGGGGCAGGTGTCCACGTAGTTGGGATTGGGGCCCGCCCCTGAGACCTCTCCACTGGTTCCCTACTCCATGTCAGCATGTTACAGCCCATGTTGCTTAACCTGCCATTCCAAGCCTGTCACGGCCTGGTCCCAACCTACTTGCTAGCTTCATCTTTTACCCTCCCCATCCCCTCCACACAGTCAGGCATCTGGTCACACTGATTCTCGCCTCTCTCTAGGCCGGCCAGCTGTTCACGCCTCTGGGTGGGGCTGCTTCTTCTGTCTGGAGTGTCTCCTACTTCCTTTTGAAGCCCTCCCTGGGATCTCTTCCAAGCTCTCGCTTATTGCTAAGTCATTCCCTCTGCCCGAAGTCTACATTCCTCTGCTATTACTGTTACTGCCTTGTGCTGTGCTTGTTTGCCCCGTCACCTCCTCTCTGGAGCCTTCCTCACCGCTCAAGACCTCAGCCTTGGCAGCGGTCAGTGAGTGAAGGAAAGAAAGACGTAGGAAATGGAGATGGTGACGAGGGGGGAAAAGAGAAAGCAAGCGAGCGAGCGCTACGTTATCCACAAGGTTTCCAGTGGCTAATTCCTCCAAAGTGGTCTGTCCATCCCTTCGTCATAGTTCTGTCCTTAGTCTGGAAGCTCTGCTGGAACGTGCTCACTTGGGCGACCCTGCTGGCATTTCAGGACACCAGTGACATGTGTGGTGCCTCCAGCATCAGGGCCACTCACAGCAACACAGTGCAACAGACCGACGTCTCCGGAAGAGAACATTGTGCTTGGTAGAGGGGCAGCCAAAAGAGGAAGCGCTTAGACACGATGGACTGACACCGTGGTGACAACAGTGGCTCAAACACTGCTGTGAGGGCGCTGGGGACCGGGCGGCACTTCCTTCTGTCATTACTGAGGGCACCTACCAACCCCGGTAGGCTCACGGGGATGGCGGTGCTTTGAATCCACCCGGTGGTTCTGTGGGGGAGACTGGCAGTGCGCTCTCACACGATTCCCGCGTGGAAAACCTTACAGGGCATTTGACTTTGGGTACTGGGAGGGGAAACCTCCACAAGGACCCTAACGACCCAGACATCGTGGATGAGCGGAGGAGGGAATGGGGGAATCAAGTAATGAGTAAAGAGAATAAATGATTACAAATAAACAATCAGAGTGAGCTATGGTCCATTTATGTGTGGCTCTGGCCACTGAGTCTTGAGACCAGGGCAGGTAGGGCACTAGCTTCCTGATCCTGTTTTCACAAAGCTCCAGTCGGCTTCTTTCTAGACAGGCGTCGGCCGGGCTCAGCCTCTGATAGTTTCAGGAGCTGATCAGACCCGGGGACCCATGGGGGGGGGCAGGTGGGGGCAGCCCATCATCCTAAGAGCTTATGGATACCACCCCCCCGCCCCCGCCATCCTCCCTGTACTCATCCTGGGGCTGCTGGAAGCAAGTTGTAAGGCATGCAGGACGCTGGAGCGACGATGCTACATCACGGGGCACGCCTTCCAGGCAGAGTCACAAAAAGCTGCTCCTCCAAGCTTGTAACACAGTGTCAGGATTGTTTTAAATTAAACTGGAGCCCTGAGATGTGGGAACCAGTCTCTCTCCCTCCTTACAGGGATCCCAGCTTCCAACACTCCCCCACCCCCTGCCACACACACAGAGGCTTTCTTGGGCTCTGGTAGGTGGCAATAGGGCCAGTGGAGGGCCACTGCGCCAGTGTGGCCATCGTGTCTTCGGGATGACGGAGACCGTGTGCTGCTGCACCAAGGCTGTGTGGCCTCAGGAAGTACAGAGCACCTCTCTGCACCTCCGTGTGTGTCCTCCTCTGCAAGGTGAGGCCATCACTCACGCTGGAATCAAGTAAATGCGGGCTACTCTTTGATGGTCTCGACCCTATCAACCAGGCCCGACCCGCCAGCTAGGCTCCTCTCTTTGTCTATGACAGTCATCGACGTCCTCTTCATTAACATTCCACCTGTTTTCTGGAGCTCGGCTCCCATCCCACCTCCTCCACAAAACCATGCTATTCCTGGCACTCTCCCAAGGACTCCACCAGTGCGTGTACCCTCACCACCGACTCACCATAACCCCCTTAACTGTTCACGGGGTTCGAAAGCCCAGTCTTTCTCCTGCAGAACCGCCGTCAAGTGGATCGCAGCCAGCCCGGTGCACCTGGGAGGTGAGCCACGAGGCTGTGCACGCACCCCGGCCAGGGAGTAGTGGGCTATGCTGGCGGGAAGGCCCTGGAAAGTTGGGTGGTGAGGCAGCTCCGACCATGAGTTAAAAGGCCTGACTTTGAATCTCAGCTCCACCATGCGTCTGTCACCGAGCACAGCAGGGGCTGCTGACGCTTCTGTTTCTTCACCTGTGAGTGAAGATGTTTGGTTGTGACCACTGTCAGGAGCCTGGGGGTCAGGAGCTGAACAGACTGAGAGCAGAGCCTAGTCTGCGTGTGGCATGCCCCAAGCGGTCCCTGGCACCATCTGTGTAAGTGGGTTCTCATCATTTCAATGTGTGGGTGGCTCTAGCAGCCCAGGGACAGTGCGTCAAGGAAAAACGGTGGCAGCTGGGGCCCTGCACTGACTAGAAGGCCGGCCTCATGCCTTCTTTCCCTCAGCCCTCTCCTCCCCTCCACCCGTTTGCCTAAAGCCACTGCTATTAGTTACAACAAACCCCACAGCCAAGTGTTGGCTGTGGGAGTCACCTGGGGTTAGCTCGGGCTCACAGTGCCCCCTCCCCCACAATGTGACTGAGTAGAACTGCTCCCCAGGGCTTTTTGGACTCGTCTTCCGGGAGCAGACCCGTGGCACTGTGGAAGGGCTCCCCACCGACTCCCTTTGGGCTAGCAGTTAAGCATGGGGTGTCTGCACCAAAGTAAACGGTGCCACACCCACAGCAGCTTTGGCGGCACAGTGGATTGCCTGTCGGGCTGCCAGCGAGGTCAACAGTTCAATGCCCCACGGGTGAATGATGGGGCTGTAAACCCTAGGGAACAGTTCCACTCTGCCCGTGGGCAGCTGTGAGTCAGAATTCACTCAATGGCAGTTGGGTTGATAAAACGTGGCTTCAGGTCTGGCTGTATCCAGGGGCTAAAGCTACATCATTAGGACTCCTTCTCCTGTTCCATCTCCCGGCTGTTTCTGAGTAGGCAAGTTTACTGTCATGTAAGAGAAACGCAAACGCTCTCTCCATAAGATGGCTCTTATGGGAGGAAGGCAGCTCTGGTGTGGATAGAGGGATGGGCACTGAGACTGTTGATGCCACGTGTTCACCCTCACCTGACAGGCCCAGAAAAGCGACTCGAATGGTCCTCACCACCCTTCTTGATAGCACAGTTCAGAGGTCACGTTTCCAGAGAGCCCTCCCGCTCCTCTGTGGACCTCTACCTTTCCACAGTAACATGCAGATTGCTGCCTCTCTCAGACGACACTGGGAACTTAAGGGAGGAACCAGAGCCTTAAATACCAATCTGTTTCTTGGTACCCCTCAAGCCTAGCTTCCTTTCCAGGCTGGGGAAGGGCCATTGTTGACAGCCTACCCAGCAACCCCCACCCCCCTTCCTTTCTATTCAGATCTTTGTGTGGTCCTGCCTGGGGCTTCATGGGGGAGCCGGCTCAGTCCTGAGGAGTTAACTCCATTTGAGTCACCCTTGGCCAGCGTGGCTGTTTCAGCAGAGGGCATGGGAAACCTAGCTGGGGCCATTAAAGCCTCAGGAGATCCGAAAGAGAGGCTTCTTCCTCTTTTGGGAGGGGCACCGGAAGGCAGCTGGCCCCTGACATGAATGAGGAAGGATGTAGCTCTGCTGGCTCCTGGCTCCTGCCATCCACAGCTGGAAGGGCACCGACCTTGGGTGGGCAGACACCACGGCGGCAGTTCCTGACTCTTGAGAGCTCTGTTGGGTCAGCAGATGGCCACTTTGCTCCACCATGGTCAATTCCCCAAACCAGTACAATATTCTGCTCTGAGTTGGGGACCTGTTGTCCCCTGCAGCCACAAGTACCCTGGCAAAGAGGTGCTTCCCAGGGGTTCCCTGAAGGAAGGGCCCAGGTGACCAGGTGTGCCCACAGGAGCCCTGCCGCCCGCAGTGTTACCTCCCGCCACCCCCACCCCACCCCCACCCCGCAATAACACACACTCCAAGGCTCTGGGCACTTTTTATAAAACCACAGCGGTCACTTAACCTTATGCTTGCACTTTACAAAACCACAAAGGAGAAGTGTGTGAACGGGAGAGGGTGGTGAGAGGTGGGCTGGGGGGATACAAAGGGGGAAGAGGAAGGTCCAGAAAAGATGGCTCCTCACCTTGGAGACCAAGCAGAGGCAGGGACCCAGCCCAGCCAGGTCTCCAGTGTCCCAGTTGTACAGAGCCAGGCAAAACACCTCAGGGAAGGGTGGCGGCCCTTAACTTCCAGAGAAACTGTCCTCTTGTGAGCCCCAGTCCCATGGGCGGGGCTTCAGGCAGTCCAAGGCTGCAGGGGATCTCCATCCCGCCAGGCAGCAGTAGCTGGAGGTCGGCAGGGGCTACCCATCCAGAAGCTTCAGAATGCTCTCGCGTTCCTTCAGTGTCTTCCAGGCCTGGTCCTTCTCCTTCTTGGTGGGAGTCCGCTTCTTCTGGCGAGCAGCCATGATCTTCCGGAAGGCATCCATGACTTCATTGTCTGCCATGCGGACCCGCTGCCTCAGCTCCTGGCGGCTCACCTCCTCCTTGGCCAGCCTGTGGGGCCAAAGGGACCAGACGCATGCATGGTCAGGCCACCTAGTGCAGTGTGGGCCCCGCCTCTTCCAGACTGCACCCACCCACCTGCCCACCCCCACCCTGGGCCAGCACTCCCGGGAGCCCATCAAGAACGCAGTCATTGAGACCTTAATTCTAGGGCAGTTTCTGTGTGCCTGACTGCATCTCACACTTTCCAGATCCTAACTCCGTCGATCCTCCCAGCAAGTCCTTGTGGCCGGCACTGAGAGTCCCACGTTCCCAATGAGGAACGGAGGCTTGGAGAGGGGCACAAGATCTGTTCAGCAGAAGACCTGAACCAAGGCAGGCAAAAGTCTTTACCATGGTGCCAGCGCCAGCAGGAGACCTGCGAGAACTGGAGGCAGTGAGCAGCCCTGGGCGAGAATGTCAGGGAGTGCCACCTCTAGTCTCACCTGTCTCTCTTCCCAAGGGGCAGCCGCAGCTGGGGCAGGAGGTACCTTGCTTAGGGGCAGGAGGTACCTTGCTTAAGACCTCAGGGTGGCATGCTGGCCTTCTGAGTAAGAATTGACTCGGAAGTCCATTCCAACTCATGGCAGCCCCAGGAGTGTTGGACCAGACCACGCTCCACAGGGCTTCCAAAGGCCCATGTCTCGGAAGGAAACCGCCAGGCCTCTCTTTCGACGTGCCCTTGGGTGGAGCCCAATCTCCAACCTTTCTTCTAGGTAGGTGAGCACGGACCGTTGGCACCACCCGGGGCTCCTAGCCTCCGGACAGCCCTGCGCTACCATCTTCTCGGTGTCCCCTTCTGTCTCTGCTTGCCGTTCTTCCGTGCTTTCTTCCTCTGGCCCTCGAGAGGGGGTATGCACGAGAAGGGCGCAGGCCCCAGTGTGGTGGGTGACTAGCTGCCTGAACTTCAGCAGTGCCCTGCGCTTCCCTGGGCTGCAAGCCCTCATCTTGTAAAATAAGACGGGGACGACACGCCTACCCTGAGTTGTGCAGAGTCAAGGTGTGCAGTAGATGCATTTCGAGTTCCTCAACGCAGATTACAGAGACCGTTTACGGTGGCCTCCCCTACCACTTCTGCTGAGCCCTTTATCCAGGTAACGAGACAGTGACATCTCCAAATTCACTTTAAGTCGTCTGAGCTTGAGACTCCCTGCGTAGTATACCTATCTCTACAGACTAGTGTCAAATTGACGTGAATGCAAATAGAGCATTAGTCCCAGCAAATCAGTTCCTTTCAGGAAAGCATGACTGCAGTAATAAATAAAAACAAGGTCAAAACACAAGCATCCAGAGTAAAGACAGGCAACGTAGATGATCACACTGAGGGCCCACGAGACCCTTAGGACACGTCGCCCCTTAGGATCTCAAATGCCATGTAATGTCAAATATGACACAACTTACACATCATACCAGCTTCATGTGGAAGTTGATAATTTATAATTGCATTGTTTTTAAGTAAGATAAGATGTTTTTAAAGAAAATGTGCAGCTTCATTCACATTCACGTGTCAATCTGATGCCTGTCCATAGCGACAGGTACACAGACATGCTTGTAAAACCACACGCCTTTGCAGCGGGCAGTACTACCACTAAGCCTGCTTTGGATGGTGCGCTTGTGACCTGCGGGCCCTGTACTCTCCCACAATGTGGCCCTGGCACAAGGCTTGACAACGAGACATGGAGCTGACTGTGCGGACCCGTCTCACGCTGCGGCTCCAGGGGTTGCTATGTACCACCTGCCAGGAGGCAGCAGGGCCATGGGGCTGGGATACTTCTCCTCGACCCCAGACTGGAGCAGCCACCAGCACAGCCCTCCAAGTGTCCCTAAGACTCTGGCATGACAATGCACGGTGGAGGACACACACTGTGACTGAGATCTGGTTCCGGGCCGCTGCTCGATTCTTGGGCGGGGCTGAGACTCAGACCTGTCCAGCGGAGCAGTGACAGGTGTGGGCAGGGGCCAGCTGGGGGACACTGTGGTCAGTCTAGTCTTTTTTCAGATTCCCCACGTGCTTAGAACAAAATAAGTGCGGGACAGTGTTTCAAATGTTCCTGGCATGCGCCTGCGCCCTCCCCAGTCTGAACTCAGAACTAGTGGAGTGGTGCCCGGTCATCACCATTTTCTCTAAGGTTCTACCAGGTGACTGGGAGACACAGCTAGGCTCAGGAGGCCTGTCGTGGAGCCCCCAGCAGGGGGCCAGCAGTGCCCAGGGCCTCCTCAGCCATCCATGGCACACCATGTGCCCCACCCCCCACACCCACCTCAGCAGGTCATGCTTCTTGGTGCGGTTGTGGGCGCTCAGCGCCTTCAGCTCGGCCTGCCGCTTGCGCAGCTCAGCAAGGACCTCATCCTCCGAGTCCTCGGCAGGGCGGTCTTCCGCCTCCAGGAGCCCCTGGGCCACCAGCTCCTCCTTGATGCGGCTCTCCAGGGACTTGGTGTGCGGCACACTGCAGCAGGGGAAGGCAGCCCTCTCAACCCACGGGCTTTGCAAGGGTCCCCAGTGTTCCCCAGGTGGGTGAACACCCTCCTCTCTCTGGAAGCCCCCTCTGTACTTCCAGATTTGAAAATAGAGAGACACATCTGCTCTTGTTTTTAAGCACAAGGAACAGCACATCGTTGTCAAAAAAATAAGTACAGGAGGGAAAACCAAAGCAGTGCTGCTGTCTCATGAGGGTGACTTGACTTTACTCCATGTCTGTAATGCCTGGGTGCCTATCGTTCTAGGCTTCTAACTGTGAGCCACACTGTCTCTCCCGTTACTACTGATACTCCCCCTTAGCATGCTCTTCTCCCGCCCATCAAGAACGTTTCTCTAACACACAGTGACAGGCTGTCTCTTCACAGAGAGCACTACAACGTGGTCAAGCAAAGCCCTTGCGCCTGACGGTCTAAGCGATGCTCTAACCAGCAATCCGGGGCCAGCATCTGGACTTCACACTTGGACTGGGCTTGACCACACTGCCCCCACACCCCCTGCTCTCCTCATCTGGGGGTGGACGGAAGGTGACAGAGACAAGAGCCAGGCTGTGGGGGACCGAGGGGGCCCCACTCACCTGAAGGGCTTGTTCTGATTGCGGGGAGAAGTGCTAGCCCCGTCGGCTCCTGAATCTTTCCCGGACACATCTGGGATGGGTGAATCCTCCATAGGGGAAATAATGTTTTCCTGGAGACCATCAGAGAGAACTGGGCTGGAGAGCTGCAGGATTCCCATTCGCCTGGCTCAGCTGATTTACAAGGGCCGCCTTCCCAGATCACAAAGGTCTAGTTTTTACCATTCCTTCAAGAAGTCTTCCCAAACCTGCAACAGCTCTGGTCTGGTCACTTAAAACTTTTCTTTTTGTTTTTGCATTTACACAGCAAGGAGCACAGAGGAATGATGTATAACAGTCATATGACACTGTAACAGTCGTATGACAGTGTAACAGTCATATGACAGTGTAACAATCATATAACAGGATAATGGGGGAGGGGGAGAAAAGGGGGAACAGATCAAAATGATCAACACACAATCACACACCCCCTCCAGGGGGAAGAACAACGGAAACCATAGGGGAAAGGAGACAGTGGTCAGTGTGATATGAAAACAATAATAAATTATAATCTATCAAGGGATCATGGGGGGAGAAACGAGGAGCTAATACTAAGAGTTCAATGGAAAGTAACTGTCTAGAAAAGGATGATGGCAACATATGTACAAATATGCCTGATACAATTGATGTATGGGTTGTAACAAGAATTTTAAGAGCCCCAACAAAATGATAAAAGAACCCAAAAATAACAGTCATATGATAGTGTAACAGCATATGATAGCCAGTAATAGTAACAGCTACAGTGAAGGTTTGGTAAGCATATAACAAACAGGGAGGTGAGCACGTTGTTGCTGAGGGTGCTAAGTGTCCAACCACCATTCTCTCTTCTATTCCATAGCGGCTGGACTTAGGGCTGTCCAGCTACACTGCATTTCCCAGCCACCCTGGCTGTCTGTCAAGAGTAGTCACATGACAAATTCTCTCCAGTGGAAAGTGATCAGGAGAGATAGGCGCTCGGCCAGTGATAGCCCATAAAGCTCCTTCACTGGTCTCCATGCCCCTTCCGGTGCACTGGGAGTGACAACCACTCCAAAGGGTGACCTTGGCAGTGACTTGCCCATCAACCCTGGCAGAGCAGAGCTATCAGCACCTGGGGCCTGGAGTGGAGCTGAGGCCTGCCCCCTCCTTCTACTTTGGCCAATCAGGAACATGTGCCCGTGAGAGAAAAACAGACACCTGCTGTCACTGAGACTGACGAGGAACAAAAGCTCAACCACGTGCAGGTCAGCCAGCAGGTCCCGGGAAGGGCACACTCAGCCTGGGGTCTGACAGTGTCCTTTGGCAGCCTGTGAGCTACGGCAAAGTTCCTATGCTCTGTGCCTTCACCCTCCCCTATGCTAGCCTAAGCCAAAAGGCCAGGCTACAAAATCACAGGAAGCTTCTTAAGCAAAAATATGCAAGGTGAAGCCATTGCCCCTCCACCTAAGTCTACGCACCGGAAGGCAGAGTTACCAGCTTGCTAACTTACCCCACAGCACAATGGCAGTTCTGGCTCCAGGAGCTCAAATCATCCCTTTGAACTGTGGGGTTTGGGGAACAAAAAGAAGCCTGAAGGGGCCTGAGACAAAGGAGCTCCTGCTGCCCTAGAGGGCTGCACTGCTTGAGGGAAGGAACACCTCTCCCAGCAACTTTCCTTTCTTCTCACCAAGGCAGACTTCAGTTGCTTAAACTAATGCAGACTTTAGTTGCTTAAACTTTCTTTGTAATGAGCTTCTTGACTGGCCTGTGTCCGTGGATAAAAGTCAGAACACCTCTTTGCAAACATCCCCTACCCCACCCCACCCCACCCCAGTCCCTACAACCTGGGAGCGGCCACTCTGTTGTGAATGGGACTGGCCTGCAGATCCGCAGGAAGCCACTGTTTGGACAGGACGTCTTTTAGAAGGCCCCTCAGGGGACTGAGAGAACCTATTTGCAGCCATCCACAGAAGGCAGAGACAGGCTTCTATTTGGAATCAACCAGAGGATTTATGAACTGGAAGCCGAGCAACAGCACTGATGGACTTTCCTGGTCTGACTGCAACCCTGTGGCAGTGAGAGGGTGTGCAGAAAAGGAGGGCCTGGCACAGCCCTCAGCCTACACATAACCAAGCAACAGGGATAGGAGCTACCCACTGGTGGGAGCAGGAGCAGACTCCCTAGAGGCGGGCGGGGCTCGAGCAGAGCTCCCAGGAGAGTGGGGATCTGGTTATGTAAGCGTGCGCATTTGTAAAAACCTCCTAAGCTACAAACGTATGGTCTCTGCTCTTTCCTACGCATACGCTCTAGTAGGAAACTACAAGTACGGACACAACAACATGAAAAAAAGAGTGGGCGTGGTTCCTCTTTGGGTTGGGTGCTCACCTCCACCAGGGCCTGCAGGAGGCGCTGGGTCAGGGCGCCAAAGGGGCAGCCATCTTCTGGTTGCTCGTGCTGGGCCTCGGACTTCTTCAGCAGGGCATCCACATCTGGGGCAGGCGGAAAAGTGGAAGGTGGGGGGCCTGACATCCTGGGCGTCAGCACGTACAGCCTGGGCTGGCCGGGGAGGTGAGGGGCTCACCTTTGGTGTCCAGTTCTGACAGCGGCCCCAGAAGGCTCTTCTTCTTGTCCGCCACGGCCGCTGCCCGGGCCCCATCCTTCTGCTCCTCCAGCAGGTCCTCCTGTGCCCAGCGCTGCGAGTAATGCTTCCCTAGAGGGGGGATCTGCAGAGACACGTCCGGCCCAAGACGCTGAACACTGGCCGGCCACGCCTGGGGCACATGCAGGCTCTTGGTGCACTGGGGCACAGCTGGTAAGCTCCTCATCCGATGTCCATCTGTCCGTCCATCCATCCACCCCCCTCACTGGTGTCTAAGTGCAGCCCCAGCCCTATTCCTCCCTTCACTGCTGCATGCACTCTCTCCGGAGCAAGCATCTTGCCCTGGCTCCAGGCTTAGAGAGGGGGCCTGGCGCAATGCCTTCACCGAGACCGCAGCAGAAAGTGGGTCTCTTTTCCGTGCCAGCACGGGAGCCCTGGTGGTGTATGGCTATGCATTGGGCTGCTAACTGCAGGGGCAGCAGTTCAAAACCACTGGGAAGAGACCTGTGGGTCGTGGAAGTCCGGGAGGCTTGGGAAGGGCAGGGTTGGGTCATGTGCCCCACCCGCTCGGGTCTGCATCTTCAATGGTTTCTCTAAGGGACAGCATTTTATTCTCATATGAAAAATACACTTTGACTCCTAGAAAAACGGGGGGGTTGGGGGTCGGAGAGGGTGCTTGGGGAAAAGCAGATGAAGGTCTCCGACAAAGGCTGAGGCTCAGGGAGAGCTCTCCTGAAGAGGACAACCACCTCGGGGGGTGGAGACCCTGTGGGGGGAGGGGTGCAGGGGAGGCTGAGCCTGAGCATGGGTCGGTGGGTTAGGGATGGGGTGGCTGGGTAGGGTTGGGGGATGAGGATGACGCATGCTTTGCTCTGGTTCCGAAACACCTTCCCAGCACCCTTGGCCCCAGTCTCCACCCCATCTATCAAAACCCAGCGTTTCTACCTTGTAATGTTCAGCTTCATCTTCTGGGGGCTTCAGTAGTTCCTCGAGCGTGCGCACCTCCTCGCTGGTGATGTCAGCACAGTAGGGCTCCACAGATGCCCAGAACCTGCAGAGCAGCACATCCTGAGTTGATGCCCCCAGCCCGGCGAGCCTCAGCCCTGGGCCACTCCACCCCAAGAATCCCAAGGCGCCCTATCGGCTGCTGGACCAGCACCTGTTGGGGGCATCGTTCTTGGGGATGCGAGGCACATCAATGGGGTCATCAGTGAATTCATATTCCTGGATCTTGGGCTGCAGATTCTTGGATTTGGGTCGCCCAGGCCCAGGTCCAGGCCCATGTCCCGCCTTCCCCTCCAATTTCTGCTTCTTGGGCTTTCCATGTTTGGGGGGAGCTCCAAGTTCATGCTCTCGCCCGAGCTTCAGGAAGCGTCGGTCACCTTTCTTATCCTGCCAGTCTGTGAGAATCTGAAATGCAGAGACCTGTGTCATTGGGAGGGGTGGGGGCACTGGGGAGGGGTGGCAGACACAGGGCATTTCCCCCAAGTAATAAACTCAGGTCTTGTCTTTCTCCCAGCTTTTTTATTTAGCAAACTTCTGTGCATCCTTCAAAATCCAGTTCCTTTTCTCTGCCTGTCTCCCAGATTTCTACTCGTGTTACCACCACGTCACTCCCCTCCCACTTCCCAAGGGCACAGGACTCAGTCAACCAACACCTCAGCCCAATGCCATCAAGCTGATTCCAACTCTTGGCCACTCTATACAGGGTCTCCAAGACTGTACCTCTTTACAGGAGCAGATAACCTATTGTTTTTCCCATGGGGCAGTAGGTGGGTTTGAACTACCAACCTTTTGGGAGCCATCAAAGGCCCACCCCACAGTGCTACCAGGGCTCCTACTATTTAGCACAGAGTTGAAATAATTAGCACCCCAGGACATGTTAGCCCTGGCCAAGCACTAGCGGTAACGTTTTCATGAAGGCACACAAGTCTTGCATCAAACCTCCACATCACACATCACCATACCACAAGCACAAAGTTTTCTCTAGGGTAGATGTTCAAGGACAAGTCTGAGCCACAGCCCCACTCAGCCTCTTCCATGGATGCCCAGAGGCTGCAGGTGAACCCTACACCTCCTTTGAGGCCCGGTGGAAATGGTATCTCCTCCCTTGGGGAGTCGCTGGCCCCTGACCTCCAGCAGAGCCTCAATCATGGTGTCTGGGCAAACTGGAAGGTGTGTGGGCCATCTCTCTGACTACATCCTTAACTATTGGAGACTGGAAAGCACATCGTCCTCATTTCTGCTGTCCAGGACCTGTACTGTGGCCGGCACACGGGGCTGGGGATACTCGTGCAGTGAGTGCATGAGCAAACCCCACTGCAATGCTTACTCACAGGCACAGAGCCCAGCCTCTGCAAGATTCTCTGAATCCACTAAAGCTTTGAGGGAGGTCCATTTCGCAGAGATGGTAAGATAGATGCTCTCGAAGCAGGCAGGGGATACTGTGAGGCATGGAAGCCGGAAGTGGGGTTTCCCAGAGTTGTGTAGCATCTCGGGGGCACATAGGCCTCATAGCCTGCCTGCAGTAGGTGGGGCGAGGGTAGGGGTGGGGGGTTGAGGCCTGTAGAAAGGCCGGCTCTGTGTTTGGAATAGAGCTTTTCCAAGTACATGCACTCTGCTCTCCTGGTTGGGAGGGGTCCACACTTCCGTATCCGTTCTCCTGGGCACTTCCTGCTGCCTCTGCCCCACTGAAGGGTCTCTTTTGTGTTGCCTTCACCCAGGCCCTGACCTGGTCCAAACCAAACCATGTTGTCAGCCTGACTGTAGGATGTAGTGGTGCTGCAGCCTCCCTCCCTATAACGCCCCCTCCCTTTGATGAATGACCTTTTCCCTGACCACATAGATAGGTCAGATTGGTATTAGCTAGAGCTTAGTCCTGGATTCCAATACAGATTTCGCCACCTAGTTCTAGCCATAACCCATGGTCTGGTGCCTGTTTACCTCCTGCTCTGTCCAGTGAGCAAGTTGCCGAGGACCAGACTTGTCTTCATGACTTCTCTCTGGTACAATGCTTTGTGCGTTAGAACAAGGAGCCTTCGTGGCACAGTGGCCAAGCTCACCATAGCTAACGGGGATAAGTTGGTGGGGTGAAGGTACCCACTGCTCCACAGGGGAGAGGGGTGGCCATCTGCTTCCATTAAGATTGGAAACCCTATGGGGCAGTTCTCCCCTGTCCCGCAGGACTGCTATGTGTCAGAGACAGCTCCGTGGCAAAGAGACTGGATGTCTGGTTTTGGAATTCTACATCCTGCAGTGTGTGGGGATCAAGCACATGCTTGGGGGGAACCTATGTATGAATATGCATCAGTCTCTCTAAGCGTACCCCCCACCCCTCCCCTGCGGTGCTCAGTCCTATGCTAGTCTCACCAGTTCAGGCTGGCGCCACCAGCCCCTTCTGGGCCCATAAGCCTCCATACCCCTGGCCTCAGCGGCTAAAGCAAACACAATGACCCACCCATGAGTCCTGCCACAGTGAGGCCCTGGCCCATCACCTGGGTTTCAGCCTCCAGCACTCTCAGGCGCCGGCTGGCAGATGACAGCAGGGTCTCCAGCTCCAGCTGCAGGGTGTCCAGCTCCTCGATGCCGATGCCGTCATCCTCAGAGCGGGCCAGCACTGCCGTGTAGCGGGGACAGACCTTCAGGTGGTCCACAGACTTGAAGTCATGGAACTGCAAGGGACAGTCCTTCAGCTCGCTCATGGCCCGGGATAAGGGACTCTGTTGGTGTGGAAAGGAAGGTTGGTGGGGGCAAATGTCTTGGGAAAAGCCCAGGGGCTGCTGCCACCACAAAACGTTGCTGGCACGCTCTTACCCACAGAGCACCCTCGGGGCACCACGCTAGGGGCAGGGTGCCTGCGAGGCTTATTTTGGGTGACCCTCACTCAACCCCAGAAGCAGGGACCATTGCTATCTCCATTTCAGTTACAGCAACTGAGACTCACCGGGTGGGCACGTGCCTAAGCTTATAGCCACGTAATCTGAACCCCCTCATGACCACCATACCACGTGCCCCGTCTGTCTTCTCCTGTGCTTCCCTTTTGTCTCCTTCCTACCAGCGGGCAGGCGTCTCAGTCTAACCCAGTTGTCTGTGTCTCATGCTCTCTGTACCCCAACCCTTCCTACAGGATTCCCAGTTCCCTTTTCCAGCCTTGACAGTGGTGAGAACGTGGGTACCCAGACAGCCCAGAGTTCAAGCTCAGTCTTTACCATTCTCTGCTTGAGACCCTAAACATACTGTTTTACCTTTCTGCAACTCGGTTCTACCGTCTGGGAATGGGGGACAAAAGAGAAAGGCAAAATCCACTTGCCTCTCAGAATCACTTTTCCCGTCTGTAAAATGGGAGTAGCCACCGTACCTACCTCCCTGGGATGTTCTGAGGATTAAGAGTTGGTGCCCGTCAAAAGCTTAGCAGTTTAGCTCTGTGTGGGGCACGGAAGAAGTGGGACGGTTATAAGGATAGGCCCCGCCTGTGGTCCAACCCAAAGCCCGCCTTCCACATCTCCGTCCTCTAGGGACCGGCTAGCGTTGGGGGACAGGTGGGGGGCGCCTTCTATACCTCCCCACTGAGGCCTCCTCCGCCCCAGGGCCGCAGGAGGGGGCGGGGAGTTCCGGTCGATGGGAGCAACCGCCCCGGAACTGGCGATGGGCGCGCCCCCCTGCAGTGGACTCGGGGGTGGGGAGACGGCGGACGGTCCTACGGTGGCCCCCGGGAGGGACCCTACAGAGCTTGGGGCTAGGGGGCGGGGCGGGGCAGGGGCGGCGGCCGGAACTCCGCGACGGCCGGCAGGGTGTCCCGCGGGTGGCAGGTAGGAGGGGTCCGGAGAAAGGATGGGGACGCAGAACCGGAAGGAACTAAAGGCTTCACCGCCTCACCCTGTCCTAATAAGGTGTCCAACTGGCGCTTGGGCTGTACCATTGCATGACGACGGGGAGAGGAGGTGGCTAAGGCGACAAGACAGTCGAAGACATCAGCGAGAGCGGCGTGGGTACCCAGAGAGTCCCGACGGCCTATGTATCACTTGTAGAGCCTAATCATTCCAAGATCGATCCTGCAGGAAAAATTTCCCGAGGGTTCCAGCGTTCCTAGACGTCCAGTTCCCCCCGCTCGGCAGCAGAGATGGTATCGTCCGGAAGACCGGGCGGAGACTGCGGCTGCGCTACTCCAGAAAGGGCAGGCGTCGCGGGGCCGGCCACTTCCGCACTTCCGCTTTCCGGCCCAGCCAGCCTCCGCGATGGTGAGACCGGGGCCCGCAGTCAGGGACCCCCGCCGCCGCTCCACGCCAGGGCTCTGGGTCGGGAGATGCGGCTCTGCAGCCGAGAAGCGCGGCACGAGGGATGCGGGGGTCCCTGGCCTTGGGTGCACGAAGAGGCTGGGAGGAGGGTGGGGCGCGCTGGGTGCGGGAGGAGGGGGCCCCGGTCGCGGGGGACGCACTGGAAAGAGGCAGATCTTGTGTAATCGGGGGCCCCCTCGCGAGGCAGGTAGGGGATCCTGTGAGGCATGGAAGAAGCCGGAAGTGGGGTTTCCCAGAGTTGTGTAGCATCTCGGGGGCACGTAGTAGGTTTCATAGCCTTCCTGTAGTAGGCGGGGGTGGGGTTAGGGGTGGGGGGTTGAGACCTGTAGAAAGGCCGGCTCTGTGTGTGGAATAGAGCTTCTCCAAGTACATGCACTCTGCTCTCCTGGTTGGGAGGGGTCCACACTTCCGTATCCGCTCTCCTGGGCACCTCCTGCTGCCTCTGCCCCACTGAAGGGTCTCTGGTGTTGCCTTCACCCAGGCCCTGCCCTGGTGCAAACCAAACCGTGTTGTCAGCCTGACTGTAGGATGTAGTGGTGCTGCAGCCTCCCTCCCCTTTATAGGTGTAGGTTCCCGCACCTTGCCCTCCTGTACACGACCTGGTGGGACCTGTTTTGGGCCTATGGCTTTGATGCCCCTCTATGTGCTAGGGTGACCCTTAAATCGGCCTCCCTCCTGGTCACTTACCAGGTTTGCCTGGGAATCGCGATGACATTGGGAAAGCAGGTCTCCAGATCAAAACCCATCATCTCCCCTCCTAAACTCGCGTGCGCTCTCTCGGATTCTCTGCTACCTTTGCCCTCTGACCTTAGCTGGAAGTCAGAGGGTTCTTTTTTGGACTGCATTTTCCCTCATTGCCTTCTCTTGAAAAACAAGTGTATTGAGGTGTTAGGGGAAACGATGCCGGTTTTATTTAGAGACGGACAGGTGTAATCAGGTTGCCCCACCCCACCCAAAAAAACGTACCCCCTTTTAGGTTTAGATAAAGAAATAGCTTCTGTTGAGTTGACTCCAACTTAACAGCAGCCTGATGTACAACAGAAGCAAAGTGGCCTGGTTCTGTGTAACACAGCCCCCTGCTTGACCATGCTGGACCTTCCAACTGGTTCACCCTGGTTGATGGAAGCATTTATCAGAGGGACTCACATTATTTTTAATGTCCTGAACTGGAATGGGAAAAATGACTGGTCGAAGGAAGCCCTGCTTGAATCTGAGTCTCCTTAGAACATAGAACACCGGGCATCTTGCCTAGCAGCCAGATCTCCCGCCAAGTTGAAAATATGCCCCTGCTCAAAGATGGTGCTGCTTTGAACGTGTTGACCTCTACTCAAAACAGAAACAAACTCAGTGCCATCAGGTCGACGCTAACTCATAGCAAGGACCCTGGAGATCTGGGTAGAACTGCCCCTGTGGGTTTCCAAGACTGTAACTCATTGTGGGAGTAGAAAGGCCTATGATGTCCACAGTTGTGACTGTAATCCAGTGTCTTGACGCAAGCTCCAGAAAGGGCTCGTTGTACCTCCTCCTCGCCTCCCTGTCAAGGTCTTCGACCTGTAGTTTTTGGGCATTCCAGATCACCCCAAGCTTGGAGATTAGGATCTGTATCGGTTTTGCTTTGAATGGCCCAGGTTCTTGGGCTGTCTCCCTGAGGGTCTTGCTGGCCCTCGAGTTCACTAACCGTGTGGTCTGATCTCTTCCTCTAGCTATTTTTCATCCTGATGACATGTTAGACAGTGTTTTGTTGTGAGCACCGGTGGCACAGTGGTTTCATGTTGAGCTGCTAACCAAAAGGTCAGCTGTTCGAAACCACCAGCTGCTCCCAAGGGAGAAAGGTGGGGCTTTCCACTCCCAAAAATGGTACCGTTCTCAGAAACCCTGCCGTACAGGGTCGCCGTGAGACAGCATCAACTTGATGGCACTGAGTGTGTTTTTTTTGGTTTGATAAGGTTTTTGTGGTTGGTTTTGGGGAGTGAATCACCAGACCTTTTCTCCTCTGTCTTAACTGGAAGCTTGTACGGAGACTGTCTACTGTGGGTTATCCTGTTCCTATGGGAGGTCCTGGCACCACAGGACAACACACCAATGCATGGGGATTTTTAAGCTCAGCGTCTATGAATGTAGACAAACTACATGGTTGTGTAACCACTACTGGTAGCAGTCAACGTTTAGAATATTTCCGCCGTCCCCAAAAGTTCCTGAAAACCCCTTCCAGCTCAGTTCTTTACTCACCCAGTTTAGGCCACCACTGATTATTTTGGGCTTCTTGCATGTACTATGACAGATTTGAAAGTTGTCCATGGGGTAGGTATCCTGGTGGGCACACGGTGTGCTGGGGGATGCCCCTTGCTTGCACTGTGTTCTGCCTCTGTTGATTCTTCCCTTTCATTTCTGACAGCCCCGGTCCAGGCTCCCTGCAGCTCGGGCTGCACCACCCTTTCTGCCGTGGGTCTCACTTCCCTCTCTCATCCCTTCCTGACTGAGCTGCCCTGCAACTTCCTCCTCACCGTCCCCACAGAAAGCAGCTCCCTAGCTTGGCCTTCTAGAGCTCTGCCAGCTCGCATCTTCCAGGCTGCTTCCTGTGGACAGCGTCACTGTACTTACCCCTCCGGGGGCTGTCACTACCCTTTTGTGTTCTCTTGCCTTTGTCGAAGTTATCCCCACACTCATTGTGTCTGCAGCGACTGAGTACGGCTCTTTGTATGCATCAGCTTCTGAGCTTGGAACAGGGTATAGAAATGTGTCTCCACCAGCCTGGCCCACTTCACAGGCCTTAGGGTTTGGGAGAGACAGACTGCAGGAGACATGGAGGCTGTCTTGCAGATTGTAATAAATACTGTGAGGGAGGAACACCAGTGGCGTGAGATTGAGTTCAAGGGTCCCTACACTAGAGGAAAGGCCTTGGAGGAAAGGGGGCTCTTCCTTGCGAGGCTTCGCAAAGAAAGGGGAGAAATGCTGGCCAGTCGCTGCATGGGCCTGTGCAGCAGCCCTGAGGTGAGGGGACAGCTTGTTTCTGGGCTAGGCCAGTGTGGCTGGAAGCTGCGCTCTCCACTAGGCGTGGCCTTGCCCTGCCTTTTCTCAAAAGAGCCTGCTAATCCCGGCTTCCTCTTCAAACTGAGCTCAGTCTCTCCTGCAAGTGTCAACGACTAGTAAGTCACGTTTCTTAGTAGCGTTTCCGCCTCTGCCTCCCCTACTAGGTTGTGTTCTTTTGAGGAGGGTACAGGTGGCTTGGGTCAGCTGAAGTCCAGCCCCTAGCCCTGTGCCCCTGGCAGCTGGCAGTGTGACATTAGCCCTCACTTGCAAACAGGTCCGAGGTGTGAACCCCCAGCATGTCCATTGCGTGCCTCTGTAACGATGGCGACTGGGGAATCCCGCAGAGTGAGCGGTCTGTCCCTGGGGCTGCTGTGTGGCCCACCCGACTCGATGGCAGAAGCAGCCCCTCAGAGCCCGGCACACAGTGGTGGGTTTGCGCAGTGGCGGGCTCCGTGCCCAGCTTGAGGACAATCGGCTGGGTGCCTCTCGACCAGAGCTGCCCAGCTTCACACTGCACAGCAGGGCTGGGTACCTAATGCTCTGTTGTGGAGTCTGCACATTAGACCCCATGGATGTTAGCTCTCACACCCGCACCCTTGTGACAAAAGTACTTTAATACTCCCAAATGTCCCCTGGGGCACCCCCGCCATGCTTTGAGAACCTGTTTGTTATAGTCCCTGTAGTGTCTGAGAGCCAGGCACCCCTTGAGCAAGGCCCCCGATACTGCCGGTACAGTATGTGCTGGAGCAGGGGCCCACCTAGGGCTTGAGTGGGAGGGGCGGTTTTATGGACACTGATCCCCGCCTCCGCCCCATTCTGTTTTTTTCCCTACAGACTGCCACTCTCCGCCCCTACCTGAGTGCCGTGCGAGCCACGCTGCAGGCGGCCCTCTGCCTGGAGAACTTCTCCTCCCAGGTCGTGGAGCGGCACAACAAGCCCGAGGTGGAAGTCAGGTAGGGACAGCAAGGTTGCTGGGGTTGAGTGGTGGAGCCCCAGCAGGGGGTGCAGGATGCCATCAGCCCGTGCATGCGTGCCTGCCCTGGGTGTCAGGACAGAACGCTCCTCCCCAGGTCTTCCGCCTCTCAGATTCCAGTTCAGAGGAGTCACTGGGTTGGCAGGGGAGCAGCGCCCCGGAAGTGAGGCTGACTGACCTCGATGGGACTCTGTAGCCTGGGACTGTGTGCCTGTGTCTCCCTCCTGGGGTGTTACTGAACCTGGTGACAGTCCCAGGAGAGGAAGGAGCCAGCCGCTGTCTGGGCTGCTAGCACCGGGCTCTTCTCACTTACAGACTCAGCTGTTCCCCGACACTACCGCCTTAGGCCCTTTACTTCTTAGTTCACACCTTCTACTCCTAGCCCTTCTGGGGGTTTTGGGGTGTAATTTCAGAGTTTGTAAGTAAATTTCTTTCCCCCTTAAACGTACCTGGGGTCACCAGCAGTGTTAGTCACCACAGTACCTAGGTGTGTTTGACTACAAGAAAGTGTTAGACTGTGCCAGGCTCACGTGTGAGCACCAGCCAATACAGGAGGCGACCCCTGCCCCCGCCAGGTCTGTGTGGTCCAGAGTAAACCAATCTGGATTGGTGACTGCCCTTGACCCTAAGGCACGCTCTTTTCATCTCTCACTCTGTAGATGGTGTACAGGCTTGCCAGTAGTGCCAGTAAGACTTAGCATGTGTAGAATTCCTATTTTGTGCTGGGCACGCCAGTGGACATTTGAGGCTCCCTTTGGCCTCCCTTCATTCTCACAGTGAGCTAGTAGGAGTCAGAGTCACTGTGTACAGACGTACCTTGCCCGAGAGAAAGTAAGAGGCCTGATTTCAAAGCCTTTCACCCTGACTCCAGCGCGGGGCCCTCACTGCTAGAGAACGCACTTGACAGCCCCCGTTTAACAGCATCTAGCTTGTGAGGTGCTCGGATCTACTGGGGGGTGTTTCCCTGGGTGCTGTGCCCTTCTGTCGTCCAGAGACCTCTGTGACTCTGTTTCTAGGAGTAGCAAAGAGCTCCTGTTGCAGCCGGTAACCATCAGCAGGAATGAGAAGGAAAAGGTTCTGATCGAGGGCTCCATCAACTCTGTCCGGGTCAGCATCGCAGTGAAACAGGTGAACGCACCACCCAGTCCTTGCCTCCCCAGGGGCTCAGAGGTAGACATCCTCTGCCCAGCCTGGCACTCCCACCCACGAGGTGAATGTGGCCCAGCAAGGGTGCAGGAAGCTAGGCTCCCCTGGGATGGGCCCACTCAGTCACAAAGGAAGCAAGAACCACCCAACTCCCAGGCCTTGGGGTGGGGAGAATGCCCGTCCATAGCAGCCAGTGAGGAGGTCTAGTTGGGGCAAGGAAACAGGAGCAGTCCCCAGTGGATGCACGCACAGACAGCAAACCACCGCTGGGACCTTACCTCATAGGCTTCTCAGAGGGGCTGCCATCCCCATCATCTTTGCCAAATCCATGGCAGTCTGGATGGTCATTTACTTAATAGATTCCTTTAAATGAGCTTGCTTTCTTTTACTTAAACTTTGCAAAAGAAACTTTATATCCCTACTTTAACTAGAAACACAGTATCACTAGCCACAAATGAGGGCGGCTCTGAAAATAAACACAGTGAAACAAAATGCGGTGTTCAATCCAGCCTAGGCCCTGTGCGGCCCACTCTGGCAAAAGTAGAGGTCAAGGAGAACACACCGGTGCCCCGCTGCAGAGCCCTACCTTTGGTCGTTGAACACAGAGAAGGAACGTGGGGGCTGGTTTGGTGTTACCGTAGAGACCACCCGAGCATCTCTGCTAGCCCTGCTGGTAGATGCTGCCCTCTGAGAAACACAGCAGTAGTGAGAGGAGGGAGAGACAGGCAGACGGGGACACAGCTGTGAATGTGAGTAGGCTGGAAGGAGCTGGCAGACTCGGGTCTAGGTTGAGTGTAGGCAGGATGGTGGTTGAGTAGGAGAGGCCCTGCTCCATCCCTTGTTCAGTTAAAACCAGTTCCCTCGCATGTCCACGTTCAGCCAGTGATGGCTCCTAGTGGCCAACTCTCCTGCCTCCACCGAACCTGGGGGAGTGTGGAGTCAGGTTTCTGTTGGCTGAGGGAAATTTCCTTCTTTTTTACTCTCAACAGGCTGACGAGATTGAGAAGATTTTGTGCCACAAGTTTATGCGCTTCATGATGATGAGAGCAGAGAATTTTTTTATCCTCCGTAGGAAGCCAGTGGAGGTGAGGCTGGGTCTGGGGCTTTTGGTGAGGCTTCTGCCACGGCCCAGCCACGGGGTCTGAGCGCGCAGGCGCTCGCTCGCGCAGGGCCCTGTGAGGATTGGTTGCAGACCCAGGATGGCTGGTGCTCTGGCTGCAGGGCACCCATTGACTTAGTTGAGTGTTGGCCTCATCTCAGCTGGAGTGGGAGTGAAATGAGTCAGAAGCACAGAAGACACTCAGGTCCACCTCAGCCGTGGACAAGGCCCAAAAGAATGACGTGTTTCTCATCTTCCCCGAGCCAACAGCCTAGCAGCACAAAGAGCAGAATCAGGACTTCTTAGCTCTGTCCTCAGCTGAGAATCTCTGAGAGCCGCAGGAGATGTTGGTCTGGCTTGATAACTGAACCCTCTCCACTCTTCCCTGAGAAAGGCGCACCAGTCCCCAGTAAGCGGCAGTGCCAGGCAGGGCCGACTGGGCCAGCGGCAGCATGCTCACCAAGTTCTTTGTCCTGAGCCACTCTCTGTCCTGGGTCTGAGCCCTGGGGCCACACTGAACAGACACAGTTGCACCCTCAGGCGATTGCGTACCTCAGTCCCATCCCTCCGCATCCGCTCTTCTGTAGACAAACTGTTCCCTGGTTTGCTTAGTGTGTCTGACTCATTCAGAAGGCAGCTGTTTGTGCCGTAGATTGTCTTCTCAAGGCATCTGCTGTACACAGATTTCACAGCCGGTTTAGTCAAGCAGGTGTCGGGGAAGGGCCCCAGCCAGAGCCTGAGTCGGGGTGTGGAGCTTGGGAGCTTGTCACACCAGCTGGAAGCATGTGGACACGTGCCGGTGTTGAGGGAACACGGCCCTGGAAGTGCCCCGTAACGCTCATCCCCTCCTGTGCCCCCTCCCTGCCATCTCCCTTCCCAGGGGTATGACATCAGCTTCCTGATCACCAACTTCCACACCGAGCAGATGTACAAGCACAAGCTGGTGGACTTTGTGATCCACTTCATGGAGGAGATCGACAAAGAGATCAGCGAGATGAAGCTGTCGGTTAACGCCCGAGCGCGCATCGTGGCTGAGGAGTTTCTCAAGAATGTGAGTGGGGCCTTCGAGCTGCCCTCTCTGGAGGAGGAGCCGTGGCATGGGGTGTGCTGGGAACCAGCATCTGCTCAGGTGTTGGGGTGTCCGGTGGCCTCCAGGTCGCGGGTATTTTTGGCCTATCAACGACCCATTCAGCCTTGAGAGCTCGGAGCCATTTTCTGTTTCTAGGTGTCCGTGGCACCCATTTTGGGAGTGACTCCCTTCCACTCCCCTCAGTGTACACAGTCTTTCTCTCTAGTTCAAACCCAGGTTCCACAGAGGTCTGTCTGAGTTTACTTGGCACACAGGTCAGTTAGTCGTAACGTGATTCTACTTTTCAGGCAGTCTGAAACGGTGGCCTCGAGTGTCTGTCTGTCTGTCTGTCGGGGATGAGGCATGCTGTGCTATGCCTTAAAGTTCCTGAAGACCCTGCCGTGCTAAAGGAAAGGAGTGCGCTTTTCGGACAAGGAGGATTTGTGTACTTTGAGGAACTGAAGACAGAGTAGCTCTTGTGTTGGCATTCAGGACCTGCGTCTTGTCTTCTTCCAAACAGCCTTTGGTTTGTTGCCGTCTTCTACTCTGAGCTGACTCTCTGATCCCTAGTTGGTTGGCTTCCAGAGCACGCCCACCCAGCCCGGGAGCAGCTCCGATTCCTGCGCATGGAAATCACACCCAGTTCCCTGGGGCTGCCAGGCTAGAATGTAGCTACACGGTGGGCCCAGGATCTTGTGGCAGTTCACACCCCACTGACTGCCTCCTCTTCCTCCCCACTTCACACCCTCAGTTAGAAGGGGAGGGTGGCGGTTGACTGTTCAGTGGGGTGGAGTGCAAAGCCTAGCCCTGGGCACCCGTTACATTGTCTAGAAATGAGAACACCTGCAGACGCCTGCTTCTCTGTGAAAAGGAGCTCGTGTCCTAATTTGACGTTGGGCTCCCTCCTCCAGCAGCCATGTAGTGACTGTGATCGTTGCATTTCCACATGAGACTTAAGAACCCAGCTGGAAAACGAGTGTTCACAAGACTGAGGGAGAGAGGATTGGGGAGCAAGTCTGCCGTGGCCTCGTGGTTCCTCTCACTTTCAAAGACCCCCGCCGGGTCTGCATGTGGCACGTTTGAGAAGTTAGCCGTGGACTCGGCACACACTGTGTGCCGAGCGCTGCTGTTGGGTGGGCGGTGGTGGGCCTCTCTGGCCACGGACCAAAGCTCGGTACTCCTCTTGGCTTCATGGCAGCTAGCTGAGGGTAGAGAGGACCTCGAGGGCCTGTTCTAGTTGGGGAAGGACCAGAGCTTCATAGAAAGTTCCCGGTTCTGACCCTCATGACCCCTCCAAGGCACGCAGGCAGCCTCACCTGAGCCCCGGAAGCAGGACACTGGGTCATGCAGAAGGCAAGGGGGACTGTGGAGGAGCCTGTGTCGCCCTTAAATGTTCTGCCTGCTCTCCTGCAAGGGCCACATCCCTGCCCTTCCACCAGGTGTCCCGGGACCCAGCCTTGCCCCTCAGCTGAGCACAGCCTCATCAGCTCCTCCCTCGCGCAGCCAGCCCCGGTGTAGTAATAACCACAACTCTTCTACTTCTCTCAACAGTTTTAAACCATCTGGCTGGATCACGTGGCCTGCCCCTCTGCCTCCCCCACATCTCTGCGAAGGCGTCCTGGAGTTATTTCTTGGAGCCAAGATGGCAGCTGAAGCGGGGAGCTGGGTTTGGGGTGGGCGCTAGATGAGGGAGAGGGGGTGGCGTGGCATGCTTGCTAGCTGGGCAAGAAAGCAGCCATGGACCTACCTGCCCCAAGGCCACGTGTGCCTGGTCATGCTGGCTTCTGACGTGCAGTCCCCTGGGCCGGGACAGGTTTTTTGTTTTGTTTTGTTTTGAATATCTTGAAACTTAAACTCTGTGCTTGTAGGAGACTGTAACCGTTTGTTTTGTCTTGTTTTGTTTTTTAAACAAACAACCTCCAGTGACTGTGACTGGTCCCAGTGAATGTACCTTATTGGTCGCTGTGGGTCTGGGCGGGCCTGGAGCCAGAAAGCGACTACTGTTCCTCTTATCACCCCAGGTGGGGAGGGCGCATGCAGACACTGGCTCCTCTCCCTGCCCGCCTACTTGGGTCCAGACGGAAGCTGTGAGGGCCCTCTGCTAGCCTTCTGAGCGCGCCCTGAAGATGGCCACGTGGCACTGTTGGGAACAAGGGCTCAAGCAGTGGCTACCAGCTATGCTTGGGAGCTGGGGCCTGAGAGCCAGACCACCTCTGACCACAGGGGCCCTTGGCGCTCAGTCTCACCCTGTCTGCCAGTGCAGGACCTGCTGGTGATGGAGAGGCGGGCGCTCCACAGCCCAGTCCTGGCCTTCCTCCCTCACTCCCACGCTCGCTGTACTGTCTCCTAGCTGGTGGCTCCTCCCTTCCTTAATTAAAATACCTTCTTGCCCTTTGGGGGCTGCATGAGGTCTGTGCTCTGCGTGTCTGTATGAAAGGAGGGGAGCAGGAGACCGGAGGCTTGCAGCTGGTACTTGTCAGATCCTGATGCCATCCCCGCCAAAGGCTGGCCCCTTCTCGCACGCGGGCTAGGCGGCATCTCCTTGGGGGCCTGCGCCTCTGGGTCCACCCCATCCTTCCCTGTTCGGGATGTGCTGTTGACCCCCACCAGAGAGCAAGAGGTCCCCTTGAGGGGCTGTAGCACACGCGGTTTGTGAAATTAATTCACATGGGCCTTTGAAATCCAGCTTCTCATAATCATAAGTGACTGCGGCCCCACAGCCGAGGACAGACGTGGAACATGTCCGTCATCACAAAGGTCTGGTCCACGGGTGGGGCCTCGGAGTGGAAAAAGGAAAAATAAAAGTCCTTGAGTTTGTGGTCCAACTTGTGTGGCTGCATTTGAGCCAGTTATTTACATTGTGTGCATTGATCATCCGTCTGACGAGAGAATGTAGGCGGCGTGGCACCGCACATTTCCAGCAGGCCCTCTTCCCACCAGCGTGGTATCTGAGCGCTGTGGTGACAACCACAGGCGGCCCACCTTCGCCCTGCCGGTGAAAAAAACTAGGTGGGTAAATTGGTGGGGTCGGGGGTGGTCCTGGGAGGTCAGGAGAAGTGGGTGTTAGGAAAAGTTTCAAGAGGAGGGGATCTTAGAGCTGAACTTTGGAAAACGTTTTCTCCATCCTGTTGATGGGGTTCTTTTGGAATGGTAAGGTTTTTTGTTTTTTTTTTCTTCTTTTACATTTTATTAGGGACTCATACAACTCTTACCACAATCCATACATATACATACATCAATTGTATAAAGCACATCCATACATTCCCTGCCCCAATCATTCTCAAGGCATTTGCTCTCCACTTAAGCCCCTTGCATCAGGTCCTCTTTTTTTCCCCCCCTCCCTCCCCATTCCCCCCTCCCTCATATGCCCTTGGTAATTTATACATCGTTATTTTGTCATATCTTGCCCTATCCGGAGTCTCCCTTCCCCCCTTCTCTGCTGTCCCTCTCCCAGGGAAGAGGTCACATGTGGATCCTTGTAATCAGTTCCCCCTTTCCAACCCACTCACCCTCCACTCTCCCAGCATCGTCCCTCACACCCTTGGTCCTGAAGGTATCATCCACCCTGGATTCCCTGTACCTCCAACCCTCATATGCACCAGTGTACAGCCCCTGTCCTATCCAGCCCTGCAGGTAAGGTTTTTTTTTAGTGCTTTTAAAATAATATCTTGAAATGAAACCCTGAAACGGGTGGGTGGTGGATTTACAAGTTCCATTCAGTAATTCACACCCATTTTATTTATTGCAATCCCCTTGATGTACCCGGATTACCTGGGTATTGCCTCTCGTGTTTCCCGTTTGTGCTTCTGCTGCCCCTTCTGCACTTTGCCCTTGGGTCTGTGCTGCCCTTGTAATCTCAGGAGGTTGGTTATTCCAGGGAGCAATAACATCCGTAGTGATCATGGCCTGAGGGCCGAGTCAGGGCTTCTGCTGGTCAGTTACACTAGTAAGCCCAGGCTGGTTTCTTTTTAAATATGCTTTGGCATTTTGTTTTTTTGTAATTATTGTAATAGTTTTGTTGACATATCTTATACCAGGGATCCTCAAAACTACGGCCCTCGGGCCACATGCAGCCCGCTGAGGATATTAATCTGGCCCGCCGGGTGTTTGCCCTGTTTGTTTGTTGTTATTTTTTTACTTCAAAATAAGATAGGTGCAGTGTGCATAGGAATTTGTTCATAGTTTTTTTAAAAAAAAACTAGTCTGGCCCTCCAATGGGTCTGAGGGACAGTCAATTGACCCCCTGTTTAAAAAGTTTGAGGACCCCTGCCTTATACAATCAAGTTTATCCATTCACATACAATTGTGTTCACTGCCATCAAATGGAGTCACAGTCATCAGTGCTGTCAGCACCACACCCACCCACCCCCACAGTACCCAGAGCCCTCTGCTCCAAGGTGATCTCTGCCAGCAGGTGGGGGTGGCACCAGCTCATTCTGAGTCAGTTGTGTGAGCTGTTCTTAAAGGGGTAGCTGTCACTCCCTTTGTGACATTGCCTCTGTGACCTCCGTCCCATGTGCAGTTGCAGTTAGATGTGCCCGATGGAGCACATGGCTGTGCTCTGGGAATGCCGATGGTTCTCACAGCGAAGGTGGATGCTCAGAAGGGTATGGCACGTGGTCACGCAGCCGCCCCCACAAGATGGCACCCCCCTGGTGCACTGACCAGATCCTAGTTTGCCACAGATCCAGCTCAAGGTCTGAAGTTCACCTGCCACTGAGTGGCTGCTTGTCAGCCTGCCCTCTCCTGGGGGGGGTGGGGGGTAGGGGGGTGTATGGGGGCCATGTCTCTTGGGCAGCCCAGTCACCAGCCAAATGGGGTTCAGAAGAGTGATCTCAGTGGGTGGAGTCATCTCCAACAAGGTGGGGACCCACCTCCACAGGGACAGATCTGTCCAGTGCCTGAGGACGGAGTTTCTTGGGCCAGGCTTCTCTGTTGCTGGGATGGACACGGATAAGCTGGCCTCTCACACTGGCCCTGGGAGGTACTTCCGGGCCCCCCCCACACCCTTTGCAGTGACAACACAGTCTGGTGTCAGGAGTGGGCTTTGTGGTTCTAGTGATGGCAGGCTAGAGCATTGGGCTCGTTTACTTCTGGCTTCCCGACTGCCCACCAGATGCTGCAGGGCCATGCTTAACTGTCCTGACCATTTGTGTGTCCCCCCACCAACCAGACTTACAGGCATATAATTCACATGCACAATCCAATAAGCGTATGTGTATTTCTAGATGACTTTTCTGTTTCTGGGGTAATTTCCCACCCCGTCTCCTGCGGTGAAGGGGATGCATCTTAGAGCATTGCCCACCTACGGCTCCATTCTGAGCAGCCCTGCCCTCTCCCACCTACCTATGTGCAGACGCTGCACGTTTCCTCCGTCCACCCTCTGCCCTGGCAGGTTTTCTCTTCAAAGTTTTCTGCTTTAGAGCGGACATTCCCTGGCCCACCGAACCTAAGGCGCGCCCGCGCCCTGATTGCGGCTCACCGCTGGTTCTAGGCCCCCTCCGTCCGACCTGACCTTGCAACTATGTTAATCGATTGCTTGCTTTGGGGCCTCTCCCCTCTCCCCAGCTGGGCTGAAAGCTGCCGTGGGTGACCACGGGGACCCCTGTACTTGAGCCCAGCGCGGTGGTCTTCCATAAGCTGGAGCGGCGTGGCCTGCAGGCAGGCGCACCCTCAGGAAGTTGGCGCTGCCCAGCGGCGGCGCGTCCTGTCCCACATCTTCGCCCTCAGCACCGGGGCCTGTGACGCCCATCGCTGGGCCTGCTGGACCTGGCCCGCGACTGGGGGCCCGCCCAGTGGGGGTTATTGTGCCCCGGGAATGGTTTCCAAGGCGACAGCAAACAGAGGGCGGGGCCTCAGAACGGAATTGCCCCGCTGGGCGGCTGGCGCGGCGCCGGCCCCTCCCGGGAGAGGGAGAGGCGCCGCGGCAGCGTGCAGGCGAGCAGGGGCCGGCGCGGGGCCGCATGCAGGGCCCCGGCGCCGCGCTGCTCCCGGCCGGGGCTCAGCTCGGGGCAGTGCGCCCGGGCTCCGTCACCTGGGGCCGCCAGGAGGGCGGCCCCGGGTGCAGCTGGCTGCAGAAGCCGCCTCCGGCGGAACCGTCCGCGGGTTCCTCCGCCAGGTGGTCGTGGGCGCACCGCTCCGAACCGCGGCTCCCGGGGGCACAGCCATGCACGGGCCCCGCCTCCGCTGGGCCCAACGGGGTCAGCCCCGGCCGCCGAAGCCGAGCCGGCAGCCCTACCTCTGCCCACCGCCTGGGCTGCACCTTCCCCACGCTCCTCCGCAGTGCCCAGCCCAAGGGTGCCGCGGAACCCCACTCCCTCGGCCCCCTCCAAACCCCCGCCCTGGATGACCCCCAGTCGCAGGAAGGTGAGGCCCTGAGGGGCCCGCCCGTCTGTGCTGCAGCTGGCCCGCCATGGCTGTGGGGATGGGAGGGGAGGGCGTGTTGGGAAAGAGCCACTTGAGGTGAACGGAGAAAAGGTGAAGGAAGAATAGGGGCATGGAGCCCCAAGGCCAGACACCGAGCTGCCCCCTCCCCATCTTTCTGCAGGTCCATTTGTCCTCTGGCGAGGATTAGCTGAGTCCACTCACCACATGGGCCGGCTCAGACACGCCAAGATCTACGTGGAGAGAGCTGTCAAGGTCTGAGGGGGCTGGAGGGGTCCCCAAAGGGCTAGAGGTGGCTCAGCCTACCGACTGAACTATTGTCTCGTGCCCCATACCCATCTCCAAGGATTTCCCCAAATTTTATTCACCTTCACCCTGAGGGCCAAGTCCACCCTCACCAGCCCACTTCTTTACCAAGGATTCCATGCCCTTGAACCCCACCTTCTGTGCCCACCCCTTCTGTGCCTGCTGCTGGCTGTCTGGACACACGTCCTTTCTCCCTCCAATGCTGCCACTTTTCTGTTCTCTAGGAAAGTTATTCAGGACACAAGTGACTCCCTGCTTTCCCTCCCCACACCCTCTTCCTAGACAGACTCATCTGTCCCTTTGCCCTGGCCCAATAGTACCCTGAACCCCTGATCCACACAACCCCGTCCTTTCCGACCCACTCTGCACTGAACTTCCCACCCACTCGCCAGTCCCTGCAGAATTGACCACAGTCTGCCAAACCTGTGGTCCTTCCCAGTCTCCTCCGGTTTGCCGTCTCCCAACTAACTGCTCAGGCCAGAAATCTGCTGCTTCTGGTCCTCCACCCCATACATCTGATTCCATTGGCAAAACCAGTTCTCTTCTCTCCAGGCCCATCACTCCCCCATTTCCACTCCTCCTGGCTACTGCGAGTCTTCTCCTGTATTAACCACAATAGCCTGCTAACCTTAAATCCCTGTTCTTTGACTTAACACTGTGGCCATCGACAAGCTTCTATGTGCCTCTGTCTCACCACGGGGAAAGTGAGGCTGGTAGTACCAAGTACGAACGCCTGTCCTTGGGCTAGTTGTGGTGTGTGTGAATGCGTAACGTAAGGCCTGTAATGTAAGGTAGGTAAAGTGCTGAATGTATAATAGGTGTGCAGTACATGATGGCTGGCTACTAAATGACAAGTCAGTGGTTCAGACCTATCCGTCAGCCTGTGGGAAAACATCTTGGCCATCAGCTTCTTTACAGAGCGACGGCCTTGGAAGCCCAGTGCGTAGTTCCGGTCTAGCCAGTCGGGCGGCTGAGAGTTGGGATGGACTCCACAGCCGGGGATGTGGGCTTTCACAATTCTCATTCTTACGTACGGATTACTCTTTTTGACTTGTTTTGTCCCCACTACTGGAATAGAAAAGCATTCTGAGGCCAGAGAACAGGGCTGTCTGGCTACGCCCTCAGCCCCCTGCGCCCGGTGCTTGGGCAGTATCTATTGAACAATTGCCCACCTCTCACCTTGTAGCAGAAGAAGATCTTTATGATCCAAGGCCACTACCCCGTGATCCGGTGCCTCTTGCTCCGGAGGGGCTGGGTGGAGAAGAAGATGGCTCATCACACAGGTACCATTCTACCACCCCCCCACAACGACCTGGAGAGACCAGTGATGTGTGATAGTGATGCCCCGGAGGATGGTGAGTGGTGTCCTTCATGCCTAGCCTCCCTCCTAAGCCCCTTCCTCTCAGTGGTACCCATGCCCCCAGGGCTGGCGCCCCCAGTCTGGGTGTACAAGCCAAGGACTGGGCTTTGCCTCCACAGAGGATGAAGATGAGGATGAAGAGTCATCACAGCTGTTTGAATTCGGTGGTGGCAGTTTGCTGGCATGTGAAGCCCTGGATGGGACCCACGCTCTGATGGTGAGTGGCCTGTGAGCCAGGAGGAAGCAGGGTGTCAGGGGGCTTTCTGGACAGAGCGAGAGTGCTGGTGTCCAGCTGGGTGACCTCAGAGAAGCCCCTTTCCTCCTCTGGGCCTCAGTTTGCCCTAGTGCAGTAAAAGCAAAAGCTTCCCCTGCAGGCTAGGTGGGCCAGCAGGGTTGGGGAGGCCCAGTGGGGATGCAGACAAGGCTGGCCTTGGATATGGAATTCTGCTAAGGTGTCTCAGAAGCCAGCCCTGCTCATCATTGCTTCCCAAGAAGAACCCCACAGCTCACCCCTTTGTCTGCCCTTGGCACATGAGGCCTGGCAGGAAGGGCTAAGGACATTTGAAAGAGGCTGATACAGCCAGGTGGAGGATGTACACGCTGAAGTAGGACGCTGGGTCCAGTCTGGGTACTTGGACTTGGTACTGACTGAGTGGGACTGCATAGACTATCAAGGAAGGTAGGATGCTGAACTTCACACAGCTCAGCCTAGTCCTCGCTTGTGAGCTCTTGTGAGCCTTCTGGCTCTCCCTGGGTGTCCCTCAGTCCCCACACTGGGGAGTGGGGAGAACAGTAGTGAGGACTGAATGAGTTCAGACATGCAGAGTGCTCTGTATACACCAAGTCAGTGGTAACTAATAGTCCTGTGTCCGAGGTGTAGGCAGGGTGGAGGGGCGGGGGTTTCAGGGAGGGCCTTTTTCATACCCTGTGCCCATCCACTTAGAAATACCATCCCGGGAAAACACCGGTCACCCATACAGGCCTGGGTGCCAGTGTGGCGCACAGTGGCGTGGCTCAGTCGGTGCTATGAACCGTCAGCATAAGGGAGGTGGAAAGCTCATCTGCTCTCCTCCCCCAGGAGAAGAGCTGTCTTTTCTTAGCTTGCGTAAAAGTGGCTTGTGGGCTGAAGGTCCTTCTGGAAGCCTCCCCTGCTTCCTATCCACCTGCCCTGCTCTAGCTGGCCAGGGGAAGCCCTGCAGGCCCCGGGCTTCTCTCACCAGCCTCCCCTTTCCGCCCCCATCCCCACACTGCAGTCCCGCATGGTTCGGAACGAGACCCCCTACTTCATCTGGACCACTCGGCGCGATGTGCTGGAATGCCGCTTCCTCTCCAAGGATCAGATGTTAAACCACTATGCCCGGGCTGGCTCCTTCACCACCAAGGTGGGCTCTCTGGGAGGGCAGGCTGGGCTGCCCTGGGCCAGCCTCCCTGCACCCCTTGTCCGTAAGGAACGGGAAGCATAGCAGCCTGAACGATTTGAAGTCAATCCTGGGCTCAAGCCAAATCTGGGAACAGATACACGAGTCCCACAGGCTCTGGAGGGCAGGCCAGATGTGGTGGCAGACAGTCAATCCAGTATGACTGAGCCAGGGGGAAGGGATCTGGCCGATGGGCCCAGTGTGTCTGCCCCAGGGTTTATTAGCAGGGGACTCCATCTCTCTGAGCCTCTGGCTCCTCCTCATGACCGGGGACAACAGCATACCTACCTCGCTGGTTCCTGGCCAGACTGAAGAGCTTTCCGTTGGCCCCTGGTGCTGTGTGATTGCTGTGGGCCCGCAAGGCTGTCCAGAGGAAGGGGATCTTTAAGAGGGCTGTGGGGCACTCTTAGCAGAGCACAACAGATGGAGATGGAGATAAGATGGAGATGGAGATGCAGGGGGCCCAGCAAGAGGGGCAGGCAGGGCTTCCTGAGCTGCCCCTGTGGGTACTGGGCGTGGGGGAGTTCTCTGGAAAAGTCCCTGGGCAGGTCTCACCCTGCCCCCTCAGTGGCTAACTTAACTCCATAGGTGGGTCTCTGTCTCAATCTCCGGAATCTGCCCTGGTTTGACGAGGCGGATGCAGACACCTTCTTCCCACGATGCTACCGCCTCGGGGCGGAGGATGAGAAAGGCGCCTTCATAGGTAAGGAGGCCCCAGCTCAGCCCTGACCCCACCCCCTCAGGCTGCTGACCAGGGCTGAGGATCAGGTGCACTTGGAGAAGAACAGGCCTCTTCTGGTGCCCTCCTCACTCCAGCAGCACTTCCCTCCTCTCCGTCCCTGGTCCTTACCTTTCCCTGATGTCCCTTCCCTTAATGCGGCCCCCAGCTTGCCTACCCGACACTTTCTAGAAGAGCATGTACATATGTCAGGTGTTAAAAGAGTTAGCCAGTTGGTTGAGTTTTGAATATTAACTCCAGAATAGGCCCAAGCCTAGTCAAACTCCGTTGGATGGTTTAGTTCTGAATCAAGAGAAGGCTCTAGACCTTGGGATTCTCTTAGGAATTCTTTTCCAAGTTGAGAATCTGTTCTGAATTAAGATCAGGATGTGGGTCCAGATGAGATACTAAGTTTAAATTATATATGTTAAGTAGGTTTCAGCCCAAATGTCAACTTATTTACAGACCAAAGATCTGGTTCTTAAGGCACAGTAAATATCAGTAGTGGATCAGCAAATAAATAAAAGTGGATTGGGACTAGAACAGAGAAGTCGTGACAATGGGTCCCGGCCAGATTCCAGGGGCGGAATGGGAGCTAAAGCAGGTTAGGTTCCTGGGCCAGGTTCTAATTCAGACTTTAGAATTAGAAAAGGCAGAGTCAGGTTCCAGATCCAAAATGGGGCAGGTCACAATCAGGTTCCAGAACTAGAACAGGCCTGGAGCCCAGGGGCTGAGCAGGGTATCCCCTGCCCCGGGAGCAGAGGACTTCCTGCTGACAGCTGCCCGCAACGTTCTCAAACTGGTGGTGAAGTCCGAATGGAAGTCCTACTCTGTCCAGGAAGAAGTGGAAGGAGCCCCACGTAAGTACTATGCATAGTATTTACTCCCCAACTCTCCCCCCATTCATTTATCCTCCTATCCATCCATCCATCCATCCATCCATCCATCCATCCATCCATCCATCCATCCATCTAACCATCTATCCATTGATCTAGCCAGCCATTCATCCATCAAATTACTCATCCTCCTTCCACCTATCCATCCACAAGTGTGTGTACCATCCATGTCCATCTATCCACCCACCACCCTTTCCCATCAAGCCATCCATCCTTTCATCTGCCCACTCGCCCATCAATCCATTTATTCACCCATCTCCTGACTGTTGATTGACTTATTCACCTACCTTTCTTGCATCACCTACATATTCTCATCCATCATTTCACTCCCCCAACTTCCCCTACCTTCCTACCTACCCTATCCATCTGCCCACCCAGTTTTTCCTTCCTGCTTTCTACTACCAATCTGTCTTCCATTCTGTACACTCTCCCATTCTCATGTCCGATGCCCATTTGTCTCCTGGTCAGTTGTGGATTGGCCCACTGCCTCATTCAGCTCTCCCACGAGCCTGGCACATGACCAAACATTCTAGCGAGGACAGATTAAGAAGCTGTGGCCCATCCTTGCCCACGGGAAGCTCAGTTCTCTGAAGTGGAAGCAACAGTCAACCTGGGCAATTGACATGTGCCCTGAGACCCAACCTGCACAGAAAGGAACACTAGGGAGCGGTGGGGAAGGGGACGCAGAGGAAGCCTCACTGTATATTGACCCAATCTGCTGCTTGAGAGTTCTGGATTGAGCTCCTACTTCCAAGCCACCCGTTCTGCAATCCCAGTCCTGTTAGCCAGGGATTAAAGGAAGTTCAGGCAGTTGTACTGGAAGGAGTAAAAAATCCCGCCACCTCTGGAGGGAGACCTGCCCCAGCTTGTCTCCTGGATGTGTGCTCCAGGTACAAGGAAGACTGTTGTGAACTGAAACCAGGGACACAAGAGCCCAGATGTGACCAGGGAGACCCATGGTGCCAGGCCCAGTGTGGGGCCAGGGGGAGGGGAGCAGGCTGCCAAACATTATTACATCAGGAGTTGAGGGTTCAGGATGAATCAGAACCAAAGCTTTTTGGGCCCAGGTCAGGGCTTTGTGTACACACCTGAGGGATCGGTTTCTGGTGGCTCATGGTCAGGTGTGCGTGTCCGAATTCCAGGTGTGTGTGAAGGACTTGGATGAGGTAGGATTTTACTTGTTGACTCGTTCTTTGCGGGCTTAAGGGTCGTGTATCAGGCTTCGGAGGGCGGTGACTATGAATTTAAGAAGTCAAGTCTGCTTTGAGGGAGGGGCTCGTCTGTGCCAGGCTAAGGCTCCCCGGTGCATGATGGGTGTCCGCGATCCAGACGGGGGATTGAAAGTGTGTGCAGCAGTTCAGTGTTGTCAAGGACAGAGCCACAGACAAGTGCAAACCCTGGCAGAGGGGGAGGGAGAGGGGCGCAAGGCCTCGGATGAGCGGCAGGTCCTGGGCAGTAGTGGATGCAGGTGTGTGCTCAAGCCTCCGGTAGATTTAGAACTAAGTTTCAGGTGAGGGACAAGCCTGAAGCAGCAGGGGAGGCTAGTGTGTGCTGGGGCCCAGGTGTTAGTTAAGGCGTGACTTCAGGTAAGTACGCTGGAATCTCAAGGTGGTGGGGGCATGACTTGTGTCAGGTGGCCTACCCTGCAGGTAGGATCGTAACAGGCATTGGGTGTCTCTGCAGAGGACAAGCAGTACAAGAAACCCCAGAAAAAGCCCATGGCTGTGTCCCCAGAGTTTGTGGATGAGGCTCTGGGTGCTTGCGAGGAGCACCTTAGCACCCTGGCCCACGTGGACATCGACAAGAGTCCGGAGGCCCCGCTGTGTCTCAGTCCAGAGGGCTGGACACTTTTCCTGCAGCGCTACTACCAGGTGGTCCAGTGAGTATGTCTGAGGCTGGGGCTCTGGGCATGGGCAGCGGCCCTGCCCGCAGGGGACCTCTGTGTTCTGGCATGGTACTTAGGCCCTGACCCTTTCTCTGTCCAGTGCAGCCCTGTCTTGCTCACCCTGCTCGTCAGGAGCCTCCACAATTGGGTTCAAACCAGTCTTCCGGGTTCTTGACATCATGTAGCCTTCAGGGTCCGGATGCAAGTTCTGGCTGAATGATATTGAAGCCCCGCGACCTTGGGGACATCACTCATCTCCTTGAGCTTTACTTTTCTCAATATCAAATCGATTTCAAAATAACAATGTTCTCACTGGATATACTCTCTCAAATGCCATGTTCCCAGACGGAATTAACTGAGCAGCTACTTTATGCCGTGAAGACGTTTCCATCGAGACCCAGACGTAGAGGGAATATTCATTCCCAGGAGGCCTTGTTCTGGGCACTGCTCCAGAGCCTACTGGCTCTTTATTAAGAGGCTGATAAGAAGGGCTCCCTGCTAGAGCCTGCTCAAGAGGCGAAGACACTAGGGCGAGGTTAGCCCCTCAGGGAGGTATCCTTCCTATTCAGCCAGGGACAAGGCATGGCAGCAGCCTTCCGGGATATTGTCTGACCTGGTTTGGTTCAGGACAGAGGAACAAGTCCTCCTTTGTCCAAGAGCCCCATTTGTACAGCACAGTTGCTAAGACTAACTCCTGCTGACCATTTATGGTCAAAACCTGGTGGTACTGGCATGGTCATACATTATGACCAAAACCTTGTGGTACTGGGTTAGGCATGGATCTGTTGACTGCAAGATCGGGAGTTCAAGCCCACCAGTTGCCCACCCCAAGAGAAAGACAAGGCTGTCTGCCCCTGTCAAGATTTATAGCCTCAGGAACGGAGTATGGAGTCGCTATGAGCCAGAGAAGCCTTTTGCCTGGTTTGGAGTAGGTAGGGCTCACCCAGTAAGTGCCTGATACGTGTCTGGGTAAAGAGAATCCCACAGAGGAAGACAGTAATGCCGCTGACAAGCCACCACCCTCTAGTCCATTCCCGCTCACAGCGACGCTGTAAGGACGGGGTTGAAAACTGCCCCTGTGGATCTCCAAGACTGCAGATCTTTATGGGAGAAGGAAGCCTCTTCTTCCTCCCTTGGAGCTACTTGTGGTTTCAAACAGCCGACCTTGCAGTTAGTAGCCGGACTCATGATCACAACACCACCAGGACTTGGCAGCAGAGGCAGGAGAAGTGGGGGAGGAGGGATGCAGAAAGGAGGTGTGGGGCATCGCTGTGCTTGGGATCGACTGAGAAAGGGATCCACTCATCACCGCACGTTAGGTACCGATGAGAAAGGAAGTGAGCCCACCAGGCCCCTGTGGGAGGAGGAGCCAGGCAGGATGGGAATCGAATCCTGCCTCAGCCACGAAGGGGGCAGTGTGTGGCCTTGGCTAAATCCCTGACCTCTCCAAGCTTTGGTTTCTACTTCTGCATGTAGGTCCGGGGTGGGGTGCAGGCATGAGGCATTTGTGATTGGCTACTCACCCAAAGATTGGAGGTTTGTGTCCACCCAGAGGTGCCTTGATAAAAAGGGGTGGCCGTGCCGCAGAAAACCCTGGGGGGTGCAGCCCTGCTCTAGCATGGGTGAGGATGGGGTGGTTGCCAGGGGTCCAGAGGTCCTGTTGGCCTCCATGACAGCTGGTTTACAATGGCCTGCGGGGAGGAGGAGGTTTAGGGATGGCTCCTCCCATCAGCAGGAGCTCCCTTGAAGGGAAAGGGCACGGCAGGGGGAACTTTCCCAGCCTTCCTGGGATGGTGTCCCAGGCAGGGCTGGGACTTCATCCCCTTAAGGTCTGGATGGAGATTGAGGTTCAGTCTCTCAGGGTCTCTGCGGTTGGTTGAACTGTGGCTAAGGGGGCTTGGGTCTCTCTTGCCCTGTTGACCTGCCAAGTCCCCCATCCCCCCTGTCTCCCCACAGTGAAGGGGCAGAACTCAAGCACCTGGACACTCAGGTGCAACGTTGTGAGGACATCCTGCAGCAGCTGCGGGCGGTGGTGCCCCAGATTGACATGGAAGGCGATCGAAACATCTGGATCGTGAAGCCAGGAGCCAAGTCCCGTGGACGAGGTGGGGGTCACTCCTGCTTCCTGTACCCACATCCCTTAGCCTGCTTCCTTCACCAGAGGCCAGGCACGTGGATAGTGCCAGCTCTGGAGACAAACTGCCTGGGTTTGAATCCCAGCTCTGCTCCTTGCAAGCTGTGTGATGTTGAACGAGTGACATCACCTCTCTGAACCTCACGTTTCCTCCTCTGTGAGATGGAGGCACTACATCTGAATGAGATTATTCAGCTTGAGCTCAGCACAGCGCCAGCAGGGAGTGAGCACCCTCCTCACACCCCCCACAGCCTCACACCAGATACTGACTGTGTCACGATGATGCCATCTCCTCCTCCTCCTCTGCCTTCCAACCATGGCCATCGAGTCCATTCCGACTCATAGCGAGCCTGAAGGCCAGAGCAGAACTGCCCCCTGTGGTCTCACACTGCTGACCTTGAGACTACTGCTGAACCACTGTGCCACCAGGACTCCCTGAGAGTCTGGGCTACTGCTGCAGGTAGATGTGGGGATGCTCAGGTCTGGCTCTCCCATGGACAGATTGGATTGGTACCTCCGTGTGGGTGTGCACAGTGGTGCAGGACAGCCTCCCCCCCACCACCCGCAAGGCTTTGAGCAACTTGGTGACCCTCTTAGGTGCCTTGTTTTGTCTGTCCTCTTTGGGAAATTGGAGCCATTGATAGCCACCTGCAAGAAGTAACTGAGCGGAACCCTTTCCGTGGGGGTGTCCTTGTCAGGCTCCAACCCCCGGGCACCCCGTGCAGAATAAAAGAAACCTCCCCCCACCCCCGGGTCCTGCACCGTCCTCAAAATTGTCCTGATGTTTGAGCCCATTGTCGCAGCTGCTGTGTCCACCCATGACCTGGAGGGTCTTCTTCCTCCCGGCCCCTCGTTTTGCCAAGCAGGAGGTCCTTCTCCAGGGACTGGTCCCTGCTGACAACATGCACCACGTCTGTGAGATGAAGTCCCACAGACCTCACTTCTTTTGTTTCTTTTTAACTTTTTATTGTAACCCGAGGGAAACTTAGCAGAGCAGATGGGTTTCCACTCAGCGTGGGCGTTTTGTTTGACCGCCCCTGCGGTCCCTGCGGTGTTACAGCACTCTCCCTGCTTGCTGTGTGTGGATGCCTGCTGCCCTTCCTCCCTGCCCCTTCCTGCCAGCTCAGCCTCTGCCTTTCCAGCTCCAGGTCAATGGTTGCTCTTTCTGCATCCTCCCTGCTGGGAGAGTTCTGACTGCTGCTTCCAGGATTAGCTTGTTCCTCTGGCAGCACACAGATTAGCGTCACCAACCTTATGTTTTTAAATCTTATCCTGGTTTTATACACACACACACGTAACAAAAACTCACTGTTTTAAGCATGTGTACAGTTTAGTGGCATTAAGTACATCCCAGCGTTATTATTTCTAAAACTTCTCCACCTCCCAGAAACTCAGAAACCCTTAAGCAATAATGCCTCCTGCCGCTAGCTATTCAATTTTCTTTCTTTCTCTTTTTATTGCTATTTTAAGCAGTGCTGACGGACATCTCTGTGGCCTGTCCCATTTATTTCCGTAGGACAAATGACCAGATAGGAAACTGAGCCACTGTAACTTTTGGTTACACAAGGTGGCGTCTTGGGGATTCTGCTCGTCAGCCTGGCCACCTGAGAACGGATCTGGGACCCATTATTCTGCCACCACTGGCAGGCAACCTAGCTGCTTCGTGGGTCCAAAGTGCAGACGAGAAATGGACTTGTGAGGAAGGGTGTAGCATGGTTGTGAATCTTACCGACACTGAGTGCCTTGTAAGCATAAAAAGAGATGAAGTCCCAATGCAGTACCCTTCTCTCCCTAGAAGGCACAGTAAAATGATGTGCTCATGGACAGGGTTGAGTGGGACGCAGGGACACACAGCTCCAGACATCCTTGCTGGGAGTGAAAATTGATAAGGCTATCTTGGCAGATCAATGTAAACAGCACTCCAATTTAAACGCACTGCCACAGCGTCGATTCTGACTCAGAGTGACCCTAGAGGACAGAGTCGACTGCCCCTGCGGGTTTCCCAGACTGTAAATCTTTAACAGGAGCCGACAGCCTCATCTTTCTTCTTCCAAGTTATCGTTGGGTTTGAACTGCTGACCTTGTAGTTAGCCCCTCAATGCAGAGCTCACCAGGCCACCACTGCTCCTTTCAATCTGGGGGTCAACTTGGCAGGATAAACATGGAAAAGGCAAATACCTTTGAGAGGCAGCGATTCCATCGCTAGGAACTGTATTATTCTACAGATAATGAATAATCATGAGGATATGAGTAGATGTGGACTGAATGCTTCCATGTACCAAGGCTGTTCTAGATCCCTGACACACACAGCCTTGTGAAACAGAGACACACACAAGACGGGGTCGAGCATCCACAAGGCCCTGGAAGGCGCAGTTGGCTTCTTCTGGGGAAGATTGTTTCCACCATGTTGTAGTTCCTCTGATTTCACCGGATTTGTGCTGCTGCTGCTTATATTCTGTTAAGTTTGTCAGGAAGATTAATCAAAGTAATATCGACATGGGAGTTTGTTTCATCCAGGTCTACTCCTGCTCAGTCAAACCATGAGTGAATTAGCACTTTCCCTAAAGGAAGGGAGGCCTGACCCTTGTTTGCGGGAGGTGAACTCTGAATTGAGTGGCCTGCTTCCAGTCCTGGCCTGGCTTCTGACCCCTGACCGAACCTGCTCCCCTCCCCGCTTAGGCATTCTGTGCATGGACCACCTGGAGGAGATGCTGAAACTGGTGGACTGCAACCCCCTGGTGATGAAGGACGGCAAGTGGGTAGTGCAGAAGTACATCGAGCGGCCTCTGCTCATCTTTGGCACCAAGTTTGACCTGAGACAGTGGTTCCTGGTGACTGACTGGAACCCGCTCACTGTTTGGTTCTACCGAGATAGTTACATCCGCTTTTCCACGCAGCCCTTCTCGCTGAAGAACCTGGACAGGTGAGCCCCCCCCACCCCTCACCTCCCAGTGTGGGTTCGGGAGATGGCCAACAGGCAGGCAGTTACCAGACACAAACCAAATTCACTCCCATGGAGTTGATCCCGATTCAGAGGCCTGTAAGGACAGAGCAGAACTGCCCCCTTTGGGTTTTTCAGACTTTAGATCTTTATGGGAGTGGACAGCCTCATCTTTCTCCTGTGAAGTAGCTGGTGGGTTCAAACTGCTAACCTGTGGTCAGCAGTCACAGGGTTCCTTCACAAGCAGTTCTAGTGCAGTGGAACCACACGTTCTTGGGTGGGGACCTTAGAGACTCTGTCAGAAGGCAGGGAGGCCATCCATCCATCCACCTACTCACCCACCCTTAAAGGCATCTGATCAATAATTACCGTGTACCGTATGCCATTTACTGTTCCAGGCACTTAGAGTATTCAGTAATCTATCTGTGTCAGCTTGGCCAAGCTATGGTTCCCAGGTGTTGGGTCCAACAGAAGTGCAGTTGCTATAATGGAGGAGTTACATGTGATTCAATCACCTGCCCTTACCCAAAGCAGATCACCTTCTACAGTGCAATTCAGGTCTCTCTCTCTCTCACGCATGCACGCACACACACACACACACACACACACACACACACACTCTGAGGAAGGCAGACACCATATGAAAATCATATGGTCAAGGGATACCAAGAGCCACAAGCAACCACCAAAAACTGGGCGAGAGGTTCACAGAAGTAACTCAGACAAACAGTAGACACAGGTCCCTGCTCTCAGGCTGCTTATACTCCAGCAGGGAGAACAGATGACAGGTGCTGCACACCTTCAGTCGCAGCATCTAGCACGTTACAGTCGCAGCATCTAGCACGTTACAAGGTGATGCATGCTAGGAAGAGAAAAACAGCGCAGGGTCATAGGAGCAAGAGAAGTGAATTTCATAACTCAGAAGTGTAGAGGGTTAGGATCCACCCTGCTCTGGTATGACCTCCTTAACATTAAAAAAAAGAACCCCCTATTTCCAAACAGGGTCAAACCACAGGTACAGGGTCTAAGGCTGCAATACATATTTTAAAGGGGGTACAATTCAATCTCTGTCACCCACTTTCTTAGGTGCCAGCGCTGGGAGGGTTAACAGATTAAGCAAAGAGCAGGTGCCGGCCTTAGAGGGATGTCTGGGTACCCAAGGCCCTGAGCAGGCCTGAGCTTGCTTTTATACCCCTTAGCTGCCCCCCATCCCAGCAGGGACCCTCTCAAGCTGAATGGTCACAGGTGGTCCCTGGGCTGTCTCCAGACTGGGTGAGAGAGGTGCCAGGAGCCAGGGTGTCAACTCTTTGCTCTGTGCCCCAGCTCCGTACACCTGTGCAACAACTCCATCCAGAAACACCTGGAGAACTCGTGCCGCAGGCATCCGCAGCTGCCCCCGGACAACATGTGGTCCAGCGAGAAATTCCAGATCCACCTGCAGGAGATGGGGGCCCCGGAGGCCTGGGCCACCATCATTGTGCCCGGCATGAAGGCCGCTGTGATCCACGCACTGCAGACTTCCCAGGACACCGTGCAGGGTCGGAAGGCCAGCTTCGAGCTCTACGGGGCAGACTTTGTGTTTGGGGAGGACTTCCGGCCCTGGCTGATTGAGATCAACGCCAGCCCCACCATGGCACCCTCCACGGCCGTCACGGCCCGCCTCTGTGCCGGGGTGCAAGCCGACACCCTGCGCGTGGTCATTGACCGGCGGCAGGACCGCAACTGTGACACTGGAGCCTTTGAGCTCATCTACAAGCAGGTGAGTTGGCAGCGCCAGGTAAGACGGGGCACACACTCCTCCCTCGGGGGCTCTGCCCCTCCCCAATTCCAGGCAGCCCCTGAGCGAAGCATGGGGCGGGGGCTCTGCCGTCAGCCAGCCAGCCTTGCCATGGTGACTAAGTTTAGCCCTCAGCCGTACAGTGGAGCGGATGCCCTTATCCTCCTCGTGGGGCTTGAGAGGATGCCATGGGTGTTAGCTGGGGATGGTGTTGTGGGAGAGACGGTACCGCTCATTTCAGTTGAGTTGGGTGTCCAAGTAGAGGGCATGGGTTTTCCATGGCTGGTATCTCAGAAGCCGATCGCCAGGCCTTTCTTCTGAGGCACCTCGGGTGGACTCAGACTTCTAGTCTTGCAGCGCGCAAGCGGTGGAGCACCTTGGCCGATTGTCCCGCTCAGGGTCTCCCGCGATGCAGTATGGCATCGCACGAGGAGCAGCCGTTCGGAACCCCTCTAAGTCCCGGTGCAGCAGGTACGAGCTATGTAATTTGGACATGCTCCTAACCTCAGGAGGGTCTCAGGTTTCTCATCGGTAGAGTGGAAATGACAGCGGTCTCTGCCTCACGTGGTGGTTGTAGAAGTAGAGGTGCTGGCACGGTACAGCACGACAGAACAGGGCCTGGCTCCTGTGGTGCCACAGGGATGGCCTGTGGTGGTGAGGGCCTGACACGTCGTTGGGAGTGTCACGGTGCATGGCGTCGTCATCGGAATCCATGTGGGGTAGCTGCTGTTATCACTGTTACTGTACTCGTAATCACCTAAGACAGTCCTTACATGAACGGACAGATGGATAGATAGAACCAGATGAGCTTTTAAAACCAATCAATCAGTCGCCCGATCGAAATCCCAGCAGCCTTCTTACAGAAATTGAGAACCAGTTCCTCAGCTTTATGTGGAACCTCAGGAGAGCCCGGATGGCCAACACCGAGGTTGAAAAAGAAGAATGGGGGAGGCTCCCACTCTGGCTGACCAAGTGGCTCAAACAATGGGCTCAAACGTGACTGTAGTCGTGAGGATGGGGCCCCGCCGGGCAGTGTCTCGTCCCCTTGTGCACAGGGTTGCTACGAGTTGGAATCGACCCAACGGCACCAAGCAAGCATAACACACCACTGCCGCGACCAGAGCCATCTGGCTCTGGTGTAACAGCCAACACAAAGGCCAATGGGAAGGAACTGAGCCCCCAGAAATGAAGCCACGCCTCTGTAGTCAGCTGACTTTTGACAGTGGTGCTGAGTCCATGTGATGGGAATGAGGAGTCTCTTCAATAAACGGAGCTGGGAAACTGGAGCTCCACCTGCAGAAAGTCAAGCAGGATCCCTGCCTCACACCATACAAAACACAAGCTTCAGAATGGAGTCAGGACTTACATGTGAAGACTGTTGATGTTTTTAAGTGCCGTCCAGTCGGTTCCGACTGATGGCAACCCTCTCTCTGTACAACAGAATGAAACACCACCTGGTCCTGGGCCAGCCTTACCAGTGTTCTTTACGTTTGAGCCCATTGTTGCAGCCACTGTGTCCGTCCGTCTCCTTGAGAGCCTTCCTCCATGCTGGCCCTCCACTTTATGAAGCATGATGTTCTTCTCCAGGGACTGGTCTCCCCTGACAACATGTCCAAAGTGTGTCAGATGAACTCTCACAGCCCTTACCTCTAAGGAGCACTCTGGCCGTACCTCTTCCAAGACACACTGGTCTGTTCTTTTGGCAGTCCATGACACTTTCAATATTCTTCTCCAGCACCACAATTCAAACGCACCGATTCTTCAATTTTCTTTATTCATTGTCCAACTTTCCCATGCACACGAGGCAAGGGAGATGGCCATGGCTTGGATCAGGTGCACCTTAGTCCTCAAAGTCATATTGCCTACCCATGGAGACAGATAATGTGTCTGCATTTGCCATCTTTCCTTGGTTGCTTCCAAATGCCTTTTGTAGTTGATTAAAAAAATATCCATAATTGAATCAAGCTTCATGCCCTGCATTTGGTTATTTAATCATTTTAGATCTAGAATAGCCCTGCCCCCTCTTTTCCCCACCATAGCTTTTCAAGCGAGTGGCTGGTTGTTTTGTAGAACTGCCCCACATTCTGGATTTATCTGATGTCTCCTTCCGCCATCTCAATGTCCTATCAACCAGAAGTTAGGTCAGAAGCTGAGGGAGGCTCAGGTTAAGCAGCTTTGGCAGGAATGCACCCGAGGAGGTGGCGCTAGGTACCTTATATGGAATCACAAGGTACCACTGTCAGAGGCCTCTGGACAGGTGATGCCAAGGCTGACCTTGGCTTTAAGGTGATGGCTACCAGATCTCCCCCTTGTGAGCTGCACCTGCCCCTAGGTGCTTACCAAGCTATCTGTAAGCTGGCTGTGCGCACGTTTTAAGAGGGGGCTTCAAACATGAAATTAAAAACCCACCGAAGTCTGCCATGGTCTCTCTGAAGACACCCCCCTCTTCCCCATACACTCTAATGATTTTGATGTTTGACCGAATTGTTTGGGCCCTCATGGTTTGCGCTTGGCAGTTTTTCCAGTTGCAAATGATACAGTTCTAATTCTGTAGTTCCTTCTGCCTTCGTCCACCGAGCTTCCCTTTTAACGGTTGTGAATCGGGCGAAGTTTCCCGAGCAGGCTGTCTGTGTTCCTTAGAACCACTCACACAGGTTGTTTCAGCTCCCACTGCCATCCCTCCCTGCAGGCACCGCATGCTCCCTGTGCCCCTGCTCTGGGACCTTCATCCCGGGGTAGCCGAAGGCCAGGGCCCACTTTCAGCATGGGGTTTGGGGGTGGAAAGGACCAGCAAGCTCCACCTCTGTAATTTTTAAAGGGCCAGAGAGTAGCTTCTCTCTCCTCTCTCTCTCCCCCTTATGCCCCCCCACTCACACACATCAAAGAGTTAAGTGGGCTTTATTTAAGCATAGGATCAATCCAGAAGAGGTGAAGCAGGTCCCCCCTCTCCAGGTGCGAGAGGGCGACAACGTTGTCCAGGGCCCTCGTCCGCTTTCTAATTCCTTAGTAAGTTCATCCTTGAGTCTTCGGCTACATGTTTCTTTCTCATTCATCTCTGGCTAGAGTTCCATGTCAGGATGTCTTGAGCCTTACCTCAGGCTATAAACCTGGGTGCCCAGCCAGCCTGGCCTCTCTGTTGAGATGAGACATTGACCAGGCCCACGGTCATTTTCCCAGCCAGTGGAAAGCTCCTCCCTCAACACACAGACTGTTCACTCCTAGCAAGCAGACGGTTGGCCTGTTGCCTTAGCAAATAGAAGCTTCTGTGCAGTCCTGGTCAAAGGGTTCTTAGCGAGAGCAGGGGACTCCTGGGGCCCGGCTCAGAAAGGAGGAGTCCCCTGAAAAGCGTACTTTCTGTTCGACTGTCACCTGGGCTTACCCGAGGCACGAGGCAGGGTCGGAGGGCTCTTAGCTGACTGCAGAGCTCAACTCAGACCCTCGATGGAAGCTGCCCCTGGCAGGGGGAGGCCTGGGGGTGGAGTGCAGTCATGTGACAATGGGTGGCAATGGGGTGAAGAGGTGCTAGTGGGGGCATGCCTAGGACTCCCCGCTCCTCTGGGTTTCCAGTCCCCAGGGTCCTCATCTCATAGCTGTGAGACCCCCCTAATAGCAGACTCATGGGGCCCTAGTGGTGTCACGGTTATGCGTTGGGCTGCGATCTGCATGGCCAGCAGTTCACAACCACTAGACTGGTTGGTTACAGTCAACAGTTACAGCCCTGGAAACCCATGGGGGTGTCGCCTTGAGTCAGCACTGACTCAGTGGCGGTGAGTTTGTTGCAGTGAGATACAGATTTAGGCCCAGACCCCTTAGTGGACAGAGGTGGGCTTCCTATTTCTCATTTCCTGACCGGATATCCCGGAAGTTCACTCACCTCTCTCTGCCCTGGGTCCTGACTGAGCAGGCCTCGTCTCCTCTTCTCCCCCACAGCCGGCCGTGGACGTGCCCCAATACGTGGGCATCCGGCTCCTGGTCGAGGGCTGCAACATCAAGAAGCCCACGTCAATGTGTCGCCGGCGGATGGCTGTCCGCCCGGCGCTCCCTCACCTGCAGCCCCAGCGAGACTGTGGGGAAGGCAAGGCTTCGGGGGCCCCCGCCCACAGGTCAGCTTCTAGGAAAGTTGCTGGGGCCAGGAGCCTGGGGCACACGGAGAAGCCAGACCCCACTGCAGCCACCTCAGCCCCCGGAAAAGGGAAGCAAGGCAAGGCGAAAAATGCCACAGCCCTGGTCTGCCCCCGTCCCTACAAGCGGGACCCCCCTTGCACCAGGAGGGCTTGCCCGTGCTCGGGAACCTTTGCTAGTGGGGACAGGCAATGGTACCCCCGGAACACATTATCTCTGAGTTCAAAGAACCCCCCAGGTCCTGGATAAGACCATTGTCTCCAAGCTCTCCAATGTCCCCAAGCAGTTGCTTCCTACCCTCCGCCAAGACTTTGCCAATGACCTGCATGTGGCCCCCACCACCACCCAAGAGCCATTCAGCAAGCAAGGGTCACTTTCCAAGTCGTTTTGCAAACATGCAGCCAAATGCGTACTGTGTACATTGTCCGCTTCAAAGCGGGCTCCTGTGCGAAGTTCTACTTCCCCGAAGTTGCAAGGACTCGGGACTCATCCCCAGGCTGCGCTCTCCAAAGCCGTGGCTTTCTCAGCCTTGGCCCCCCCACAGCCTCCTCTGGAGGAGAGCAACCGCTATTTACCTGTGCAGCACTCCTCAGCGAACACCAGGTCCCTACCTTAGTCCTCACAACCACCCAGACAGGGGCCCTCCTCCCGGTTTCCAGTGAGAGCAATGGGGAAGTTTAAGGAAGCTGCGCAGCTCAGACAGGGCAGGGCTGGGATGCAGACCAGGGCCTCTTGGTCTCCAAACCTTATGTTTTTCCTGTGGATTCTGGAGGAAGAACGGGGTTGGGGGTAGAGGTGGGGAGGCAGCTGCCCTTACCACACCCCCATTCCACCCTGCCCGCAGTGTACACCTAGTGGGGCAGCTTCCACAGGCCCACCCTCATGAGCTGCCTCGCTCATTCCCACAGCCCCTTATGGCTTCCCCAGCCTGCCGTCTTCTCCCCGGGCCTTCTGGCCCCGGGGCCGGGCCGCCAGGCTGCAGCACAAGCTGGTGGATTCTAAGGCAGTGTGGACCACAGGGAAGGCTTTGATGACGCTCCCTGTGGCTAAAGTCTTCATTGTCCTCCCACAGCCTGAGCACAGACCAGCACCCAGCCAGAGACCAAACCAGGTGGGCCTTCAATGGTGACGTGCACTGCTGGCTGGCCAGGCCGAGCACTGGCGTCAGGGCTGGAGGGCACAACCAGAGGGCAGTCCCCAGGCTGGGTGGTGCCCCAAGGGAAGAGCCCATTTGCCTGGAAACCCCCTTCCCGAGCGAGCCCTTTCCTGGACAGACTTTCTGATCATCTCTCCCTCCCCTCCCCTCCTTTCACACCGAGGCTGCTGCTGCCCAGAGCCTGCACGGCCCCCATCCTGGAAGCACCTTGAGACCTCTAGCCTTTGATGTTGGGGTGCTTCCTATGACCCACAGAAAGGTCAAGGCCAAAGGCAACCTCAAGGCCAGACCCTGCAACCAACCCAAGGCTGAGGCAGGCCTCAAGAAGAGGCTGAACCTCCTAGAACCTCTACCCTCTATTGGTGCACACAGGAGCCTGGGGATCCTGAGGGGGTGCGAGGCTAGAAAGCCCTGCTTCAGTACCCCCTGCCTCTGTCCTGAGTTCGGGACCCAATAAAAAGGAGCAGGCAGAGTGGTCTGGGCTCGGCTCCATTTCCCTTGGAGAGTGAAGGAAGAGGCAGAAGGAAGCCTTTGCTTCAAGGTCCCAGCATGCTAACATCCTAGAGAGCTGGGGACCGACTATCAGCAACCCCTCCAGGCAAGAAGGCCCAGCGCTCTCAAGGACACACAGGGCTTCCCAGGTAGCCACTCCCCTGGCTATCTTTGAACCTTGAGGCGGGAGGGGGGGGGGGCGGGCGGCGGGTGGTGGTGCAGAGGGAAGTCTGGATTTTACCGAGAAGGAAAGAGTCTAGAAAAGCTACAGGGCTGGCCCCAGGCCATATGGCAGCAAACCTCTCAGACCCAGGAACACTGGACAGCAGGACACACAGGGCAGACCCCCCTCTCTAGGGGACTTGCTTCTCTAACAGAGGCCAGTCACTGGACCGTGAACTAGCCAATGAGCGGCAGTGACGTGGGGTGGTAACTCTCCACACGCTGTGTCACCTGGAACCCGGGAGTGGGGCTCTGTATAGAAAACAGGTCTTTGGACATGGCATTAAGCTCTTGACCGCAGGTGATCCTGGGTACTGCCTCGGCCTCGAGTCCAGGATGTGCCCTTCTAAGAGACAGAAGAGCAGACAGATATGATAAAGCCACGTGACGCGGGGGCAGAGGTTGTGGGAGTGATGCAGTCACACCCCACCAGAAGCTGGAGAGGATTCTTGCCCGAGAAGGCTATGGAGGGGGTGTGGTGCCGTCTACACCTTGGTGGTAGACTTCTGGCTCCCAGAACTCAGAGAGAATCTATTTCTGTTGTTTTAAGCCACTCCTTTCATAGCAGTGCGCTATGGCAACCACAGGAAATGGACTGGCGAGGCACCGAAGATGCATGCGTGCTCATCCAGAGACCCTCAAGACTGTGGGGAGCTCGGCTTCCTGCGAACGGCCCACTGCCACCGCCGAATGGACACAGACTCAGGCCAAACGGCTCCAGCTGCCCCCAGTGGGGACCCATGGCAGTGTGGGGCAAGGCAATCCACAGAACAGGTAGTGGCAAGAGCCAGTGGCTGGGAACTTCAGAGGCAGGCAGAACAAGAGACGCGGGTTCCTGGTTAGGGATCCGTATGTCGAGACACCTAGGACAGAAAACTGAGCGAGCCGCTAACCCAAGTCAGAGTGGTGGGTTTCCAACCTCAACTGAACAGCAGGGGCTTTGGGGGGCTCTTAGCCAGGGCTGACGTTGGGGTGTCCTCCCAGAGCAACTGAACCAGAACCTTTGGGTGCAGAACTGTCGAGGGTCGTGGGAACTTTCTCAGGGCTCCTGATGAGGATTTAAAACAAGTTTCCATGGCGTCAGCTACACACACACACACACAAACTCATACACACACACAGGTGTCACAGGGTTTTCGGTAGCTGAATTTTTTCAGAAGCAGATACCCAGTTCTTTCTTCTAACATGTCCCTGGTAGATTCGAACCTGTAACCTTTGGGTTAGCAGCAGAGCCGGTGGTTTCTACAAGGGGTCAGGGATGAGAAAGATTCCCGAGGAAGGAGAGGAAGGCTTCTATTGCTTGATCCGAGGAGCGATGTCATTTTCTAAGGATCCCTTAAAATACAGAGATGTGTTTTGTGTACTCTCATGCAAGTTTAATGTATTTCAGTCTTCCTAAGTGGTGAGGAAAAAAAGGAAAATCTAACCCTAACCCCTCCCGGTCTGGATGGGGTCAGAAACAGCCAAATAAAAGAGAGCACACGTTCAACACAGCAGAAAGCATGGGCCACGAGCATCATTTACTTTCTCAGTAAATCTCGCCAGCAATACCATGAAGTAGGTGCTTTTATTATTCAAGTCCAAAGAGGTGAAGTCACTAGCTCAACACCACACAGGAAGTGGCCCAACTGGCTCAGTCAGCCTGTAGGCCAAGCGCCGGCCTCGTGCTCCTTGGGCCTGGCCGAGAGCCCCTCACTCTCCCCTCACTTCTTCTGCCCTCCAGAAGGCATCTGGGCATCAGGAACAGGCGGTGACGCTGGGTACTGGAGCCCCAGGCAATGAAGTGTCTTGGAGAAATAAGGGGGCAGAGGTGCCAGCAGCTCCGTCGGGGCATCCTGGGGCCTGGGGCCTGGGAGGAGGAGTCGGTGCAGGTGGAGGTGCAAGGGCAGCTGGGTGGCCTGGGCAGGGGTCAGGCGCAGGTGTCTGAGGAAGGCTTCATCCAGGGCCTGGGGGTGGGAGAGGCCTGTCAGCACACAGCCGTGTGGGCACCAACACGCGGAGTGAAGCAGGTGAGGCATGACCTGCCTCCTGGGCACAGGGACTGTGTGCGCACACTCACACTGCAGTAGAGAATATTTTTAAAAAGCCGTCTAGATGAACCTGTCCTGTCTCATCTCACCTGCTGACTGATGTGAACAACCTGGTCTGTTCAGCGCAGAGTGAGTGCTTTTGGCAAATCCCCCCAACTCCCACTCCACTCACTCGACAGAACACGAGGAACGGTTATGTGCTAAGACTGGTTCTTTAGTGCGTTACCCTGTCCGGGCAGGTCCACGCACATCGATTCACAGAACAACAGGACTTTGGAACTGAGCCTGGGCAATTCCCTTATTGGACTGTCAGGCAGAATGTGGCCCAGTGGAAGGGGTGTCTCGTCCAGAACCACAGAGCGGGAGATGTCAACAGACAGCTGCTAGCCACGGCCCCCACCCCAGTAGAAGGCAGCGCACAGGTGGGCTTGGGTACCTGTTTGGAGGACGTGGTGCTCTCAGCTGGCAGCAGAAAGCGCTGGCCCAGGACAGTGCTCACTCGGGCAGAGTACTTGTGGTCCCCAAGCACTGGGCAGAGCTGCAGGGTCATGTGCACCTGGAGCTGACTAGGAAACACTGGGCCAGAGGAGAGACAAGAGCAATGGTGGGTGGTGGTGGTCTATCTCACCCATGCCTGCCCCTCCCTCCGCCCACCCTTTCCTGTAGGGAGCCGCATCCCCATTCTCAGATCAAATTGTGGTTCAAATAAGATCAATGCTACCAGGACCACCCCTGTCTCCAGGGAGGAGGGCGTGGCCAGGTGACCACAGGCATAGCAGTCAATCCATGATGAGACACAATCCTGAAATGATGACGAAGTCACTGGGAATAACAAACTCTTAACTGCTAAGCTGGTGGGGCATAAGCCTAGAAGTGCTGGGCCAGCTTTGCCTTCCCAGGAATGGCCAGGGGTCAACAATGAGTGACGTCAACAGGGGGAAAGTCAGGACCAACCACCAGACAACCACTTCCCGATGATGATCTCACCCCCTCAAGTTTCAGATCCAGCCATGCCCGGACCTTTCCTCTCTGAAAGCCATGCGGGGGCGGGGGGCGGGGCGGGGAGTGGTGGTTGTGGTGCGTCTAGTTCTAAAAGCTGTGTACTATGGTAGCTTGTAGAACTTGCCCTCCACCATGAGCTGCGGTCCAAATCCATTCTGGCAGGGACTTTCAAAAGTTGGTAGAAAATGGAATATAAATGATTAAAGAAATGGGGAGCTGATATCAGGGGCTCAAGAGGGAAGAGAATGCTTTGAAAATGATGATGGCAGCATATACTGGATGAATGTATGGATTGTGATAAGATGTAAGAGCCTCTAATAAAAGTAAAGGGAAAAAAGAGATTAAACATACACACACACATATTTCTCAACATAAACTCCACCAAGGTCAAGATACTTTGGATACCAGCTCTTTACTCCCTTCCTAAGGAACTGAGGCAGGGAGTCCTAGTGGTGTCGTGGTGACATGTTGGGCTATGAACTGCAAGGTCCATAGTTTGAAGCAGACCAGCTTCTGCTTTGACACAACCATGTCTATTTCTTGGTAGCCATGGCTTTGACTGTGCTTTGTCTTCAAGGTCATCCTGGGGAAGCCATGTGTCATTTCATCACAATTCTCAATCTCCCTTGTTCAACGTGTCTAGAGAGACCTCTGCTCTTGTCTCCACCTGAACGGTGGCACATTATCATTTTGGTACCCTTAAAGCCGAAAGTTTACGCAACTTGAATTTTTCAGTCAGAATTTTGGAAGCTAAACCACAGTTGAGATGTCTGTGGTGTTGGTCGTTTCTGCTGTCAGTTCTCGGTTCTCTTCAATTAATGCATTAAAAACAAGATTGCCTCCTGGTAAATTGATGTGGATGGTCTCCTGCTATGGGCTTTGTTTTCAACATGGTCTTGTCCCTTCTTACAACGAATGATCCGTTCGTAAACTGATTTCTTTGGGGGCGTTGTTCCCATAAATATTTCATAAATCATCAGTGATTTAACTTCTCCCACCCAGGCTTCACCATATATGTAGTTATTCTTGCTTCAGTATTAGACGACTTTAATGTTCTGATAGGGACTCTTTAAATTGATGTCTTATCCTTCTTAGATCCTGAAACTGGATCCTATTCAGATGTTATAAGAAGTTACTATGAGTTTATTTTCTATTTTCATGCAAGAAAAGAGAAAATTCCTGTATAATATTTTCATAATAAGTCTTTGCCATGAACTTTTTGGAGACCCCTCCTACATTAAACTGGATAATCTAAAAACTCTTTGCTACAAACACTGAAGAAAATAAAACCATCTTTTAAAAGTAAACAGCTGAGCACACAGAGAAGTAAGGCTCCCAAGGCTAAAATGTAATAGGAAAATGAATCCAGAATACACAAGCCTGTCAGACTTCACCTGTCCACAGAGTGGGTTTCAGTAGCTACCTGGGGCCAGAGTGTGCAAATGAAACCATCTTCAGTGAAAGGGTGGATTAAGAGAGGAAGCAAGTCACCAAGGAAGGCAGATGATCACTCACCTTAATTATGGACAGGAGTAAGAAGTTTTCCTCTGAGAATTCACAATCACAAGCCTACACTCACACAGGTTTGGGGCTAAGGTTTATACGACCCAGAGTGATCTTTGAACTGCCAACTAGGACAGCCCTGGAGTAGTGATATCCCTGGGGCTTCCAGGATGAGCCAAGGCAGAACCTCTTCACAAGTCCCACCTCCAAGCCAGGTAAGATTCCCATAGAGAGACGCCCGCCTGGGCATGAACTCACAGCCTTGATTCACAGAACAATGAAAAAATAACCCTATTCAGTGTGAGAATCGACAGGAAACAGTAAGATTGGACCCTGAAGAATTTCAGACCATGAAATGATCAGAAGGAATATAAACTGGATTTCTGAGAGACTAGAGCAAGCCCTGTGGAAATCACTCTGGCACTTTAAAGCCGAAACATCGAGCGATCCATCCAGCTTTGAACGGGGCCTACATCCTAGAGGAAAAAGAGCTGCATCATGAAGGGATGGATGTTCACATGTCCATCACAGCATCACTCACAAGAGCAAAACAGAAAGAAGAAATTGCGATGAACGAAGATACCACCATAAAAAATAGGACAAAATGACATCAATAAAATACCTATTGATAACAACGTTGAATGTAAATAAATTCTCCAGTTAAGAGACAGAGACTAGCAGAATGGCTAAGAAAATATGAGCCATTAATGTTCATGTAATGCTGATATAAAGACAAAAACAGGCTAAAAATCAAAGGATGGAAAAATACATATCAAGCTAATGGTAGTCAGAAAAAGCAGAGTAGCAACATTATTGCTGACAAAACATGTCAACATGAAAGCCATCGTGAGAGGCAAAGAAGGCCACTATAGAATGATGAAAACCTCCATTGGACACGAAGACCTGACCAGAATAACCATCTATGCATCCAGTGAAAGACCCTCCAAATATTACTCCAATTATTAAAAAGTTGAGGAAACAGACCATCATATGATACTAGGAGACTCAATACATCACATGATCTAAGGCAGATCAACTAGAAAGACAATAAGCCAAGTTCCAGAAGAGCCCAACAACACAACATGATCTTATAAATATATATAGATCATTTCATTCAACAACACAATAGACATTTTTGTCCTAGTGTACATGAAATATACTTGAGTAGATGTTAGGCCACAAAGCAAGCATTAATACATTGTATATCATCAAGATACTGCAAACCATTTTTGAGATTACGATGCTATAAAACTAGAAAAATAATAGAACATTAACAATAACCACAAAATCCAATTATATGGAAATTGAACACATGGTACTTCAAAACACCTGAGTAATTAGAAGAAATGATGCAATTTTAAAATCCCTCGAAACAAATGAGAATGAAAATACAATATACCAAAACGTCTGCACAAAGCAAAAGCAGTACTCCGAGGGAAACCGATAGTATTAAGTGCATGCATCAGAAGAGAAGGAAGAATGAAAATATGCACCTTTAACACAACAGCAAAACAAACCTTCAGGTGCTAGCTGAAAATAAGAGATTAGAAAATTTTAAAAATAAATTAATAAAAGACCAGAAAAAAAGAGTTAGAAAACTAAAAAAAAAAAAAATCAACAAGACAAGAAGTTGGTTCTTCAAAAGGATTAAGAAAATTGATAAACCACTGGCAACCCTACCAAAGGGAAAGAAATTAAGTGACATCACAACAGAATCAACTGAAAAAAGATATTCATATAATACTATAGAAAGTTGTACACCAACAAATTTAGAAGAAATAGATCTAGTTCTTACAAAGCTCCCAACATTTAAAACCCGGGGCCAGTGGTCTTTACTGGGGTAATCTACCAATCATTTAGAGAAGAGTTAACAACCCTACATAAATTACTTCAGAAACAGAAAAGGATAATATACCACTAAACTCATTTATGAAGTCAGTACAACACTGATACCTAAGTCAGGAAAAGGCATGACCAGAAATGAAAACTATAGACCAATATCCCTTATGAATAGAGACACCAAAATGTTAACAAAATTCTACCTAATGGAACTCAACAAGACATTAAGAAAATGATATCAAATATAGGCCAAACATGATAGTGGGACAAGAGGAAAGGAAATAGAGGAAATAACTAGGAGGCAAAGGACATTTATAGAGGCCTACATACAGGTATGTACATATGTAAATATATTTAAATGTAAGGATCGGCAAAGAGATCGATGGACATATATTTATATATTAAGTATCAAGGCAGCAGAAGGACATTGGCCTTTGTTTAAGTCCTCCCTCAACGCAAGACCACTTAGTTGGTGGGGGGTTAGGAAAATAAAAAAAGAAGAGCTGATCCCAAGAGCTCAATGGAAAGTAAATGTCTAGAAAAGAACGATGGAATTTATGTACAAATATGTTGGATATAATTGATGTAGGATTGTAACAAGAGTTGTAAGAGCCCCCAATAAAATGATCTTTAAAAAAAGGTTAAAAAAAACCCCAACACTTTGTTCTTCTAATAACCCAGCATTCTGTGATGCTCACCTTCCCTGACACAATTGCTGAAGACAAACTGGGTGCATAAGCAAATGTGGTGAAGAAAGCTGATGGTGGCCGACTATCAAAAGATATAGCGTCTGGGGTCTTAAAGGCAAACAAGCAGCCATCTAGCTGAGAAGGAACAAAGTCCACATGGATGAAGCACACCAGCCTATGTGATCATAAGGTGTGGATGGGATCAGGCATCAGGCATCAAAGACCCAGAACAAAAAAATCATATCAATGTGAATGAGGGGGAGCATGGAGTGGAGACCCAAAGCCCAACTGTAGACCATTGTACATCACCTTACAGAAGGGTCACAAGGAAGAGACAAGCCAGTCAGGGTGCAGTGTAGCACCAATGAAACATACAACTTTCCTCTAGTTCTTTAATGCTTCCCGTCGCCCCCCCCGCCCCCCCCACACTTTATCAAGCCCTCAATTCAACCTTATAAATCTGGCGAGACCAGAGCATGTACACTGGTACAGATGAGAGTTCACAACACAGGGAATCCAGAACAGATCAGGAGCAATAATGAGAGTAGTGATACCAGGGGAAGGTAGGGGGAGGAAGGGGGAACCAATTACAATGATCTATATATAACCCCTTCCCAGGGGGACAGACAACAGAAAGGAGACAGTGGTCAGTGTAAGACATGAAAAAGAAAAATTATCAAGGGTTCATGAGGGAGGGAGGGTTGGGGAGGGGGAAAATAAGGAACTGGTATCAAGGGCTCAAGTAGAAAGAAAATGTTTTGAAAAAGATGATGGTAACAATGAATGGATGTATGGATTGTGATAAGAGCTGTAAGAGCCCCCAATAAAATTATTTTTTAAAAGAAAACTATATCATAATCAGGTGGGATTCATACCAAGTATACAAGGAAAATTCAATATTAGAAAAACAATTTGTAATCCATCACATAAACCAAACTGACCATATGATTATATCAATTGATGCAGAAAAGACATTCGCTAAAAACACTAAAACAATGGAAAGAAAATTCTATATAAAACTCTCATAAAAGCCGCCTGTGCAAAACCAGCGACTCACATCTCACTCGAGGGAGAGAAGGTGAAAACATTCCCCTCCCCACGGGGACCGGTTTGACCCTGCCCTGCAGGGCAGCGACAGGTGAGCACTGACTCTGACAGAGGGCGAGTGAGTAGATCAGAGAAGACAACCCTGGGAAGGAGAGGAAGAACTTCCCAACAACCCGTGCTCGCTCAAAGAAGAACTTCCCTGTCGCCTTTGAGTCGATTCTCAATAATTAGCTATAAAATACAAATTAAAACAATGATAGGCTACCTTGAAAAAAAAAAAAAGATACCATTTCACCCTGACAATCTTAGCAATATTAAAAAACAAAAAAACAGGTAATGCTAGAGAAGATGTGGACAGATTGGAACACATACCCTTTGCTGGTGGGATTGTAGAATTATACAGCCACTATGGGACACAGTATGACGGTTGCTTAAACAAATGCAAATAGAAATACCATATGGCCGTGCAACCTTGCTGCTCGGTATTACCCCAAAGAAATAAAGCCCCAAACAAGCAGATGTATGCACGCCCATGTTCCTCGCAGCAGTTCCTACAACAGCTGAAACAGGGAAACAACCAGAAACTCTGATACATATACACGATGGAATATTACGCTGCTTTAAAAAATAATCATGAAAAACAATCACGAGGGTCAAAGAATGTTTAAATCTTTGCTTCCATGCTAGGTTGATGTTATTTGTCTCTTCAGTGAAATATAAAGCTCCCTGAGACCAGGGATTTTGTCTATTCTGTTCACCAGATGTGGCAGTCACCTAATCTGGTGTCAATTGAAGGATTAAGAGTGTAGGGGTGGAGTCTAGGCTATCAATCTGGAGATGGCCAATGAGACTTCTGTGTGGGCATGGCCTTCTGAGAATTCTGGGAAATCTGTTACTTCCCTGAGAGACATTGCAGAAGACAAGTCACATAGATGCAACCAGACCTCTGACGCCAGAGAAGACACAGAGAGACCCCTGCCAGCACTGAGATGCTTACAATGCACTGTACCCAAAGACGTTCTACCCACTGGCTTGTGATTGTCCTGCATTTGGCTTCATTGCATGTGTTTCATGAGTCTAAAGAAGATTTTATAAATTGGTATCAGACATAGGGGCTAATATCAGACTTATGGACTTGATCTGGACTGGGCTGGGATGTTTTCTCAATGTTCAATTGCTCTTGTATGTAAAACTCTCTCATACACATGTGTGTGCATGAATTTGATTCTCTAGTCTACCCAGACTAACACACTAGACTACCCTGAATTATAAGCATAACAATAACTTGAAATAAAGAAATGATTTAAAGTGCACACACACACACAAAATAAATAATGACTAGGATGCTTTGGAAAAGTGTGGTGAAGAAAGCAGATGGTGCCCTGCTGAGAAAGCACGGAGGCGGGTCTTAAAGGCTGGCTGTCAAAGTGAGGCATCCACTAAGCCCAAGCAGCAGAAGTACACCCGCCTATGTGATCTAAGGAATGTAGATAATAAAATCTGAATCCACAGGAGGGAATTGTACGAGAGCTTATGTTCTGAATGCCCAGTTTACAGAAGGCTGTAGATGACAGTGAAAGCCCAAACCCATTAGCAGGGTCCCCATGAATTAAGCCTCCCGTGACTCCCCTCGGGCTGTGCACCAGTGATGGAAAGGGCCTTGTAATCAGACAGTGCACGGTAGAGTCAATCCGCAGTTGTACTTAGGTTAAAATGTGACATCTTGTCATTTGCTCTCCTTTTTGAGCCAATGTAGAGTTACTCCAGTTTTTAATATTTTCTGCTTTCTTTACTAGTGAGGTTTCTCTGTTTTATGCTGTCACTTTTGTTGGGCTGTTTTTTTTTTTGTTTTGACTTTGTAAATTTTTCTCTATATGAAACCCTGGATAAGTAACTGTATAGAGACAGCAACTGGATTACTAGGTTTTTGGGTCATGGCAAGGGAAGTTAGCAGCGAGTACAAAGAAGAAGAAATGGCTGTCCTAAAACAGATCGTGCTGATGAATGCACAACTCTTTCGAATACCACAAACTATTAAAATGTAAGCTATGTGAATTATATGTCAATGAAACAGTTAGAGGGAAAACAATGCTGAGACTTTCAAACACCTCATGACATGGATCAAATTGGAAGACATGCTCAGCAAAGCTAGTTACTCCCATGAAAATATATTCCATCACGACACTGGGCCTCCACTCAAGTACTCCCTCAATGCAAGAACAGTTTGTTCTATTAAAGTGGCATTCCATAATGCTCACCTTCCTGACATGATCGCTGAAGACAAAGTGGGTGCATAAGCAAATGTGGTGAAGAAAGCTGATGGTGCCCGGCTATCAAATAACATAGCATCTGGGTCTTAAAGGCTTGAAGGTAAACAAGCAGCCATCTAGCTCAGAAGTAACAAAGCCCGCATGGAAGAAGCACACCAGCCTGTGTGATCACGAGGTGTCAAAGGAATCAGGTATCAGGCATCAAAGAACAAAAAATCATATCATTGTGAATGAGGGGGAGTGCAGAGTGGAGACCCAAAACCCATATGTAGGCAATTTGAGGGTTGCAGGGAGGAGACAAGCCAGCTAGGGTGCAGTGTAGCAACGATGAAACATATAACTTTCCTCTAGTTCCTAAATGCCTCCTCCCCCACCCCCAACTATCATGATCCCAATTCTGCCTTGTACACTGGCACAGATAGAAACTGGAAACATAGGGAATCTGGGGCGGATGACCCAGGACCAGTAGTAAGAATGGCGATACCGGGAGTGTGGGGGGAGGGTGGGGTAGAAAGGAGGAACCAATGATAAGGATCTACATATAACCTCCTCCCTGGTGGACGGACAACAGAAAAATGAGTGAAGGGAGACATCAGACAGGGCAAGATATGACAAAATAATTTATAAATTATCAAGGGTTCATGAGGGAGGGGGCAGCGGGGAGGGAGGGGGGAAAATGAGGGCAATGGATATATAAGTGTGCTTTACACATTGATGTATGTATGGATTATGATAAGAGTTGTATGAACCCCTAATAAAATGATTAAAATATATATTCCATCACATTATTCAAAAGTTAAAAAAAGGCCAAACCCAACACACTGCCATCAACCGGACTAACTGCTGACCAGCTCCTCACCACAATGCCACCAAGGCTGCTACCACAAGGGGAAACAGGAAAAGTGGTTTTCACCCCAAGGATAGGACTTTGAAGACATGACGAGACTGCAGGCAGCCGGAGGGTGAAGAGAGGTGGGGGAGGGAAAAAGAAGAAAGAGCCACCTACCTAGAGGGCTTCCTGGGACACGATCATAGTTCTGAGGGATGGTTGATGCAACTATGTATCACAGTTCCCTTTTTATGTGTCATACTCCACAAATTAAAAAAGGAAAAAGTTAAAATAAGTGCCATTTGAGAAAAGAGCGAGAAGGGTCACAGCCTTGAAAAACCTCTAGGCTCCGTACCCATCAGAAGTAAACACTGGTCGGAGAGGGTGTAAATGGAGGGAAAGTACGACAGAAGCTGACCTCAATGCTTTTGTTACACACGAACTAGTTTCAAACAACTTGGGGGAAGACATATGTACATCATAAAACGCCAAGACTTAGTAATCAGATAGACACTGACATAGCCTCTGAGACTATGGCCCACAAGTTTTGGAAACCCTTCGGGTTTGGAAGTGAGCCCAGGCCCGAGGGTCATTTCCCAGCTAAACAACAGATGGGTCTATAAGGGAAATTCCATCCATCAGTGGGGTGTGCACACTGAGAATAATCAAGCAGTGAGGCTCAAAGGGGCAGCATTTACCCCGAGACAAAGTCCAGAAGGGTTGGGGGGTGGAGGGAGACGACGACGTGGATAAGTGATGTGGCCCCCAGGGGCCTGCAGTGAATGCCTGCAGTGCATGCGGTGAAACCCAATGCATGGAATCTGTTGACAACAGCGGCTCTGTACATCTCCACCCGATCCACAGTAACAAGTGCTAAGAAGGTATCAAAGCTTTAAAATGAATTAGAGTGTGAGTACATAACTCATATTACTCCTGTAAGATATATTAACCATAAAATAAGAGTGATAGGAGTATATCTTACATATAATATGAGAAAATAGGGGTTTTTTTTTTAAGGCTGTTGGCATGGGAAAGAGTTCAACAAAACTTAGAGATGAAAACTACAGTCAATGGACAGGTTAAACTGGCCGAGTCGAACCGCCTGAAGAGGAAAGGAGACAACTGGAAGCTAGATCAAGGAAAGGACCACAGACCAGCAGAGATCAGTGGACGGCATGAAAGGGCGGAGCCAGTGAAACAAGAAGGTGAGACATTTCCGTGGGGAACTCCAAACGGAGAGGCTCATGATTGCAGAGGGACAAGAAGAAAAAGTATGGAGCTTTCCCTAGGACTGACACAGTGCAAAACCCTGCGGATTCAAGCTGTGTCATGGATTCCAACGAGGATAAAGAAAACGAAATCCCGACAGCCAGCTCACCATGGTGACACGGCAGCCCACCAGGTAAAAAGAGCCCGAGGGCAGTCAACATGGGAAAACAAGACAGGTGATCGATGCCAGCTGATGGCCAGCACTGCTTCTTGCCGCTGGCCCTGACCACATGCCTCCTGGAGTCCATCCAGCGCTCCGAGCTGCTGCGAAATCCGACTCCCACCTTCCTCTCACCTCCAGGCCTCTCTAGACCCACCTGTCAGTGGCTGCAGCTGGACCAGGGCACAGCCAGAGCCTGTGGCCACCACACGGAAGTGGCTGACGGTCCTCTTGACACCTTCCAGGATGTCCTTTCGAGACGGGGTCTTCACTGGAATGACCTGCAGTGCAGCCCCCACCCCCACCAAACAAGCTTTAATATATGGCTGGGAGCTACACCCAGTTTCAAAGAGCAGACTTGGGACAGACCGCAGTGTAGGCAGGGGTCACCAGCCACCCCAAGTTTACACATGTGAGTCCTTTGTCAGGGACCCTGTGTGCCAGGACCCCCTCTCTCCTCCACTTGACTCACAAGATCGACCCCATCCATGTATTCCCGTCTCAGGGCTGCTTGGATTTTCCCCGCAGAAATGGTTGGGATCCCATCTGTGATGGCCCTGCAGGGGGAAAGGGGCAGTGGGGTCACGGGATGGCTTGCTAGGACCTCCCTGCAGTCCTGGGAGCCTCCGGAGGTGTCTCACCAGTAGAGAGCTGTGGGTCTTTGGACTCTCCGTGAGCGAGCGAAGAATTGGTGGAGGTTGTCTGTAGTCTGGGGACAGCTGGAGAGAAGCGCAAGCCCAGAGCAATCCCTGGAGGAAAGGGGCCAATCACAAGTTAGAGGTTCACCCATGAACAAAGGAGGCCTCTGGGCAGGAGCAATGGACCTCACAGGAAGCGCAACAATAATGCCAGGATGACAGTCACCCAGCCGTCCTCCTGAGACAGTTACAGCTTTCCCTTGTGTGACACAACTCCTTGACCTTGGATGCTTGTCTCAGTTTGCCCTGGTTTCCAAGGAGCTTGGAGCCAAATGTCCCACAAATTGGCACCATGTGTTGAGTGTCTAATGAGCCCTGGTGGAGCAGTGATTAAGGATTTGGCTGCTAACTCAGAGGTTGGCAGTTCAAATCCACCTAGATTCTAGGTTCTGGAATCTCTTCGGCAGAAAGGCCCATTGATCTGCTTCCCAAAAGATAACAGCCTAGGAGACCCTGCGCGGCTGTTCTACTCTCCCGTGGGGGACGGATGGCACCCAAGAGCTAAGCACCGATTGTTCAATGTTATCTGTGTGTTGAAAATATACACACTCAAACTTGTACCAACACAGCTTTCATCTTTACAGTTCAATCACACTGATTCTGAGTCTTCATGCTGGGCCCTCATAATTGCTACCCTCGTCCAACACCTTCTACCACCATGAAGACCAACGCAGCGGCCCCACCCCTTCCCTCCGCCTTCCTGCCCTCGGCAACCATGCCCAGTCACCCTGGGTTTCTCGGGATTTGCTTATTTCCTTTAAGTGGGATCATGTAGTCCTTGTCCTTTTGCAACGGACTTACTGTGCTCCTCACTAATGGTTTCAAGGTGCACCCACTGTGACTGCACCGGAACTGCATCTCTCTTCACAACTGCCGCAGGTTGTGGGGAACTAAGGATTGGGAGAGCGTGTTTGGGGACACATTCTCTGTACTCAGGAGAGAAGCAGCCTGGGAGGCCAGGATTCTGGGTGGATGGAGGCCTTCACCTCCCTCCTTTGTGAGTTGGAGGAGAGCCCCAGTCATGTTCTCCTAATTACAAATCATCCCCACAATATCCTCCCGCCATAGTACGACCTTAATGATGCCTCTTCTAAGCACATCGTCATCGCTACCCAGCTGACACCTCGACCGACTGACAGGAGCAGCCAAACTATTATTGTTCTCTGCTCAGGGGACCATCACTCCCCTCTACCTGCCCTCGGCACCGGTGTGAGGTTACTAATGTGAGCAGATCTTCACCCTAGAGGCCCCAATGAGCTCAGGTGAAGATACTGCCCACCTTGGTAGGCAGGTAGGTGCCTGTGTTTGGGGAGGACTTTCATGCCAAGACTATGTCACCTGGTGAAAGAATACATTCTCTCTCCATTAGGACCCGGTGCCTGATATCATGGAGGAAGTGAGCACCTAAAACTCATGTCTATCTTTTTAATTTTTTCCCTGCAATTACACAACCGTCCCTTAGGACCCATCCGGTTGTGGGCTGGCTCCCATATCACATTCCACTGGGGGAATGGATCACATCTTGTTTCTCCAGTCACCTGTATATGGCCACTCTGGTGGTTCCCACCTTCTGGCTACTGTGAGCAGTGCAGCAATGAATGCTGGTAGACAGGCTTCGGTTTGTGCCCCTGCCTTCACTTCTGAGAACCTACCTAGGATGGACTCAGATGGCTCGGCCTCTCTGTTAGCACACAGCTTTGAATTCATTACATGAGTGCCCATGAGCTTGTGTGCCGGCAGAAAGAGCTCATCTCAAGTGGGAGCTCTAACTGATGGCAACCAGAGGGAAGGGTATCAGGCCTGACTAGCAATATTTGCCAAAGGTATAGAATCTGGAAAGTGCCAGCACACTGAGTGGGAAGCAGGCATTATTGCCTCTCTTATAACTCAGAGGTTATGTTCTTTGCCTGGGACCACACAGTTTACACCTGGGACCGTTGGATTCGAACCCAGATCTGTTTGCTTGCTTCTTCTCAGAATCCTCACATTTCACCTTTAAGATCCCAAACTCTTCTGTGGAAACGGACTGGCTTTGCTTATGCTCAAGCATCTATCTCTCCATCCCAGGTGGCTCCTTGTCCTACCTTCTCTTTTGGTTTTAGAGGGTTTGTTTGTTTTTTCCTGTCCTGCCGGTGCTGTTGGGTCAGTTTTGGATGACTAATGGCAAGGTTAGCAGTTCAAATCCACCACATGCTCCAGGGACAAAGACAAGGCTGTCTGCTCCCACAAAAACTCACAGCCTCAGAAACCCTATGTGGGTGGTTAGTCAGAACTGACTCAGTGCCCGTGGGTTTGGTGTTGGAGCTCCTTATCGACCTTGCCACTTACTTCTCAGGGGCTCGAACAACCTGGAGCGCTCCCTCCCTGAGCCCCAGGGCCTGGCTTAACTCCGGCAGCACGGAGAGCAGTGTCAGGACTCCTGGTTTCCCTGGGAAAGAAGAAGCACAGGTTCCTTGCAGCCTCCGTCCCCTCCACTCCCCCTCCCCACCCCCATCTCCACCCCGGACATCCAAGCCCCTTGCAGGGCAGTCCCTTCTCTGGCTCCCTGTTCCTACCTGTCACTGGTAGCCCTGGGGGCTTGTTGACCACCACGAGAGGTCCTGAAACACATGATATCGCAGGAGCATCAGGAGCAGCAAAAGTACCAGCCAATCTCTGGGCAACACAACCCTCAGTCAGGAGAGAGAAAATCGCATCCTACATGGAATGGGTGTTGTTGTTTTTTTCTCTCGTCCTTCCAATTGATCATTGAGTTTGGAGCCACCTGGAGGGCTGGCACTTGCCATTTCCTCATTTTCACTTCTGGCTCCCACGTATGTCACCACCACAGAGAAGCCTGGCTACCCTACTCTCCCGAGCCCCTCACCATCACGACACCCAGTTTGGGGTTATTCCTAGCTCTTAATGCTATTGAGTTCCTTGTTCATTTATTCCCTGGTTAATCTAATTCTCCTACTGGAACGTTAACTTCATGAAAGCAGAAACCGAAATTATCTTGTTTGGCAATATCGAGCCTACGGTAAGGTCATGGCAGGTGCTCAATAAACAATAAATAGTTCGGACAATGAATACATCTCTGAATGGAGGAGCTGAAGTTCAGAGTGATCACGTGATTTTCCTGACGCCTCTGGGCCTGCTGGTAGCGGGCCTAGATATGCCACACACCAAGTCAGTGTTTTGTTCATCGATATATAGAGAGTAATTTGTTACTATTGAAATTCCCACAGTGGAGTCCTACTATGTGCGAGGCTCTCTCAGTATTTGCCCCTCCCCCCCCATACATACACACATCCTATGATACTGAGGTTCAGAGAGGTGATGTTGCTTGTGTACCCTGCTCGTGGCGGGGGCAAAACCGTGATCTGAATGCGGGCCTTCTCTCATTTCAGACCTCAGGGGCTTTAGTAGGGAATCCAGCCAGTCTCCTAGAAGGCAAGGAGCGGCAGGCTGCCCTCCCGGGTCTCCGTACAGCAGTCCTCAGCCCTCACCTTTCTGATCCACCACACCTGCCCTCAGCACATCAACCAACTCCGTGGCAGTGAGACCCTCCAGCTGCAGCAGCCCGGGAAACGGCGGGTCCCGCGGGCATCCCGACCGGCTATCCGAGTGTCGAGGTTTCCGCCAATTCCTGGAAAGGAGAAGCAGAAGCAGGGGGTGTTTCTTGGCGCCACATTCTTTACCTCCACGCCCATATCGATTTTGATTCCTTGGCAAGCCTATATGGGGCTTCTGAGCTGTATCTTTGTCCTGGAGCAAAGAACCTCATCTTTCTTCCTGGAGCGGCGGGAGGATTCGAACTGGCGACCTCAAGGGGACCTGGAGATTAGCAACCCAATGGCTACACCACTATGGCAACAAGGCTCCTTTATTGTCACACAGCTCCCTCCCAGTCCTGCCGCCTCCTCAAGCTGCCTGACCCGAGTCGGGTTGCACTGGCCGCGTTTGGGAGGCTCAGAGAGGCTGGTGACCGGCAGAGCTGGGGCCAACTAACCGAGCCTGCAGGAAAGCTCCACGGCGAGCGAACTCCAGATCCTGGCCACACCCGCCCCCTGCCTCTCCCACACCGGGGGAAGCGTAATCACCGGGCCTTGGTGCCAAAGCCTGCGGCCTGGGGGGCTGCGCAGACCCCGGGGCCCGGCCGCCAGCCAGCGGAGACCCGAACCCAGATGCCGCCGCCGACCATCGCCGGTGCAAAAGGCAGCGCGCATGTGCGCCCCGAAGGCCCGCCCACACCCCAGCGGCATGCTGATTGGCCAGCCGGGACGTCCATCGGGAAGGCGGCGCTAAGCAATGGAGAGAAGGCGGAGCTTTGCGTCTGCCAAGAAAGGAAATGTATGCATTGGAACGTGGGGAAACTGAGACATGAGCTGAGGCGGGACCAAAGCTTGCACGAAAGATCCAGGTTTTCTGGTCACCATTATTCCAATCTTTAGGAGACGTCTGACCTCAGAAAAACACCATTGTGCATAATTTCGTAAGACGATGTAGCCAAAAAATCCACTCCCTGTGGTCCAGTAAAGCAGCTTCGGGAATACAGGCTGTTGCGAAATCTAAAGGAGCAAAAGGCCAAAGGCAGAAATCGATGAACGACAACATCATTTGTCAAAGCAAGAGCAACGCCAAAGCACTCAAACTCCAAGGACAATTTACCGACGAATAATAACAACGGACTTATAAAGACATAATAATAAATGTATTCATTATATCACTCATTCAACTGGTGGTGCTCTGCTTTAACTGAAAGACGGGTAGTTGGACTCTAGCAGGCGGCCCCTCCCAGCAGCTCCGCAGGAACAAGGCCTGGCTCACAGCTCACCAGCCAAGAGCTGTGGAGCGGCTGAGAAAGCAGTGGCGGCAGAGATCAGCTTCCAGGCTGAGGAAACCTGAGCTGAGCTGTGAAGGTGAAGGTGGGACAGGTGTGGGAGGCGAAGGGTAAAGGAGTCAACAGAAGAGGGAGAAACGCGAAGATACGTGGAAAAGCAACAACAAAGTTGTTCAATCCGAGTTCAACCCTATCACTGTTATGTTCCACGGACTCCGACCCCCTGCGACAGAGCAGAACTGCCTGCCCCAGGGGCTCTTCTTGGCTGTAAAGAAGCAGATAACCAAACGTATCATTATAGATCCATATAGGCTACATACAGCCTGTGTTTGTTTATTAAGAGCACTTTCTTCTCCTTTTTTTAATAAATTATTTTTATTGGGCGCTCTTACAGCTCTTATACCAATGCTTACATCAGTTGTACCAAGCACATTTGTACATATATTGCCATCATCATTTTCAAAACATTTTCTTTCTACTTGAGCCATTGGTATCAGCTCCTATTTTTTCCCTTCCTCTACCACCCTCCCAACCCTGTGAACCCTTGATAAAATATAAATTATTATTATTTTCACATCTTACACTGTTTACTGTCTCCCTTCACCCACGTTTCTGTTGTTTGTCCCCCTGTGGGGGAGGGGGATGTTATATGCTGATCATTGTTTTTATTAACAAAACCTGTAAATAACCTAAATCCATCAACAGATGAGTACTTAAATCAACTGAAGGACATCGAAAACTGTAAAAGCCAGACCTGCATAAAGCAGTGCCTCTCAGAAAAGGAAAATTCAGATATTTTCCATGTCAACAAGAGGTGGGAAATGGTAGGACTACAGGCACCCGACAAAGCAGAAAACTTGCAAGACCTGTAAATACAAGTCAATCTCATTTGAGTTCCAACTCCCACGATTTTGACTTTCTATCCCTCCCTACCAAGTAGCCATTAATAAAATGGGTAGGTCTACACGTGCGGATGTGAATCTGTCTTCAGGACATATTAAATCAAAAAGGCCAAGTGAAGAACAGTAGGAAAAAACACATGCATCTGTATGCGATTTGCGTGTGCACACACTCCTGTGTGTCTGGAAGGACACACTACAGAGACAAGAGGTTGCTGCAGGAGAAAGGGTCAGAGGCAGGAAGATGGACTCACAGGATTCACACCCTTTTGTCTGGTTTAAGGTGTTGGCTTCGTTGTTGTATTTGGGTTCCGGAGAGTGGGGTAGATGCTGTGGTGTTGTTAGGTGCTGCCGCCCAGCAGGAGATGCTGCCCTGTGCTGTGTCCTCCTCACGTGCTCTCCTGTGTACACGCCCATTGTTGCAGCCACTGTGGCAATCCATCGCACGGAGGATCTTCCTCTTAAAAAAAAAAAAAAAAAGCTTTCCTGTGAATTGGGTGAAAGGTGTTACATTCAACAATTTATGCACATTTGACGTCATCGTATTCATTGCAATTCCCTCAATAGCCTGTCACGGAGCCCACATCCTCCTGTGTCTCCTGTTTCCATCTCTCCTCCTTTCCTAACCCTCTGAGCTTTGTCCATAGGTCAGTGCTGCTCTCTTGATCTCACATGATGATTCTCAGGTGTGCACATCTCCCTGGTGTTCTTGGTCCCCTTACAGACCTGCCTGCTGTGTGGCTGGGCGTCGAACCATGGGGTCAGCTTAGTTCCAAGCGTACAGAGAGACCAAGGGCCATTGTCTCAGCGGTCTTCCAGTTTCTATCCTACCAGTAAGTCTGCTTTTTTGTTTTCCAGTGTAGTTCCATGTTTTCTCCCACTGCATCCAAGACCACCCAATGCGGTCCCTTTCAGAGCAGTTGGTAGCGGTAGCTGGGCGCCATGTACTTCTTTTGGTCTCAGGGTCATGGAAGTCAATGTTCACGTGGCCCCTGAGTGTGTTGGACTAATTGTTGTCAAGCATCTTCGATTTTTATCACTCTTTTTTGACACCAATGGTTGCACCTTAGAAGACTGCTCACAAGTTTTTAGGATCTTCTTGGTAAACTCTGCTGTTCAACACCACTCAGTGGAAGAACGATGAGACTGCCTGTTCGTGTAAATAGTTGCAACCTTGGAGATCCTGTAAAGGGTCATTGGGAATCAGCATCGACTCAACAGCAGTGGGGTTTGAGTTTGAGGTCTTTTTGTTGGCCCTCAACGTCATTAAGCATGGTCTCCTTCTTCAGGCTCAAAGGACGGAGATGGAGTCTGCCATCCTCGTTGCTAGGAGCAATCTGGCTGTGCTTCCTCCCAAACAGGTTTGTTCTTCCTTCCGACAAAAAGCATCATCAAATCACTACCATGCATCAGTTCTGATTCATAGCGACCCTGTGGGAGTTGTAAAAACATCCCTGATAAACTGCCAAGACTAACTCTTGGAGGGAGTAGAAAGCCTCATCTTTCTCCTGGTGGTTTTGAACTGCTAGCCTTGCAACTAGCAGCCCAATGCATAATCACTACGCTGCCAGACCATGGTACACTGGCATTCTTCCCCAGCACCCCATTCATCCTTTCCTCCTCAGTCTTCCTGACTCACTGTCCACCGTTTGCATGCATGTGAAGCGCATGAAAATGCCTTGGCTTGGGGCAGGCGTGTCTTAGTCCTCAACGGCACTTATTTGCTTTTCTGTTTTTTACTTTTTGCTTTTTACCACTTTAAAGAGGTCTTTTGTAGCATCTTTGTCCAATGAAATACATCGTTTGATTTTTTTTCTTTTTTTGGACAGCTGAGCATTGTGTGGATCCAAGTAGGTGACATTGTGAAGAACTCCCATCTTTTCTCCGCGCACCACGATGTCTGCGATTGGCTCCGTTGTGAGAATTTGGGTTTTCTCTGGGTTGAGGTAGAATCCACACCGCCTTTGGTTTTCACCAGCAAGTGCTTCGAGCCTTCTTTCCTTTCTGTAAGCAAAGTTGTTTCATCTGCAGATTATAGGTTGTTAGGCTGCTTCCAATTCAGACGCCTCAGTCTTCTTCACAGGAGGGCAGCTTGGGGCAAATACCAAGCTCCCCACTACACACACACACACACACACACACACACACCTCAACCTCAATCATGCGTCAATAACTTCACACGAGTGACGGGGAGCCAGTCTGAGGCCGAGCCAGGCCTCCGATCAAAATTGCAGAGTCGAAGAGCCTGCAATAGCAAGTGCTTCTGCCCTAGCTCCGGCAGCTCTTCCCACACAGGACTGCAAAGCCTGCCACCACTAGCCAAACCACCGCCACTCAGGGGACAAAGATTCAGTGGACAAAGATACTGACTCATGTGCACCCTGTAGAGCAGAGTCGAAGTGCCCTCTGGGTTCCCGAGCCCATAAATCTTCACGGTAGCTGATTGCCTCATCTTCCCCCTGCAACGCTGCTGATGGGATCAAACGGCCAGCTTTTCTGTTAAGCCCAGCACCTGACCACTGCGTCGCCACGACTCTTTGGCTTTAGTGGAAGAGTCACAAAGCAGCCATCTTTGAGTCCGAGAGTCACGGAATCGAGTAGTCACCTATAAATCCCGTTTCCCATGCTGATCTGGAGAAACGCCATCTCACACGGATGAGAAACTGTCACTCTTCTCAGCTCGCTGACAGCTTGTTTTGAAATCCTGAGATTGAAAGTTCTAAATGCCGAAGAACTGCTTGGCAAGCTAAGGGAGGGGTTGACAGAGACTGTGCCACAGCTGGATTGGTGCCTCCCACTCAAAGATTTAATTAGAAACGCGCCTTCCTCCTACTTTTCCAACGTAAGTCCTGAGACATGACAGAATTTGGAAATGGTCACTTATTCTATTGATTACATGACTGGCTCAAACTTCACCTTAAAAGGGCTTTATTTTCAAAGTCAACAGCAATTTATTAATTTTTTAGGAAGTGCTGTGTCTTTTCATCCATTGTGGAGACCCTGAGTAGTGCCAACAGTTAACATACTTGCCTACTAACCGAAAGGTTGGCATTTGGAGTCTTCCCAAGGGTGCCTTAGAAGAAAACCAAACCAAACCAAACCAAACCCCAGCCATTGAAAAGGCAACCATTGTACTCTGACACCCAGGGCGTTCCCATGGGTCTGAGCCAGCCCAATATCGTGTTGTTTTTAATTTCACAGTAAGTTGTAGTCACCTAGCTTAGCACGAGGAACTCCATTTAGCTTTAAGCTGCCTTTAACCCCTGCTAGCAGTTAGCCCCCTTCTCCTTCTCCCTCTCCCGCCTCTCCCAACAAGACCCTGACTCTTCCAGGCTCTCCAAACCCTGCCTGCCCCATTAGCAAGAAATGTACACTCTCTTGTAAGACCTTGAATTAGCACCTGAAGCTGGGCTGTTCCCCGCAACCCTGTCACCCTGCCAAGCTGATCAAAATATCACCACTGGAATGTAAAAAGCATGGCCTTTCTTGGTTCTGGATCAAGAGGCCGCCAGGTGCTAGCCTACTCTCAGTCCAGCTGGTTCACGAAGGCTTTAGTGACCCATCTAGTGGGGTGGTTGATCTCGCCGGGTCCAACAGAGGTGAGAGTGTGAGACCAGATTCCTCTCTTCCCTCGGGCCTTCCCAACGGAGGTCCACCCCGTCACAGTAAAGAACACGAGCCAGGAACATGTATCAGCATGCATTATTTATTGCACCCTCCCCTGGATCATACACTGGTGCACCTGACCTCCCCCCCCCCCCGGAGAGCTGGAGGCAGGGGAAGCAGGAGGCAGGTGGTAAGTGTAAGACGTGAACGCAGGTTGCCAGGGGGCCATACTCAGGCACCTTCAGCTCGCCCTCGCTTTCAGGAAGCCTGTTCTTGGTCCGATAGGCCACTCTGGGCAGGAAGAAGCAGGCTGAGACAAGAACCCACAATGCTCCTTTGGTTGGCCCAGCAACTGCTTTCTAATCCTTCCTCGAGCGTTCTCGTTCCTGGTCCTGTGGGCCGAGGGCGGTGTGGGAGCTAAGGAGCTCTACGGCTAGCAGCTAGCTTGTGAACTCTGAGGCTAAGCAGAGGGTTCCCAGTTTAATTCTTGGTGGGGAGGCCTCCAAAGGCTGGCTCCTTTACTGCAGTATCTTCAGACAGGTCGGGATGAGGGACAAGGCTTTGCCTTTGGGGCTCTGCCCTTCCTCTGTGGCATCCAGGAGCTGCTGCATGTAACAGGAGGTGCCAAGCAGCACGTGGCCCGTGGCCTGCATGCCGAAGAGTGCCCAGCGAAGCGCCTCCCTGGGTGGACAGAGAGGCAGCAGGTTACGTGATGAAGACTACCCCACTCACATCCCCTTCAATGCCTCCACCCTCGTCCTCCCGGAGCTCTGATGGGAATAGTGGGTTACACCTTGAGCTGTTTGAACCACCAGCCACTCCTCAGCAGAAAGAGGAGGCTGTCTGCTCCCATAAAGATCACCAGTCTCGGAAGCCTCCAAAGGAGCAATTCCACTCCATCCTGCAGGGTTGCTGTGAGTCGGAATGGATAGAAAGGCAGGGAGTTTGGTTTGGTTTGGTTTGGTTTTCATCCTTAGCCTGGCCTGGAGAAAATGGTTCCATTTTGGCCATTTGCGTCAGCGAGGAAATGTGACATGTGAAGTGCAGATCAGAAGGTGCGGCGCTGAGCAAAAGGAAAAGGCCTGCAGGCATTATGTGCGATCCTGAGATAATGCAGATGCTGGGGGCCACTCAACTCCATTTAATGGCTTTCCTTTCTTTTTGAAGATTCCCTTGGACTGGGCAGATTAGTTCACAAGACACGTCTCTCTGCCCTTCATGACACTCAGGCCTTTCCAAGTCACTTCTTGGGACCTAGCAATGCCTGCCAGAGTTGGCTAGAGACACCCTGCTCCTCTCTGGAGCTCTGTGGCCTGGGACTAATTCAAACACCTCAGCCTACATGGCTGTAGTCGCATAATGGCATAAAAATGTTCTCAAAGCTCCCTGGAGCAGGGAGACTTGGGAAACACCAACATGATAGAATAGGCTTATGATTTAACATACCCCTGTGCTTCCTGTATATTAACAAGTTGAAGTGACTTTTTTGAATAAAAAAAGTGTGTGAGGAGGAGTTGATTACAAATACAAATGATTCTTGCTTGAAGACATGCAAATAAATTCTACCCTATAGAGGGGCAATTGACTCCCATCCCTCCTGCTCCCTTGGAAACATTGAGTTTTAGACACTTAAACATGTTAGCATTCTTGATGAAACTATGGGCACGTGGGAATTGGAATTCTCCTCTGAACAGGCTGAACGCTCTTACTGGTTCTTTTATCAATTAGTTACATTTTGATATGTGCCCATTGAAAAAAGAACTTGATTCAAAGATCAGTTAGGGAAATTATACAATTTGAGGGGTAAAGAGAAACACGTTGCTATAGGGGACAGCGACCCCTGCCCCTTCACCACTTGCTATGGAGTCAATTCTGACTCCTGGTGACCCCAGGTGTTACAGACTGGGACCTCTAGGAAGCAGGTGGCCATGTTTCTCCTCCGAGATGCCTGTGGGTGGGTTCAGACGCTAACCTTCTGCTCATGATCAAGTGCTTAACCATGCGTGTCACACGGGAACTGTCACTGTCATGGTAGTGTTGATAAAAACTAATTCTATCAATCAATAAGTAAAATTACTGACATTCCACTACCATTAAAAAAAGTATAAGAGATGGTAAGTCTAAAATGTGGTTTAGTTAGCTGTTGTTCTCCTTATTAGTCAGTGCATTTCTCTAAACAACATTTAACAGGGAGTGTAGGCTTAGGAAGGGCACCCTGAGAAGCAACAAAGCCCCCATGGAGGAAGCACACCAGCCTGTGTGGTCATGAGGTGTCAATGGGATCAGGTCTCAGGCATCAAAGACCCAAAACAAAACAAAATCATATTGATGTGAATGAGAGGAAGGGCAGAGTGGAGACCCCCAAGCCCATCAGTAGTCAATTGGACATCCCTGTCAGAAGGGCCACAAGGAAGAGACGAGCCAGTCAAGGTGCAGTGTAGCACCGATGAGACACACAACTTTCCTCTAGTTCTTTCATGCTTCCTCCCCGCCACTATCATGACCCCATTCTACCTTACAAATTTGGCTAGACCACAACATGTATACTGGTACAGATAAGAGTTGAAAACACATGGAATCCAAGATAGATAAACCCCTCAGGACCAATAAGGAGAGTAGTGCTATTAGGAGGGGAAGGGAAGGGGGGAATGAGGATAGGGAAACCGATCACCATAATGGACATATGGGCCCCACCTCCCAGGGGGCTGGAAAACAGAAAAGTGGGTGAAGGGAGACAACAGTCAGTGTAAGACATGAAAAAATAATTTATAAATTATTGGGGGTTCATGTGGGAGGCAAGGTGGGGGAGGGAGGAAAAAATAAGGAGCTGATACCAAGGGCTCAAATAGAAAGAAAATGTTTTGGAAAGGATGATGACAACATATGTACAGATGTGCTTGACACAATGGATGTATGTATGGACTGTGATAAGAGCTGTAAGAGCCCCCAATAAAATAACATACAAAAAGAGAAGGGTACTCTGGTGGTATAGTGGTTATTCTGGGGGCTGCGAACTGCAAGATCAGCAGTTTGAAACCAGCGGCCACTCCTCTGGAGAAAGAGGCTTTCTACTCTCGTGAAGAATGACAGCCTCGCAAACCCACAGGGGCAGTTGTATCCAGTCTTACAGGGTCCTTATGGGTCAGAATTGACCATTTGTTCTGGATTTGAATAGGCTTAAGCAATTAACATTCAATTTTAAACGTTTTAAAAACAAACGAAATCTCACCAGGTTCCACCAGAAGTGGGACCTCGTCCCCTCTGGGATAAAGTCTTGGAATACAACGCACTTGGTTAAATTATAAAAGGTTTAGACAAGCACTAACTGTTACCGTCCCTGGGACAGCAGCGGTGGTTGTGAGCAGACTGGGGCTCTTCCTCTACCGCCCACCCACCCTATCTTCAGCTCGGCCCCGCCCACTCACTTCATGACGCGGGTGGCTCCGTAGCAGTGAAGATCGTAGCTAAGCGAGTAGGTGCCATAGAGAGTCGCCTTCATGTTCAGGCAGCCAATGAAGTCCTGCGGGTTGGTCTTGTACAAGTCAAAGGTCACGCAGGCCACGTCGATCTTCTTCGCAGGCTTATTCGAGAGGGAGAGCTGGTACCTAGCCCCCTGCATCCAGACAAGAATGCAGTTGGTTGTCTCCCTGCAAGGGTTTCTCCCAGGTGGTCAATTGCTCTCCCCCACAGGTAGACCCCCGCACCCCACCTTCTCTGATGGAAACTGCCATTTCTGCCCCTTCTGGAGCACCATGAACACCGTGTCCTCTGAGAGGGTCTGGAAGTACTCTTCGGTCTCTACGATTGTGCCATCTTCCTCCAGCACCAGGGAAAAGGGCTTGTCTGCCAGCTGCAGGGTGTCCCGGACCTAGGGAATAAATAGGTCAGGTTCGTTTCTGTCATTCCCATGAAGCTGGGATGGGTAGACCCACATCTCAGCTGCCAGGGCAACGCTTGGCCTAGCAGAGAAGAACAGGGGACCAGACTCTGTGCAGTGGGGTCACTACCCAAAGGCTTTGTCATGCGTGGACAATATCCTAACAGCACTGTCCAAAAAGATATGCTATGAAACGAGCAAACCACTGCAACCAAGTCAATTCTAACTCACAGTGACCTTGCAGGGCAGACTAGAATCACTTCCTAGGGCTTCTGAGGCTATAAATCTTTACAGGAGCAGGCAGCTTCACCGTTCTCCCTTGGAGCAGCTGGTGGATTTGAACTGCTTTCAATCAGCAGCCACATATAACCCACTATGCCCCCAGTGCTCCAAAGATTTTATCTATCTATCTATCTATCTATCTATCTATCTATCTATCTATCTATCTAACTTTTAATTGTGAGGTCATTCACATACCACACTATTTACCATTTTTAATTAACTACTTTTATTGGGGCTCTTACACCTCTTATCACAATCCATACATTCATCCATGTGTCAAGCACATTTGCACGTATGCCACCATCATCATTTTCAAAGCATTTTCTTTCTACTCAGGCTCTCGATATCAGCGCCTCATTTCCCCCCTCCTTTCCCAACTCACCCTCCCTCATGAACCCTTGATAAGTTACAGATTATTATTTTCATATCTTACATCATCCTCTGTCGCCCTCACCCACTTTTCCATTGTTCATCCCCCTGGAAAGGGGTTATAATTGATTCTTGTGATCAATTCCCCCTTTCTTCCCCCACTTCCCCCTAATCTTCCTGGTATCTCTATTCTCATTGTCAGCCCTGAGGGGTTTAGCTATCCTGGATTCCTTGTGTTGCGGGCTCTTATCTGTAGCAGGGCGCATGTTCTGGTCTAATCCGATTTGTAAGGTAGAATTGAGGTCATGATAGTGGGGGGAACTACTTACCATTTTAAAGGGTACAATTCAATATATTTTAATATATTCCCAAGTAGTACATTTCCTCACTCCAAAAAGAGGCCCCAAATCCATGAGCAGCCACTCCCATGCCTTCTCTCTCCAGCCCTCACCAACCACGGATTTGCTTTCTGTAATGCTTAAAAGAACCGTGGTGGTGCTGTTGGCTCAGTGCTGGACTGCTCATCTTCAGGGCGGCAGTTCAAGTCCACCAGCAGCTCCATGGGAGAAAGACGAGGCCACGAAGGTTCTGGCCTTGGCAACCCTCCATAGGGTTGCTCCGAGCCAGAATCAACTCGATGGCAGTGGGCTTAGTTTGGGGTTAGGATTTGCTTAGGCCAAACATGTCATAGAAATAGAATCATACAACACATGCCCTCCAGTGTCTGGCTTTTTTCACCTCATGTAATGTTCTCAAGGTTCATCCATCCCTGGCCTTAGGTCGAAAACTGTACTGTGTTCAAACTGTAGTGTAAAAGAACCCTTTGATTCAAGAAACATAATCTAGCAGAGTCAGAGCCTCCAAAAGGGCAGGAAATTGGCTCCTTGGAAGGACAAATCTGTTAGATAAAGTGGGGGGAGGAAGTCTAGACCATGGGTCAGAACAAACCCAAACTCACTGCCATTGAGTCATTTCCAACCCATAGCAACTTTTTAAAAAAACATTTTATTAGAGGCTCATACAACACTTCCCACAGCAACTTTTTAAGACCGAGTGGAACTGCTCTTGTGGGTTTCCAAAGCAGTGAATCTTTATGAGAGGAAAGCCTCATCTTTCTCCCATAGAGCAGTTGAGGCTTTCGAACTGCTGACCTTGCAATTGGCAGCCTAACCTGCAACACACTATGCCACCTGGGCTCCTTGAATATGAAGTTAGGTCTGTTTATATCTTTATGCTTTAAACAGACTAATAAATGGAAGTTTAACTCTAACATTTGACCTGTGCTAGGCATCTAGTGGTGCGGTCAAGGTGAGGAGCTTCCACCCCTGTGGAACTGATAAGGCAATGGGGCAGTGACACACATGCCCATGACTAATACAGACCAAGCCAGAGGGAAATGCCACTCGCAGCTGCTGGGGACTGGGGATGAAGGTGGGGGAGCCTGGCAGTCTTGCCAGCTGTGAGCATCACCCATGCTAACTGCACGACCTTGTTTTCTACCTCTGGAAATTTACTTATTTATCATTTCAAGATAGTCTTCGTTATTAGCCAAGTCTTACATAGAAAGCCGAGGTGGAAGAAGACAGATGTAGAGTCCTGGGGAGTGTTCACACGTTCTCTGCGTTTAAGTGAAAGGTTTGGAAGTGTCTGTCCGCCTATCCATAGGTGCCTAGCAATCTACTTTCCAGAAGCAGCTGTGGAAGCCCTCAGGAGCATAGTTCTGCTCCCACAAGCTCAGCTCCACGGCAACCGTTTCTGTTTGTTGTTTTTGGTTTGGGATCCCCTCCTCCCACCTGCCTCCCACCTCCTCCACCTAAACCTAGGAGATGGGGAAGGGGATTTTGAAAAGCTTGCTCAGTTCTCCAACTTCCAAACAATTTGACGAGTTTAAGAACTACTAGGAAAAAAAGAACTTAAGAGCAAGAAGATCACGTTCTGCAGAAAGAAGGACACTGGTGATTGACAGAATACTGCCCTTCTCCTGTCACCAGACAGACATCACTAATCAATGGTACACACTCTCCTCCCAGCAGGCACTACCAATTCATTGGAGCTGGCACTAGAGTGGAAACCATCCCACCCATGAAACCACCCTTGCTGAGCTCCCTGGGGACCCAGCCCCCCTCACCTTGTGAAGGAGGTCCTCCAAGCTGTGCGCCATGATGCCTTTGCGCACGCTCCGGTCAGCGTTGCTCACTCGGTAAGGCCGGGCTCTGGGGGCTTTGGGGCTGGGCTCTGACAGCTGCTGAGTCACTATGGAAGTGCTCACTGCCACATACCTGGTGGCCACATACCTACAGGGAGGTTGGAAACATCAGGAAGTCACCTGCTGCTTCCAACTCCCCGTCCCCGATGCCAGTGCAATGCACTTCACCACCCCACCCCACTGGCCAGCCTCCTGGTGTCCACGAGACTCCTCTACCCCAAACCCTGCGTGCTCTAGCTATTCCTACTGGAAATCCAGCCACCTGTCACTGCGATCAGGTCCATGTCGACCCAAAGCCACCTTAGGACCGAGTAGAGCTACCCCCGTGGATTTCTGAGACTGCCAATCATTACAGAATAGAAAAGTAGGAAGCCTCATCTCCCCCCCCACCCCCCCCACCCCCATCATTATGTCTCAAACTTTAATGGGCATATAAATCCACTGGAGCTCTTGTTCAGATGCAGATTCTGGCTGGTGTGGTAGGTCTGGGGTGGGACCTGAGAACCTGCATTTCCAACAAGCTCCCTCTAGTGCAGCTGGGCCCTAGATCCCACAAGATCTCCCAAGGTGCTAGAAAGTCCATCCCACACCCCTCAATAGCGTGATCTCACTCCTACCACCTGTAAAGTGGGTAGAAGTGATGAAGCCTGAAGTTTCACAGAAGGCGTTTTGAGCTCTGAGGTAGACAAAGTAGAGGCAGGCCAATGGAGGGAACCTAGTCTGGGGTCAGGTAGGCCCAAGCTCAAACCCTGACCCAGCTGTCAATTTGCTATGTAAATAAGAGCACCTACTCTGTGCTTCAGTTTCTTCATCTATGAACTGAGCACACTATCTGTACTCCCGAGAGTTGCTGTGAGGCGTGTTATTAAGCATGAGGAATAATGTCCAGCCTCAGTCTACTCAATGTGAGCTCAGGAGAATGTCCAACCCTGACCCAGGCGCTTATCAAAAATATAGACTCTGGGGCCCACACCAGAACTCCTGAATCGAACCTACATTTTTGTAAGATCCGTGGGTGATCTATAGGCTATTATATTTAGCTGAGACTGGTCTATAGCTTATAGGTAGTTGCACACCCCTTCCACCCTGACTCTCCTCACCTTGAGAGGGATTTGGGGTTGAGAAGGCTGAGGGATTTCATGGCGAATTCCATTCTTGTCAACTGAACTGTTTTGGACCTGTGCAGGAAGCAGAAATGGCTCAGTGGGGTAGGAACAGAAGGGTTCTCTCCTATCATTTGACACCATATGACCTATTCTATCCAAAAAGCCGCCTCCCTGGTCTCCCATCCCTTGCCACACACATTTTCCCCTCACCAACCCCGTACACAGCAGCTGTGAAAAGCCAGAGACCCTCCTCCACCCTCAGGCTCAGGGCCTTTCCGCCAGCCCCACTCACTGCATGTCTCTCTGACCCTGGCTCGGTCACACTGATCACAAGTCCCAGCCTGACGCTGAAGAGGCCCTGCCTGGTTCGTTCCTGTCCCTGGGGACAGAGTCCACATCATGCTGGCAAGAGGTGGCCCGCACAGAGATGAGTCACACAACTTGTAAAAGATTGAATTGTGTCCCCCAAAGTATGTGGTAAAGTTCTAACCTCTGATGCCTGTGGTTAGAATCCCACTGGGGAATGGGCTCCCTTGGTTACGTTCATGAAACAGGACTAGTGCAGGGTGTCTCTTGAGTCAGTCTCTTTAGATAGAATAGAAATTAAGCAAACGGGGAAGCAGGGATGGGAGAACAGAGATACCAAGCTACGGGAAGATGTCCCAGGAGCAGAGGAGACCAGGACCTTTCTCTGGAGAGGCCACAGAGAGAGAAATCTCCCCCCTGAATCCAAACGTGCAGCCTTCTAAACAGTGAGAAAATCATTTCGTTTGTCCAAGTCACCCGTCGATAGGATTTCTGTGAGAGCAACACCAGGTAAGCTGTGGGGAACCAGCCCCACACAACTAATCATGGTTTCGGTAGACGCACTTGTACGGTTAAGATGTATAAAGATTATAGTAAAGTCAGAGAGAAATAGGAGAGATGGGAGAGAGAGAGTAACATAAAGAAGTCAGCCACATTTCATGGTAGCATGCCCACCTCAGCGCCTCTTGGTGGTACACGTGGAGGTGGGAGACCAGAGAGCTCTCCTGAGGTTTTATTTCTAACCAAAGCTTATGTATCTTTGGGGGCATGCAAGCTCCCTGATTACAGATAATGACCCACGTCATAGGAAGGGGTTGTAACATAGGCAATACAAGCAATAGGAGGGGCATGGCCTAGGGGTGTACACGCAAGAGGAAAGGGAGGGAATAGGGGTACATACATGGCAAGATGGGCGGACCCTAGACTCAAAATAGTAGCCTAACTTTAGTCATCCTGAGTGGTCCCGGCTTGCCTTCGAGCACTCCTTCAAGGGAACAATGTCAGAAGGGAGTGGGCCCTACTTAGGGTGAATCAGATTATACAGTCTGGTTGCTCTAGATGGCTGATACTGTTAAGGAGAATAACCTCTGACCTACTTTCGTTGACCTAGTGTACAGCCATTTACCATGTATAACAAGCAGCGTCTTGGGTTTGGCATATATTTGGGGGAGACAACTTGGGAGAAATCTTTCTGTATCCCACAGCAAGCAACTCAGCACTCACATTGCTGGGGACACCATTACTTATAGTCCTGAGACCTGCCCAAGCTAGGCCAGCCCCCCAGACCATGCCTGGCAGCCTGCTCGGCCTGTTCTCTCCCTTGGGTCCTTGAGCAATGAGCCTGTCCCGAGGCTTTCCAATGCCCCGGCAAACTTTACGAAATGGGTGGAAAGAGTCTTTATCTATACTCTCTAAGACCATTGCTCCAAGCCACCTGTGGCCACTGAACACTTGAAATGTCACGAAGGAGCTGATTTTTGTTGTTGTTGGTCCCTAATTTCAATAACCACCGTGACTAGCAGCTAGCATCTAGTGGTGACCACACTGTCCAGTGGGTAGACCTGATTTCACCTGTCATCGTTTTTGCTCCTAAGCCTCTTCCCTCCATCTCTGGTGGTTCCTTCTTCAGCCTTTGATGCCTGTCCTTCTCTGGCCTGGGATTAAACATTCACATCCTGAAGCCCGTTTCACCCTCCCTCTGGGGAAAGGTCAAATGGCTCACAGAGCTACCCCTCCACCAGACCCTTCCTGGCCAACTGCCCTTCAACTCTCTTCCTGCTCTAGCCCCCTGGTCTCCCTGTCTTTTCCCTGGCTACAGCCCCCAGCCCAGGGAGGGCCTGGCACACTAGAAAAGGGACTCAGGGGGTGACCACGGACTGAAAGGCCCCTTCATTCAGGTACAGTCACTTTCTCCTGAAAATTTGGGGTCTCTGCCAGCCAGCCTCCACAGAGGTCAGAAAGCCCTCTCCCCTCAGCACTACTAAGAACGTTAAGTTCTGGTCTCACTCCCCATTCCTCAAAAAACTCCACCAAGTCCCACCTCATCTGCTCTCCAGGAGTTCTCCCCTCGCCCCCCCACCCTACCCCCCAAAAAATCCTTACCTCCCCCTTACCGCCTCCTTGCAATACTGCCCTGCTCAGCCCAGCCCTCCCTCCATTTTATTTCCAGCTCCCAGGGAAGCCCCTCCCCCGTCTTCCGCCCAGCTGGGGAAAAGAGCAGGGACTGAGCTTACCCAGCTCACCCCGCCTCCCCATACCCCGGGGATTGCAAGCCAGCTTTCAAGTCTTGACTCCCAGAAAAGGCTGAAAGGAGGGGAGGGGGCATGTTTCGAAAGCTTTGCACAAGGATTTGGCCCAAGACTTAGTGCCAAGTACAGAGGGCACCGGAGACGGGCAAATCAGGGTGGTAGTCCCAGCTCCACCCCCCTGCTGGCTCTTTGAGCCTCGTCCCTGTGGGCCCCAGGGGCTCTCTGTGTAACAGGGATAATGGTTCCCGTTTTTTTCAAGGGCTGCGGAGGATTAGGGACAATCAAAGCCAATGGCTTTGCAGCGTGGTCACTCATAGGTGAGAGAAATTATTGGTATGATGGAGAGCATCATCCCTAAATGGAACCTTTTATGTCTAATTGAACTGTGTTAAGAGTATGCATTCTGCGCCTAGCAATTCCACTCCTCCTTAGAGACTGTCTTCCTGTCTCCTCACCGCGCTCATCTCCTTTTCAAATCCCCCTTGCTGGGGGAACGTGCCCCCAGAATTTCAAAAGGTTGGTTTCTTACCACTTGGACTTAATGTGCCTTGAAAGCTGACCCTCCTGTGACACAGACCAATCTAGCCCTCCAGCCACTTGCTATCACGCTGCCCTGTTATGTCACACAAACATCACTATCTGAGATGATTTTATTGACCTCCAACGTGTGCTTGGTGTCCCATGACCAGGCCAATGGATGACTCAGAAGCAGGCTGGCCCTGCCTACTTCCGGGAAAGCAGACCAAGAACACAAAGGTAACCACGACCCAAAGCTCAAGAGTGTCCAGGAGAGGAGGCATCCTCACCGTGCTTAGAAAAAGAAGATGATTTCGCCTCCACTGGGATTTATGAATTCAGTCGGCGTTTCTGAAGGTTTTACCATGTGCTAGGTAAAGGTGGTCCTAGGGCAAGAGACGACTTGATTCTTCTTCCTGTCTTTGGGGAGCTTACTTTCTGGTTGGGGAGGCAAGGGTCTGAGTGTGGGTCTCCAAACTCTGAGGTGCAGGAAAGTACTTTGAGCTATTTGGGAGATGGAGAATGGCCCTGATTATGATTCAAAATTACAAAGTCATAAAACAAAAGACTGAGTCATCTAATTTAAAATATTAAAAAATATTCCGCACGTTAAACTTGTAACACCATGAGCAAAGCCCAAACACATACAGTCAGTAGGGCACTAGATTGCATGTAATATTATAGACAAGGCGGGATGAGCCTCTGAAAGAACACCTTATGAAAAACAGTAGAGCCCTGTCTGAGGAGCCGCTCAGGTTGGAAGGAACTCAAAATATGACTGGGGAAGGGCTGCCTCCTCAACAGAGAGCTGACTCTAATGATGTGGATGAAGCAAAACATTGGGGACCTGCATTTGCTAATGGGGCACCTCTCAAAATGAGAAGAAAGAGCTTCAAGCAGTCATTAAGAATCAGAACATGAAATGTATGAACTAGGAAAACTGTCAAAAACAAAATGGACGGGATGTATAAAGATCAGTATCCTAGGCATGTGTGGTTGTTACATCATCTGTTGTCAAGTGGAGAGGATTAAGAGTGAAGGGGTGGACGTTAGCCTGTCAATCAGGTCACAGCTTGATGACCTCATTTGGAGGCACTAAGGAGATAAATAGCTCGCTGGAGGTGGGACCCATGCTCATACCCTGGGAGACATTGCAGCTGACAAGACACAGGGAGCTTCGTTAGTGCCCTGAGCTGGAGAAGCGATGTAGAGACCCCTGCCAATGCTAAGATGCTTACAACACCACTGGATCCACAAGACTTCCCATTCACTGGCCTGTGATCTTCCTGCATTCGGCGTCTTTGCATGTGTTTCGTGAGTCTGAAGGGAACTTTGATCAATTATTTTGCTCCTCTGAAGAATGTCCAAGGACCATGGTCTTGGGGCTTTCACCAGTCTATCTGACAAGGAAGCCTGGGCATTGCTAATTTTGAGTTTTGCTCCACATCTTTCTCCCACTATCCAGGGGCTTCTAATGCAATCCCTTTCGGAACAGTGGGTGCTAGTAGCCAGACAGCATCAGCAGTTCTTCTGGTCTTAAGGTTGGGGAAACAGATGCTCACTTGGCCCACTGGGCCATCAGATTGTTTCCATGTGTCTTCAGTTTTCTTCACTAGTCTTCCCTTTGCTCAGGGAGAGACCTGTAGGTTGCACCTCTTTGATGGTCACTGATGAGCTTTTAAGACCCCAGTCATTACTCACCAAAATAGGATGTAGATTTTATGCATTGTATTATGCAATCGAGCTCGGTGTCGCCCGAGACTATGGTCCAGAGCCCCTAACTCAGCAACTCATCCTCTGAAGGTGCCTGGTTATGCCAAAGAAGCTTTTATAACTTTGACTTCCGTGGATATAATTGCAGCAAATTTCCTCTGTCAAACACACACATGCCAGGCACACATTTCCACTCTCCCTCTCCGACTTATTCAGTCCTTAGTGTAACCCAAGCGTCCACCTGTGGGTCACTGGGATGTGCAGTGTAGATGTATGAGTATTTGCCTCTACTGTCTTTACTGCTTGCTCTGCTCACACTGCCCTTCCTTGCCTCTGTCATTCTTTGCCAGCCTCCCTCTCATTGCATACATGCCTGCTCTTCACCTCAGTTCTTTGAGTCTACTTGACTTGGCAGGGGTTTTTTTCCTTTCTTTCAGGGTTTTATATCTGTGGTCCCTTTGCCTTTTTTCCTGCGTGGTTTTTGCTAAGAAATAAGAACTTGGTCTCCCTGACTGTGCTTGATAGGAAACTTTTTGTTCCTCCCAAGTGGCTCTCAGGATGTTTTCCTTGTTTGGGTTTTGGAGAGTTTCATTGTGATGTGTCTTGGCGATTTTATTTTGGGGTATATGCTATTTGGGGTTCATTCAGTTTCTTTCTTTTTTGCATTTATTTATTTTTAATATTTTTAATCATTTTATTGGGGCTCATAGAGCTCTTATCACAATCCATATATACATCCATTGTGTCAGGCTCATTTGTACATATGTTGCCATCATCATTTTCAAAACATTTTCTTTCTACTTGAGCCCTTGGTATCAGCTCATTTTTACCCTTGATAATTTATAAATCATTATTATTTCATGTCTTACACTGACCCATGTCTCCCTTCACCCACTTTTCTGTTGTCTTTCCCCTAGGGAGGGGGTATTCAGTTTCTTGAACGCACATATTTTTGTCTTTCGTGATGTTAGGGAAGTTTTTAAAAATCATTTTATTGGGAGCTCTTACATATACCATAACATTTCATAGTTCAATCACATCAAGCAGCCTTGTACAATTGCTAGCACAGTCACTTTCAAAACATTTTCTTCCCTCTTGAACTCAATATCAGCTCCCCTTTTTCCCCTACCCCCAGAAACCCTTATTATTACATTATATATTATTATTATTAGTTTGCTGTATCTTACATTATCCAATGTATCCATCACCTACAATTCTGTTAATCGTTCCCCTCACTTGGGGGATAGGGGTGGGGTGGAATTTTATTCCATAACTCTTCAACAATTTTGTTTGTGCTTTTTTTAGTTCTCTTTCTGTTCTAATATTCCAATTATATGGAAGTTATCCCTCTTGATTCTGTCCCACGTAATTCTTAGACTTTCTTCAAGTTCCCTCATTCTTTCTGGTTTCTCCTCTAGCAGACAGACTCAGACGGGAGATTTGTCTTCGAGCTCACTAAATTCAGCCACCCATTGATTCAATTCTACTTCCTTGCTCTTTCAATGTATTATCTATTCCTGAAATCTGATTATTAATCTTCTGAATTCCTATTTGCTATTTTTGTTCCTTTCAATGTTTCATTTATTTTTTGCAGGAACAGGAAGTAATGTTCCTGCAATGGCCACACTTCAGCAGGCTCTCCTGTGTGTCCTTCTACCCGCCTGGATGCTGCCCTTCCCAGGGACAGCCACCACCACACCCCAGCACAGTCAGAGACATTGGGAATGCTCCCTGCTCTCTCCTCTTTAAAATCTGAATAGCATGGATTTAACAAGAAGGCTCAAGTTTTGGACATGAGTTTGGGGTATTTGTATCATGGTATTAATGGTTTCAAGAAGCCCACTCCATTCCAACTATAAAAAGATACTCCACTGCAGTTGTGTCAAATTCAGTGCCTGCCCCACCCATGGCTGGCACTGGCCCAAAAGGCTGTCACAGAGACACTGTAACTTATGGGCCTTGATCCTCTCTGCCGAGTCTCAGGTCTACATTTTGTTACAGACATTGAGGGGAAATAAATAAATAGAAGATGCTCCTGAATGAGTGGAAACTTTCCTGCCTAGCCTGCTGCCCAGTCCCTAAGTCCCCACCCACCATGAAAAGAAAATGATGTCTTTCAGATTTGCTCTAGATTGATGATTCTTTGAACTTTTGGCTTCTTCTTGGAATTGAGTCCAGACATTTTGGCAGTTTGTTTTTAGAGTGTTTTCCTAAATACTAATAAAGTGTTTTCTATTTTCTTTGCTTTCTTCCAAAAGAGTCTAAACAACATACAAGTTTTTGTGCAGATAAATGTTCTCACTTCTTTTGGGTATATAACTAGGAGCAGAATTTCTAGGTCACACAGTGTTTTATGTTTAAGTTTTTGAGGAATTCCCAAGCCATATTCCAAAATAGCTGTACCATTTTACATTTCTACCAGTAGTATACAAGGGTTTGAATATGTTCACATTCTTATTGATATTTGTCATTATTTGTATTTTTATTTTAATGATAATCCTTGGTATGAAGTGGAATCTCATACTGGTTTTGATGTTCAGTTCACTTATGTTGAGCGATTTTGAATAGGTTTGCATAAATGCACTACTTAGTCAATATTTAAATTAAAACACAAGCTCTCAGATCTAACTCTGGAAAATGATTGATTTGGGTAAATTTGTTTTTGACAAGCAACTGAATATTTCTATCACAGGTCGTCCTGGGCCTGGCTTACCAGCAGTGCAATCTACTGAGAAAATCCCATTTGTCTGAGTCTGTTGCACGGTGGTGGCTTGCATGTGGCTGGGATGCTGAAAGTTGTGCCTTCAGTACTTCAGATGCCAGCAGGGTCAGCCATGGTGGACAGGCTTCTGCAGAGCTTCTAGACTGGGAACAAATTAGAGAGAAGGAAGAGGCAAACTACTTCTGAAAAATTAGCCACTGAAAACTTTATGAATCACAGCAGAACACTGTCTGATCTAGTGCTGGAACATGAGCCCCTCAGATTGGAAAATATTCAAATTATGACTGGGAAAGAGCTGCCTTCTCAAGGTAGAGCTGACTTTATTGACATGCATTGAGCAAAACTCTTGGACCGTCATTTGCTGGGGTGATACCACTCTAAATGATAAGAAAGGGCTGCAGACATCCACTATAATCAGAACATGGACTGTATGCAGTATAAATCTAGGAAAATTGAAAGTCATCAAAAATGAAATCAAAATGATAAAGATCAATATTCTAGGCATTCATGAAGTGACATGGACTGATACTGGACATTATGAATAAGATGATCATATGGAAATGACAAATCCAAGAGGAATGGCATTGCATGCATCATCAAAAAGAACATTTAAAGATCTATCTTGATATACAGTGCTCCATAATTGGGTAATATCTCTTGAACAGTGGTTACCGTGGTGAAAGAAAAAGAGCTGTTGTTTAAGTGGCACTGAGTTTCTATTAATGGTGGTGGAATAATTTGGAAAATGATATCAATAATGGTTGACAGCATGAAGAGCCTCATTAGTGGCAATGAATTATACATGTGGAAGTTAGGGAACTGGGAGATTGTTTTGCATATTTTTGCCACAATTAGGAAAAAATAATTGCATGAGTAGCAATGATTACAAGGAAGGAGAATATGTTCTAGAATTGAATGTGGTTATAATGGTACAACTCTTCTTATTGATTGACTTATTGGTCAATTTTCTGATATGATTGAATTAGTGAATTATATGACATGTAGGTAAAGTCCAATATAACTTTTTTTTAATAGGATAATCTATATGCCTGCAAGGAAGACCAAAGACCCCTGGTGGTGTAATGGGTTATGAGTTGGTCTGTGTTAGACAGGGTTCTCTTGAGAAACAAAACCAGGACACTTATGATTATATATATTTAAGAGGCTGATATACACAGCACAAAGGAATGTAACAGCTAATTAGTCCACACAGCAGTACAGAGGACTCAGTTCAACTCACGAGGGCCTCTGGGTCCAAGGTCAAGGAAACAGCGGAGTCTTCCGTAGGGCAATGCAGGCAGTCCAGCCACAGGCGGCAAACAGCAGGGCCAGTCACCAACAGTCAGCAAGTCGGCAGGATTGGACAGTGGCCAGCTCTAGCACCAACAGCATCGTGAATAGGTCTCAAAGGAACCTCAAGCTCTAGCTATATGATCTATGGGCTGTGTGGGCTGGCAGTCCCACAGGTAGTGTAGTTCACAAGTTGAGGCAGAGAACTAGCAGCCGCATGCTGGTACAATCACCAAGGAGCAAGAGAGAGAGAGAGATGGGCTTTGCTGAGACATATGTCTCTATGCCCTCCAATCAAACTGTGACCTTATTAATCCCACATGTTCCTATGGGCCAGGTTGGCACAATAAACCTACGTATCACAGTCTGCAGTTTGAAGTCACCACCCACTGCTGGGGAGAAAGATGAAGCTTTCTGCTCCTGTACAGATTCACAGCCTCAAAAGCCCACTAGGGCAGTTCAACTCTGTCCCATAGGGTGGCTCTGAGTCTGAATGGATTCAATGGCAGGGAGAGAGCAAGGAAAACCAGTTAGTACAATTCTTATTCAGAAGACCAAAGAAGAATTGATACATTTGAATTGTGGTGTTGGGGAAGAATATTTAAAGTATCACAGTCTGCCAGAGTAACAAACAAATCTGTCTTCCAGGAATTATGGACAGAATGCTCCTTAGAAGAAAGAACGCAGATACTTCCTCTCATGCACTTTGACATGTCATTAGCAGAGAACAGTTCCTGGAAAAGAACAGCATGCTGGGTAAAGGAGAGGGCCAACAAAGAAGAGGCAGACACTCAGTAAGGTGGACTGACACAATGGCTGCAACTTAGGGCTCAAACAGGAGGATGATTTGTGAGGATGGCAAAGTCAACTTGATGGCACCTAACAGTGACAATGATCTAAAAGACCTTCTGTTGTTTGTGCATTTTTGGTTGTTTTTGATAGACTGACAATTAGGTCCCCTAATTTTATTCCTATCTTATCTTCCAGGAACTTCATAGTTTTAGCTTTTGACACATAGGCCTTCGGTTCATTTTGTGTCAGTTTTTGTGCAAGGTATAATGTTCTTGATGCTTTTGAGAAGAACAATCCGGCTATCTTGTAGAACGTTCCTTCATTTATATTTGCCTACTATTTCTTCAGGACCCCTTCCAATAAAAACCAAACTCACTGCCATCGAGTCAATGCCGACTCAGAGAGACCCCTCTAGGACAAGGTAGAACTGCCCCTGTGGGTTTCTTTACAGAAGTAGAAAAACCATGGGAGGTGCAAATAGGTTAAAAGTGGCAGGGTCAGGTCTATCTTCTAGCTGGACCTTGGAAGATTGCTGCCTGGCCACTGACACCCATCCCCAAAGAAAGAAAACAAAACAACTAAAAACCAACCTGAAACCCCACAGTTTCTACTCTGACATACCTGGGGATGCCATGACTCAGATCCAAGTCCCCACCACCAGTTTGGCTCCGATCTGATCATTTCTCCACCATTAGATTAAAGTTTTGTACTTTGTGGCAGACACATTACAGAAGTGATACTGCGTTCTCACTCAGGGTATCAGGAGGCACAAGGTGTCTGTCACATTATTTATTGGTTGAGCAATCAATCTGTGGGCCATATTTTGAGAAGGAGAGAAGGTGGGCTAGTGGCAAAATCTCAGGACTCTTCCAAGCATTCGGTTTCCCCACCTGCGTGGCGGGAATTTCTAAAATTCTTATTAAGGTTTAAGAAAGCGAAAGCGCTCCAAAAGCCTCGAAGCAGAGAGCCCAAGAGGCCAGGCGGCGAGCGTGGCAGAGACAGTGCCTTCCCCGTCCACTGGGGGCGTGGTGGAGGGCGGGCCGGGGCCGAGAGGGAGCCAGGGCGCGTGCGTGCGGCGAGCGACCACCGAGTCGCTCCTCCCGAGCTAGAGAGGCCGGAAGTCCTCCAAGAACCTGTTCCGACGTTGCGACCAGTCGGCTGAGGTGACCAGAATTGAGTCTTGCAGGTGGCGCGGCGCTGTGCTCGCGACAGCGCTTCGGCGTGAGAGACTCCGGGGTCCTGGGCGGGCACAATGGCGTCTCGGGCAGGCCCGCGAGCCGCCGGCACCGACGGCAGCGACTTTCAGCACCGGGAGCGCGTCGCCATGCACTACCAGATGAGGTATGGAGTGAGGCGAGCGGCGCGGAGGGCCTCTCCTCGGAGGGCGCCGACGGCCTGGAAGTGACCCCGACCCCCCCGACCCTGGCCTCGGGGTCTGACTCCTCAGACAACTGCGCGCCTGCCTAGCGCCCTCCTGTGACAACCCCGGGTCTGTCCCCAATCCTAGGATGCCCCCCGCCCCACCCCTGCTCCCCCTCTGCAAGCCTCGCGCGGCAGGGGGTCCCGAGTCACAAAGGTCTGGTGGCCCCGTGTGACCTGGGCACCCAGTTTCCGATCAAACCCGTTCGTTCGATTGCGGAAAGGAGGAACGTCGGCGAGCTCGCGGTTCGCGGGAAAGACGCAGCACAAGGCCAAGCACGTTCACGAGTCGGCCTCCTGCAGCTGCTGTTAGATTCGGGCTTTTTCTCCCTTCTGAAAAGGGGCATCCTTCCCACCCCCACCCTCACCCCCGACGATGAGTCTCATAAACGCTCTCCCGTTAGAGCTGCTTTTTCCATTCACGTATCTGTTCGACAGATGTCGATTGAGCTTGGCCGAAAACACTGTGTGCATACCTTCAATAAAAATTTTATTTAAAAAAACAGCCAGAAAACATCACTCACCAAAAGCTGGTACTTGCTTTTACAGAGCTTGAAATTATACACACACACACACACACACACACACACACTATTTTTTCTTTCTGCTTTTCTGCTTTGAATATTTAAAGAATTCCTCCTATGAGCCCATTCAATGCTGCCAGAATTATCTTCATAACCTTCTTTCCAGAGATTTTTTTATATTAATAATTTTGGGGGGGGCTCTTACAAATCTTCTTCTAACAATCCATCATTCAATTGTATTAAGCACACTTGTACATATGTTGCCACCAACATTTCTAAAACATTTTCTTTCTACTTGAGCCCTTGGTATCAGCTCCTCATTTTTTCTCTCCCTCCCCCACACTCCCACCCTTGGGGATCCTTGATCAATGATATATTACTGTTGCCCCATGGACCATCGTTTCCTTCTCAGTCTCAGGCTCCTAACCTCTATTCACAACCCAAGCAAGTATTTTTATACCTGCCCAGAGCCCGAACACTGCCCTTGGGCTGTGAACAGGATGTATTGGGGACCTAAGAGAATTAAACATATGAAAGGAAAAAAGTTTTGAGAATGATGATGGCAACATATGTACAAATGTACTTGACACGATGGATATATGGATTGTGAGAAGAGTTGTACGAGCCCCAATAAAATTATTTTTAAAAATAAAGGAATAAAGAAAAACAAGTATTCTAGCTGGAGAGTGTGGGCAGTTTGGATGGTTTCCCTTCCCGAAATCATTGTTCTCAACAGAGCTATGTGTGTTATTGCATCTGCCTTTGTACTCCTTCACAGTCATTGTACCTCCATGCTCTGATACCTCCCCCCATACACTGCGTGCCTGCTACACCCGGCCGCTTGCTCTGCCGGAACACAAATGCTTGGGCTTTCTTTGTCTGAGTACTATGAACTCTGCATGTCATGCCCCTCTCCATGCCATCCCTCAGAGCATAGCCCAGATTCCAGCCTCCTTCCCTATTCCTCACTGACATCCCAGCCTAGGCATAACTGCTCACTCCCTCTGATTCCATATGCTTGGGAATTTTACTAGCACTTCTCTACTTGCTCTTTTAAAGTTTACTTCTCTGTTCCTCTTGTTCCTTGCCAGTCCAGGCAAGGACTTGTATTCATGTTTCATATGACCAGGGTCCAGTGTAACTGTCTGGCATACTGTGGGTGGTCAGAGATTTTTGAATGAAAGGTGCTTCTCCCTCTGCTCTGCCCCACAGTGTGACCCTGAAGTATGAAATCAAGAAGCTGATCTACGTGCATCTGGTCATATGGCTGCTGCTGGTTGCCAAGATGTGCGTGGGGCACCTCAGGCTCTTGCCGCACGACCAGGTGGCCATGCCCTATCAATGGGAGTACCCGTATTTGCTGAGCATCGTACCTGCTCTCTTGGGACTCCTCTCCTTCCCACGCAACAACATCAGCTACCTGGTGCTCTCCATGATCAGCATGGGGCTCTTTTCCATCGCCCCCCTCATCTATGGAAGCATGGAGATGTTTCCTGCTGCCCAGCAGCTCTACCGCCATGGCAAAGCCTACCGCTTCCTCTTTGGTTTTTCTGCTGTCTCTGTCATGTACCTGGTGCTGGTGCTGGCAGTCCAAGTGCACGCCTGGCAGCTGTACTATAGCAAGAAGCTCCTAGACTCTTGGTTCACCAGCACACAGGAGAAGAAGCGTAAATGAGGCCTGCCTGCTTGGTGGACTGCTCTTGGGATGAAGCCTGGGCCTCCCACTGAGCAGAGTGAGACAGCTGTTCTGAAATGTCTGGCCTCTGCCCAGTGTTGATGGCAGCTAGCACAGACTAGGTCCAGTCTCACAAAAGCCCCCTCCTGTTGCCATCTGCTGAGGCGGTAACACTATTTTTAATTTATTCCTGGATTGGGTTGGCTGGAACTGGTGACCAACAGCTGTAAAACATACACTGACTTTCAGCTAGTCGAAGTTGAAGCCCTTCAGGATTCTTGAAACAGAACGTTTTCTTTGCCGCCCCTTGGTTGTTCTTCCACTTCGACCCATCACCCTTTCTTTAGCCACAGAAATGGAAGGAGATGGAAAACAAATTCCACCCAGAAAATGTATGGGAGGTGGTTCTCCCTGTTGGCTGTGGTCTTGATGGCAAAGCATTTTCATTCAAATCTCAATAAAGTTGAGCATCTCAATAAAGCATGACTGCCCTGTCTAGTGTGCCTTGTGTTTGGGGTTGTAGTGTGTGAAAGCAACCTGACAGTGGCAGGAGCCATATATAGAACCTTTCCATCTATACAACCTTTCAGTTATTCCATTTGTGTTATGCACTCAGTTAATCGGTCAGTATATTGTGCCTTGATACTGCATGATGGTACCCAAAGGAGTTTCAGAGTTTCCTCAGGGTAGAATGCTTGCTGTCTAGATGGAACAGTATACGTTGAAACAACTAATGAACACAGCCATGGTGTGAGCCCATCTCCTTGAGGACCTTCCTCTTTTTCACTGCCCCTCCTCTTTACCAAGTGTGATGTCCTTTTCCAGGTTTGGCCTCCTGTAACGTGTCTGAAGTTTGAAATGAAGTCTCACAATCCTTGCCCCCTAAGGAGCATTCTAGCTGTTCTTCCAAGCCTGATTTATTTGTTCTTTTGCTACTTTGTTGGTTTTCACCAATGCCATAGTTTGAATCATCGATTTTCTCCAGTCCTCCTTATTCAATGTCCCAATATGTGGGATGAGGCTGTTAATAAGTAGGGAGTAGTGTCGGGTGTAGTTTGAGTCAATCTCAAAAGAGATTAAACAATCAAGAAAATACATAGAAAAAGCACTGCCAGGCTACATGAAGATCATGCGTAGCAGAAACAAAAAAAGAGACCAGGACTTTCTCCAGAACTGATGGGAAAAGTTCCTGTGGAGCCATCATCGCCCTGCCTTCAGACTTGCAGCTTCCTCCACTGTGAGACTCCCACACTCCTAACCTCCTAAACCATGGACTTCCAAAAGAATAAACTTGTCTTGGAAAAGTACAGCTAGAATGCTCTTTAGAGGAGAGGATGGCACGACTTGGCCTCACATACTTTGGACATGTCAGGAGTGACCGGTCCTTGGAGGAGGGATGTCATGTCTGGGAGAGGGGACCCTTGGCAAGAGGACTGCAACAATGGGCTCAAGCAGCAATCGTGAGGACGGCACAGGCCCTAGTGCTGCTTCTGTTGTGCGTGAATGGTCACGGTGAGTCAGGACCGACTCAAGGTAGCCTAACAACAGCTGTGGGAAAATAAACTTGTTAAAAGCCATCCACTTGGATAAGACACCTTGTTTTGAAATCTTTCCCTTGCTTAAAAGCACCCCTTTTCTATTTTTCTAATTCTTTACTACTTAGCCTTTGAGGCTCAGATTATAGTTTATTTTTATTTATTTTAAATTGGGAGTTAATAATGCATCATCTCATAGTTCAATCACGTCAAGCAATATTGTACAATTGCTACCACAATCAGTTCCCAAACATTCTTTCCCTTCCTGGACTCCTTGACTTCTTCACCCTTTTATCTCACACCCACCCCCTAGACTCAGTTTACATGCTAGTATGGGCCCTTCAGTTCAGGAGTGATGGTTCTTTCTCTGAAGGCATGTGACAGTGTTATCTCTGCTCACCACCTGCTCAATACTCTGCACATAGTTGCAGTCAGGTTTTATTTAAAGAAGTAACTTGTATGAATGTAGACGAAGGCCAGATTGAATTTCATGGAGGAAAGAGCCTAGCAGGGGGTCGCGTTTGGAGAGGCAACTAGGAGCAGAATGGAAGTGGGTGGGTAGTGGAGTCTGTGCACCCGGCACAGATGACTAGTTTCCAAAGTGCTGGGAGTGCAAAACTGTAGTTAAAAAAATGGAAAGACCTCATAACATGGAGGAACCTGGAAACTTATGCTGAGTGAAGTTAATAACAAAAGGACAGATTCTGTCTAAAGCCACTTCTATCAGGATAAACACCAAGAAGAAGGCTGGCTTCTGCTTCTAATCCAGTCTCCCAAGCAAAGAGGTAGTGTGTGCCTCGTTTCCATGAACTGTATGTCACCCTTATATGTTACCTATATGTCACCCGTATATATTACCTCTATATGTGCACCTAAAAGCCACTTTGACAGAGGAGAGCTCACCTCGGCTGGAGTCAGTTTTTGTACAAAATTATTTAATATTGATGGCTGGAGTCAGTTTTTCATGAGCATGGAAATAGAGGGGACCATTCAGCTGCTGTTACACAGATTGGTGCTAAGGTCACCAATTTCAAACCAATACCCCTACCAAAGGGATGAGCAAAACATGCTGGAATTTCAAGTCAAGATCAAGGGCACGTATGACTCAGAGAAGGTGATTTCCTATGAGGTAAATGGGGAGGAGGATCAGGGGAAAAACCCTTACCCAGAACTGTGTTCTTACTTGGACGCTTTTGACCTGGTTTCTATCCAGCCCTCATTCTCATAACACTTGCTTTCTACTTGAGCCCTTGATATCAGCTCCTCATTTCCCCCCTCCCTCACCACTTCTCCTTTTCTCCTGAACCCTTGGTAATTTGTAAATCATCATTATTTGTCACTGTCCAACGTCTCCTTTTACCCACTAGTCCATCTTCTTTTGATGCTTCCGTCATTGTTCAATATTTCCCATAGAATCAAGGCTTGGGGAAAATCAAGGCTTGACGTTTTCTTGACTTGCTTCAGCTTAAGATACGCTGAGCTTGTCTTCTCTTTTGGTTTTCTAACTTTCTTTGCACACTTTATTATGCTATTTTACTCTTTCTTTTCCAGTTGCCCACTAACAGTTTCTGTGCATCATTTCTTCCATTTGCTTTAGCTACTCTACAATAAAGAGCAAGTTTTAGAGTCTCTTCTGACATCCGCTTTGAGCTTTTATTTCTCTCATGTCTTTCAAATAACCTTTTGCTTTCTTCATGAATGATGGTCCTGTCCTCCTACGGGACATCTCATTGAGTCCTCTTGAAGGCTTGTTTTATCTCCTATCATCAGGTCTTCTGCCATTAGTGCTCAGTCCATCAAATCTGTGCTTGAGATGTTCTCAGCATTCAGGTGCGATAGATTTAAGGTTGTATTTTGCCTCTGATAGATTTACTTTAATTATCTTTGCCATTGATGATCTGTTCCACAGTCAGCCCTTGGCCTGGTTTTAGCTACTGCTGATAAGCTTCTCCATTGTCTCTGCACAGATGTAGTCAGTTTGATTTCTCTGTTTTCCATCTGCAGACATCCATGTTTCTTATTGCCTTTTGTAATATTGAAAAATGGTATTTGTGGGAAGAATGTATGGATTATGATAGGAGATGTAAGAGTCCCAATAAAAGTATTTTTAAAAATGGTATTTGCTATGAACAATCGGTTGGTCTTGCCAAATTCCATCATGAGATCTCCATGCTTTTTCTATCACCAAGTCCCTGTTTTCCAACTACTGTTCCTTCCTCTTTGTTTCCAACTTTTGCATTCCAATTGCCAATAATTATGAATGCATCTTGATTGTATGTTTGATCGATTCAGACTGAAGACAGTAAAATTCTTCAATTTCTTCGCTAGTTTTTGTGGTTGGTGCCTACATTTGAAATATAGTTCTAATGATTGGGTTTCCTCGAAGGCGGATAGATATAATCCTATCACAGACAGCATTGTACTTCAAGATTGATTTTGCCGTGTCCTTTTTTTAAAAAGTCATACACATTCCTTTTTATTGTTATTAAAACTTTCTTTTGTGGATGTCTATAAATTGTTTCACTTCATTTGATTCCACTGTTGCTCGTAGATCGAGCCCTGCACACTCATTTTCCCTTCAAAGGGGACGTCTTTGTATAAAGCTACACACTCAGCATTCATGTAAAGATCAGGCTGGATTTTCTCCCAAATTTTCTTCTTAGGATTTAGCCCTTTGTCAGGCTCTCCAGGGAAAGTATCAAAAGTAATTCTGTCTCCAGGAACAGACCCATTAGGAGGAGCCAAGATTTCAGTGTTCTCCGGGGAACTAGCACACATCACCGTTGCTTGTGACAGTACTCCCTCATCTCTGCAGGTTTCAGATTACAAAGTAAAATCACCACCCGATTTTTCATCTGTTCAAGAGGAAAATGAGTCACCAGGCCACTGAACTGTTCTTGGTACTGATTCTCCAACCTCTGCTTCTTCTACATACAAAGAATCTGCATGTGGATGTTTTTTGTTAGCGGTGATAGGACCATTCCAAAGATCCAGGTGGAAAACATCAATTGGTTTTGAATCAGCACTTCCTGTTCCTGACTGCTGCTGCTGTTTTTTTCTTCTCCGTTTTTCTCTTTCACCGTCTTTTCTTCTCCTCCTCTGTTTATCTGTTCTTTGGCACCAGGAGGTATGTTGTCGGGGTAGATTGCATCACTTTTGTAGAAAGTGTAGCATTAGCTTGTAGTTTTACTCCATTTAGAACTTCAGCCTGGATTAGCTCTTGTTTCAGTTCTTCAATTTCTTGCTTCATTTTTGCATTTTCAACTTGAAGTTTCTTCTCTTCTCTCAGAGTTCTCTGCAAAATTGCTTTCTCCTTAAGAAGAGCAACTTGCTGCTTAAGATAGTCAATAATTTGACCTGCCTCTGCCCAGTCTCTGAAGAACAGCATCATTGGTTGCCCTCTTTGCCAAGAATCAGCAGAAAATCATGAAGCGATGGGCCTCAGATTCCAGCTGGCCTCGGTCTCCTGCAATGAACATCATTCCTCTGGGTTGTGCCATTCCTGACATAGTAAACCATAGGATTTTCTGATTCAAAATGACCAATACTAGTCATTTCAGTTCACTAATGCCTAAGATATATGTGTTCCGTTTCATTTTTGATGACTTCCAATTTTTCTAGATTCATACTTCATAATTCCAAGTTCCTGTTGTTAGTAGATTTTTGCACTTGTTTCTTCTTCCCTTGAGTTGTGCCCCATCTGAAAATGAAGATCTTGAAGGCTCCATTCCCACAGGCTTTACCTGACTCACGTCATCATGGTCAACCCACTCTGAGAAATCAGCTCCTCCTCAGTCACTTTTCCAGTACCTCCCACTCCAAGGGGCCCACCTCCTGGCACCATCTCCAACAATGTTCTGCTTCCATTTATTAGGCCTTAAGTATCTGACAGTGTTTCGAAGCTCCGCATATGCGTTCAGTGAGACTTGCTCCGAAATGGGGAGCTGAGTCCTTTGTTGTCTGTTCTTAGTCTACAAGCTCCACTGAATCCTGTTCACTCTGAGGGACCCTGCTGACATTTGAAACACCATTGACATAGCTTCCAGCTTCACAGCAACACACAAGCCCCCACAGTATGACAAACTGACAAGTGGTGGATGGCAGATATAGTTAGGTTAAAATACAGTATCATTTGATCGTCCTTTCAACCCATTTTTAAATTGTTTCAGTTAAAAAAAAAAAAAGCGAAGGGGAAATCCATGTGGATGAAGCCTCTGGTGAATCCCTCCTGACCACAGACCAGGGATGTGAATAGCCTTGGTATTGTGCAGAACGCACTGGAAAGTGGACCGTTGGAGAACAAGTTAGGTTAAAATTTAACACCTTATCATTTGATCACCCTTTTGACTCATTTATCCTAGTTTTTAATGTTTTCTGACTTTTTGTTTGCTAGTTTGTGTACTTTCTGTGAGATGCAGCTGGAGAGACAGTAACTGAATTAATGGTAACATGGGGTATGACAGGATAGGTTGGGGAAATGAGGAGCTAAGAACAAGGAGTACAAGAAAGAAGAAAGTGTTGTAGAATTGATTGTAGTAATGATTGTATAACTCTTCTTTTAAAAATCAGTGAATTGAACACAATTTTTAAATTAAATACAATTTTAAGTTGAATGATATTTTATGACCTTTGTGTACCTTTAGAGACCCATTATGAAAATTATTGTCAACAATACAGGGAGAAAAAAGTAGCAACACTAGTTTATTTTTGTTTTCTATTTGTTGCCTTGTTAGGATTCTGTGTATACGGTCTCTCCGGTAATTTTTTCCTGCCTTATGTTAGTTGTGACTGAAGTAAGCAATTTCTCTTTGAAAGGAATCTTGATTTAGTGGAATTTATATTGGATCAGAAGACTGGGATTCAAATACCATCCACTCATCATGGGGCTAAGATCAATCTGCTTATTTCACAGGATAATTTGGAAGATCAAATATGGTGGAGTAAAATATACATATGGTGGAATATTGTGAATTATATAGCTGTGTGTATTATATAACTGTCAATGTGAAGGATGGTCATTTCCCTCAGGTTTAAAATAACTAGAGCGTCTAGGAGTTGGGGAGACCCTTAGAAGTTGTCGTCTAAAAACAACAAAAATGTACTCCTGTGGAGTTTATTTTGACTCCCACCAATCCTCTAGGACAGAGGGATAGCTGGTGTGTTCCAACCACCAGCCTCTTGGTTAGCAGCCTGATGTCGAGCCCATGGTGCCACCAGGACTCATGCAGAGTCTAGTCCAGGAGTCCTGAAACTACAGCCCACGGACCACATGCGGCCCACTGAGGACATTTATCTGGCCTGCCGGGTGCATAGGAATTTGTTCATAGTTTTTTTTTAAACGATAGTCTGGCCCTCCAATGGTCTGAGGGACAGTGAACTGGCCCCCTGTTTAAAAAGTTTGAGGACCCCTGGCTCTAGTCCATGAAAAGGACAAGGGGGTATAGCGGTGAACACAAGTTCTAAAGTTAGCTCGATTTAGCTTGGAATTCTAGCCAGGCATTGTTCTACAGATCCATATGTGCGCCTCTATTTTCACTCTGACTCATGGGGATCTCCCAGGTGGTTGTGAGGATCAAGCAGGAGAAAGTGTGTAAACAGCCTAGTATTCAGTAGGTGCTTAATAACTATCAGAATCCTTTCTTTCCATGAGCACTGTTGGCTTCCCTTCTCAGCCTGGGACTCCCTGCCTCTTCTTGGGGCATAATTTCTTGCCTCTAGATATGCGAGGTTGATCCCTTCTGAGGAGTACAAGGAAGGAAGGAAGGAATACTTGTCCTCTCTTGGCTTACACAGCTTTAATTGGTTGAGTCTTCCTGCCCAGAAGGCCCTAACAGTGGGCACACTTGCCCCAATAAGCTTTAGGGATTTGGGTGTTACAGAAAGAGCAAGAGCTGCTGCATAGTGATCTGACTGGAGTCCAGGTATGAGTAAGACTATGACAGAAGAAACATGACTACCAAGGACATATAATTTACTCCAAACATGTACAGGTGCCTGACAGACCCGAGCTTAGGGCTCAATCCCCAAGAAAAGGATATTAGAGCATGAAGACTGAATCAGCTCATTGAGACACAAGCCACAGGTGAGATAGGTCTCTGGGCCTTCCCTGGGGACCGGATGCCTGTGTTAAAGGCCCTTAGCATATCTCTGCTGCCTGTGCTCCAGTTGGCTGTTCCTGTTCTGGCTTCAGAGCTGTTCCTCCTTTGTTGATACTTGCCAAACAACCCCTGCTGTCTAAGACCTCTGACTTCTGAGAACACCATTTTAAAATCTACTTTCCCTTTTCTTTCCCAGGGAATCCACTTCCCTCTTCACCCTGGCAGCTACATCTCCCTACTGAACACTCTCTTGTCTCTGCTCGACAGGGTCCAAACGTGCTCTGACTTCTCACGAAATCTCCCCAAGCAGTGTATTCTGGCAGAAAGAGCCAGAGAAGCGTGGTGGTGGGCAACCAGCTCTCTACTTCGTAATTATGTGTTTGTATAGTTACTTATCTTCCTGAGTGTTTTCTACTCCCTAAAATAAACAAACAGTAGAAGAAAACAGAACTAGATGAAGGAGAACAGGGTTTCAGGACTGGAGGGAGATTCACTAACAACCTGCAAAATGCAGATGACATACATAACCTTGCTGTCTGAAAGTCAAGAGGACTTGAAGCACTTACTGGTGAAAATCAAAGACTATAACCCTCAGTAAGGATCGGAACTCTATGTAACACCCAACCCAACCCAACCTTAACAATTGAACCAATAAACAGGTTGAGGCTGTCAAAGATTTCATTTAGTTGGATCTACAATCATTGCTCTTGGAAGCAAAAGCCAAGAAATTAAATGACAAAGGCATTGGGCAAATCTGCTTCAAGGAACACCTTTAGAGTGTTAAAAAGGCAGAGCTGCCAAGCTGCAGTGTTTTCAACTGCCTCCTGTGCATCCCAAAGTGGGACAGTGAATAAGGAAGACAGAATTAGTGTTCTTGATGAAGAACACCAAGTATAGCTGGAAAAGATAACAAATGTCAAGAGTAACCCGTCGAGTAAGCAGTCTGTGACCTCCAGGACTCTAGTACTCGGTCAGTGAGAGGTGGGCAAGGCCAGGGCCTCTCACGAGGGGCTCGTCTCCAGGTGATGCTTTCTCCTGGAATCTTTTGTGGAACCAGCACCACAAGAAGTCAGGAAACCAGTAGGACAAAGAATAAGTGCAGACCTCCTCATCTCCTTTCTTTTCTTTCTTTCCTCCTTTCTCATTTTTTTGGTTTCTTTTCCTTTCTGGTGTGCTTCTTTCCTCGCTCACCCACCCACACCACCATCCCCACTTAAAAATATATATTTTTGGTCTCCTTTTTTTGTCCCTCTTCCTACCATCCCTTACCCAGGGCCAGAGAGCCAGCGACCGAATATTTTCACTGTAAGAATCCTATCAGAAGAGAGAAAGGGACTGGATGGAGCCGGGTCTCTGATGTGATGTCATGTCCCAGCATTGACAGCTCATTTATGCAGATCTAAACCACTTGC